>NC_142749.1:7227635-7602635 GCF_051943395.1 Hippocampus bargibanti | reverse complement strand
CCAGACATGGCGGTGCCGGACACAGCTATGATAGGTCCCTACTCTCAGGTTGGGGGGAGCAGAGGACCACTCCCTGTGGCCCCACTGATAGTTCCTACATTCCTGACTAACGACTGGGCTGTTGCCCCACTCCCTCCGGTATCACCTCATCAGCATTACGAATGTTGTCTAACCTGTTTTGCCTAAGCAGGCTATTATATGAACGATCCAAATTGAACCTCACCCCACCAGACCGGTTCAATGAAGGATTTTGTTGTTTTATGAGAATCGCTTCTTTAACTCCCCTTTCAAACCATCTATGTTCTTTCGCTAAGATTTTAACCTCATTGTTGTCAAATGAGTGTTTGCTAGCTTTTAGGTGCAAATGTACTGCTGATTGAGGCCTATATATATATATATATATATATATATATATATATATATATATATATATGAACGCAAGGAGAAAATTTACATGCCGCAGGATCGGATCGATAATCCGGTTATATCGATATTTTTTCCGACTCCCAAGAATATCGATATAACGAGACTTTACTGTATGTATATATATATATATATATATATATATATATATATATATATAGAGAGAGAGAGAGAGAGAGAGAGAGTGTATGTGTGTGTGTGTGTGTGTGTGTGTGTGTGTGTGTGTGTGTGTGTGTGTGTGTGTGTGTGTGTGTGTGTGTGTGTGAGAGAGAGAGAGAGAGAGAGAGAGAGAGAGAAAGAGAGAATGAGAGAGATGAAATAGAGAGTGAGAGAGTGTGAATTTCAAGTTAAGAGCTGGTTAAAAGCTAAACTGGTTTTGAGCAACATAATAGATGTGTGAGTAACATTTGGTTATATTTACTTAAACAGTGGGTAAATAATAACCAAATTTGAAACAAACAGGGATAGCGTCCTGGAAAACGTCTGTTGTGATGTGGCAACTTGCATTGTTTCTCATTTTTACCCGTTTTTATTTTGTTGTGCTATTTGTGTTTTTTACATTCATCTTGATCTTTATTAGGTTCATAGAGTTGCTTGTTCTGTAGCCACAAGGGGAAATAAGCAGTGTCTTCTTGTGCCGGTCCGAAGCCCGGATAAACACAGAAGGTTGTGTCAGGAAGGGTATCCGACATAAAAGCTTGGCCAAAACAAACATGCGAATAAACCTCTGAAGATGGAGGACACTGATTCGCTGTGGCGAGCCCTAAAGAGAAAAGTTGAAAGGAAAAGAACAAAGAAGATGATTTGTGTGTTTTACTTTAAATGTGTTTATATATATATATATATATATATATATATATATATATATATATATATATATATATATATATATATATATATATATATATATATATATATATATATATTCTTTTCCTTTCGGCTTTTCCCCTCAGGGGTCGCCACAGCGAATCAATATCCTCCATCTATCCCGGTTTTGTGTGTCCTCTTCTCGCACACCAGCTACCTTCATGTCCTCTTTGACCACATCCATAAACCTCCTCTTCGGTCTTCCTCTCAGTCTCCTGCCTGGCAGTTCATGGCTCAGCATCCTTCTCCCGATATAGTCACTCTCTCCTCTGGATATGTCCAAACCATCTCAGTCTGGCCTCTCTGACTTTCTCTCCAAAGCCTCTAATATGAGTTGCAGTAGTCTTTTACATTGTAATTCTTTTTGTCTTTGCCGTTTGCAGCGTGTTTGCCCCTGTCTCCCGCACCCTCCCGGACATGGTTGTGTCAACCATCTACGATTACCACATTAAAATGAACATCAGCCTGTTGCAAGGAGCCAAATAGGAGCCGCACCTTTATTAGTCTTTCAGTGGAGAAATGTACAGCAGCAAAGTTATGAAAAAAAGATGAAATGGATGAAAGAAGTAGAAAAACCTAATACAGGAGCTGCTGGAAAGGCAACCGCTCTCGCAGTGCTATTTAAAGCAAGCGTCATTATAGCATCATTATAGTTTCAACGAGCTGAGAACCAGTTCACATTCTTGCATGGCCAGTATGGTAACATACTCTTCCTATCGATCTTGCTTGCCAGTGGCGTTTTCCATCTACTACCCATTCTGATAACTGCATTGCACAAAGAGGAGTGAACAAACATTCTTAATCTCTCATTGCTATTCACAAATAGCAATGAGCGGGAGTTGAAAATATGACATAGAGCGCCATTCCCAAATTTGTTCAGGTTTTGTTTTTTTCTTATTTGGGTGCCAATGAAGTGTTGGCCAGACCTCTAATAATGCTTTTCCCTTCTACAAGGGAGCAGAATTTTCCCTTTTTTCCATGTTAGCGCTTTGTTAGGGCTTCAGCTGTTGTTAAAGCGCTATACACAACAATATGTATGTATTGCATTGTATTTTGGACAGCCGCCCCCACTTGCACCTCATATAGCACCAGACCCATATAATTTAGGAATTAATTATTTTTTTCTAATGAAAGAAGAGAGTCCAAGGTTTCTAATGCTGTCTTGAATGTTTATGTAGTCCTAAAACTCAATATTCTGTGGGTCCTGGAATTCAAGTGACAATGACCAAAACCCTGGCACTGGAGTGGACACATTTTCGCACGTGTGGCAGGGAATGAGTTACAGTTTCAATGAACAACCTATTTAAAATCTATGTTGATTGCAAAGTCAGTTGCACATTTTAGAGGAGACTTTAATTGGCTTGAAACATTACACATATCCCTCTGCATAATCATGCAGTTTTAAACAATTTGATACGCCGCACTAATGAGGTCTATGGAATATCTCAGCAAAGAAGTGATGACTAACCCATATTCATATAAATTTGTTAAAAAAGATGAGGAAAAATGGTCCTTATGAGTAAATGCAAAAAATAATGAATGGACTTGTGGAAGTGAAGAGTCATGGACCTTCTCCTTTGTTAATGTTGACCCTTTAATGGTTTGGTCACCAAGTTCAGTCATTCATAAGGTAATGGCATATGGCTCTTGGTTGTTTAAACTGTATAGTTGCTATGATACAAAACGTGTGGCTGTCAAGCAGTAACTGGGCAACCGAGGTCAACAATGAACCAGTTCAAAATAACAGCTCGGTAAATTGTTGAACAATTTTGCCACCGATGTCTCCGGACAAGTTGTGTCCATAATTTGTAATGTGGCTTCAAATGACTTCTACTGAGCGTATTTTAATAAGATTCCACCGCATATAGCGATATTTTACGTTTTAAGACTCGCGCTGAATATTCAGGTCTTGTTTTTGAGTTGGTGACGAGTCCATACGTGACGTCACTGAAGGAACGCCCCTGATCGAAAAAAAAAGACGCATTGTAGACGTCCTTCCATCACGTCAATGTACTTTGCTGTACTTGTTTGGTCTGGGGACCTCGTGTTGCACCCAAGAGCCGCCAGAGGAGGGTGTCCAAGCTCCATGGAGGAAATTTGTCAGCCTGTGGAAACGGGCTGATTGATTCCTCACTGGAGCGGGTCGCCATTTTTCTGGGACGATACATTGCAGTCCAGATGCCTCAAAATGACACGGAAGGACTTCTTTAATCGATTGCAAACATGTATGCTTTCCTCTTCAGAACTATTTGAATCATATTCATAACTGGATGTGGGACAAGAAAGCATATTCTCTGAATCTGAAGCCATTGTTTTGATTCTCCAGCAATGCAAGACGTCTTGGCGTGACGCACAAACTGGGGGCGGGACTTTCTGAAAATGCCCAATTCGCAGCTCAATTTTTTCAGATTTGGGACACTGAGTCATTTTTATTGGTGTTTTGCATTTGAATAAAAATATCATACTGCGTGTTTTTGGTATTTTAGATGCTATAAAACATTTTTCCGATGTCAGTTAAGAAACAAAAAAGTGATGTCGGTTGTCCTTTAAGAACCAACCGTTCACCAAAGGTAGGTGTGTCATTAAATGTTGCCAGTTGCTATTCATCTGTCACATTTTTCTTCCGCAGCGTTGTGCCAAAGGCAGGCACGACGTCGCCTGCGGCAAAATACGTTTGTCTATTTCACTAATTAGCCACACTTTGCACTTTTGACCTTGACTTAACAAAACAAAGCATATATGAAGCATGCGTGCCAAAGATTCCACCGCATATAGCTATATTTTACATTTTAAGCCTCGCGCTGAATATTCCGGAAGTCTAGTTTTTGAGTTGGTGACGAGTCCGTACGTTACATCACTGAAGGAACGCCCCTGACTGAAAAAAGGACACATTGTAGCAGTCCTTCCATCACATCAATGCATTTTGCTGTACTTTGGTCTGAAAACTTTGTGTAGGACCAAAAAGAGGCAGAAGAGCTCCACGTAAGGAATTAATCAGCCTGTGGAAACGGGCTGATTAATTCCTTACACGGCTTTGTCACCATTTTCTGCCTTTGCGACATTTCCCACCCTTGATGCCTCAAAATGACATGGAATAAATTCTTTGATCGATTGCAAACATGTATGCTTTCTTCTTCAGAACTATTTGAATCATATTCATAATTGGATGAGTAACAAGAAAGCATATTCTCCGAATCTGAAGCCATTGTTTTGATTCTCCCGCAAGGCAAGACGTCTTGCCGTGACACCACGAACATGGGGGCGGGACCTTCTGAAACTGGCCACTTCCGGTTTCAAATTGAAGTACTTTTTAGACACTAAGTCATTTTTATTGGTGTTTTGCATTTGAATAAAAATATACTGCGTGTTTTTGGTATTTTAGATGCTATAAAACGTTTTTCTCATGTCAATTAGGACACAAAAAAGTGATGTCGGTTTTCCTTAAAAGCGAAACTTCATTTTGACTGTTTGCTGAGCAACACCTTATGACTCACTTCCAAATAATCATTAAAAAGTGGAGTGCCACAGGGATACTTTCTGATTCACATGTGCGGAATTGTCCTCTGCTTTAAATACACAGTGTCTAAATAATGTTTGCTTTTCTGCACTCTAGGGCCCGGGGGACATACATCTAAATATAATCTTTGCTGGTTAGCTGAGAACAGTTATGAGGGCAAGAAGGAGAGGACTATACAACCACGCATTCGTTGGAACGCAGACATCTATAATAACTCCAACGTTGCCTCCTCCACATGGGATACATTCATGAGCAGCGATGATGAATTGAAGAAGTTTCTACAGAACTATCTTCTCTATGGGATCGCTTTCGTAGACAATGTCCCTGCGACAGTTGAAGCCACAGAGGCTGTGACTCAGAGAGTTAGTTTAATCAGGTATAACATGCTTTTTTCCTACTTGACTATGTGTTTCTTCCTGATATAAGTGGCCAAATCGCTTAGGAATGTAGCACATATACAGATGTTTCCCGTCATTCCCATATGCATCTGCCGCCTTACTGATCCTCTAGGGAGACGACATATGGAAGAATGTGGTGCTTCACTTCAGATTTCTCTAGAGGAGACACTGCCTATAGCCAGCTGGGCCTTGACCGCCACACTGACACAACCTATTTTCATGAACCATGCGGGTAAGTGGGATACTTTCTTTAAAGGCACAGTCACATTGCCATTATGTGCTGCTTTTTACACCTTTTTTGTCCTCCCCTACAGAATTCAGGTTTTTCATTGTCTAAAGCATGAGGGGACCGGAGGAAGGAGTCTGCTTGTTGATGGATTCTATGCAGCTGAAACTCTTCGTCTGCAATCACCAGAACATTTTGAACTGCTTTTGCGCATTCCAATCAGACATGAATTTGTTGAAAGAGATGGCGGACACCTTAACCACATGATAGGAATTGGCCCTGTTCTCAATGTCTATCCTTGGAATGATGAGCTTTACTTGATTCGGTAGGTTGATGGGGTTATTTTCAATTTTTCATGCCCAATCTGTCACAAAAGACAATATTCCTGTTTATTGGCTTTTATCCAGGAAACTTGTTTTACATTACATGTTTTGATCACTATGATAAAATCACTTAAAAAATACTCTTAGATTCTGCTGCTCTTTCATGTACAAACGTTTTTTTTTTCTTTTTAGATACAACAACTATGACCGATCCGTGATAAACACAATCCCTCACAATGTTGTTCGCCGCTGGTATGAGGCTCATCGACAGCTGACCATGGAATTGAGGCGACCAGAGAATGAGCTGTGGGTCAAACTCAGTCCAGGAAAAGTAAGACAGTTGCTCATTTTCCACCAGTAAATAACCTGTCACAACAACAATAACAATGTTAGTCGCAGATGTGATTGCAGTATAAAATTGACTTTCCCCTGCGTTTCACTTCAGGTGATTTTTATTGACAACTGGCGCGTCATGCATGGCCGGGAGGCTTTCACCGGCGTAAGGCAACTCTGTGGATGCTATCTGAGCAGAGATGATGTTCTCAGCAATGCACGGGGTTTTGGGCTTCAGGCATGAAGCCAGTTTCATATGAGAGTCCCTTAAGCACTTTTCACCTCCTGGTGAAACAGGTTTAAAGCTTCCAGGCATTAAATAATCAGGGAAATAATACAATATCAATAATGACAGGGCTTTTAAATATTTAAATACACTTATTATTTAAAGCCACATCTTCCTTTCTACCACACAATATTTATTGTATTTACATAGACCAGTGTGGGCTAACCCTCCATGACAATCACATTAACAATTTATATTTTGTTAAAACGGACTTTTTGATACTTATATCTAAATAGACATGTATCGAATTGAGTGTATTTTGTTTGTGTCTGTTGCCTCAAGCGTTGACAGTGACAGCAAACAGTTTCAATTGAGGACATTTGCATGCAGAAGACAAAACACAGCACAAAGATGCAGCCACAGCGCAACTCTTATTTCCATCATTGGCTTTGAAGAGACTGCTGTACTAGTAACCATAGAAACAGCTGAGCATACTGGGGCCTGCTTTGTTGTCCTGGTAATTCAGTGAATGCAAGCAGTCTATAATCAGGCCGTCCAAGGTGACCATTTCGATCAATAGGTTCATGTTCTGATGTTGCCTTAAGGGGAAAGGGAATTTTATGGAATTCAGAATTTAAAAACATTTCAGACATTTTTGATCCTTAAAAAAAGTAAAAAGGGGCAAATGACCTACTCCAACTGTAAATATTCAACTCGTCTTTCAAACAGACTGAGCGAGGTATTACCTATTGCTTCAGAACGAAAATGGTAGTTAAATTACAACAAAAGTGAAAGGAAACAAGAGAGAGTCAGAGCAGCTGAAACAGCAGTGCCTCAAAGTCTCTAACCTGACGTGTTATGTATCTTGTTTATTTTTATATACATATATATTTTTAGGAAAATTGTTTGAATGGCTCACTACAACTATTGCATTGTATTGATATTTGATAATAAACTAAACATTCATACAAGTAGAAATTTCAGCACGTGGTGCTTTTATTAAACAGTTGATTTTTTTTCTAAATGTTTCACTTAATGTCACACTCATCACTCACTCAATGTCAACATTTGGCTGAAATCTATCTTTGGGTCATTATTTTGCGAGACTACCGTAAATGATGAAACCAATATGATGGTGGTTTCAATAAATAATGCCAAACGTCTATTAACCAATAGAGAAATTCTGTTCAGGCAATTTTCATTTAAACACATCAAAACCTGCCTGAACCACTGAATATTTCACTAGGCTACTGACTAGCCACTCAAATATCAAAATGGGGACATTTTTCAAGATATTTTCCAGATATGGTGAATAAGTAAGGTCTTCTAAAAGTAAACAAGCCTTTTAAACATGTAGATGTCACACCCGCGTTGCAAGGAGGAGAGATTCCTCCCCACTGCTGTCAGGCTTCTGAATAAACGTGAAAACTTGGATTCATGCCATCCATACCATATTAATAGCACGGCCACATTATGCAGCTTATGTGTAGTTGCATATATACTTAGATCTAGATTTTATATCTTGCACTGCATTCTGTACTGTGTCCAGTTCTTTTTCTAAAACATTTCCTTCATGCAATACTTTATTTTCTCACATAATTTTTTTCCATTGTGCGACAAATAAATGTTTTCCTATTTGTATTCTTATTGAACAGGTGAAGGTGACAGTGTTGTGAAATTGATAACCTGTACATGGAATTTATGATACGCTCTTTCGGCAGAAGTTTAGCCACAGCTCATAACTCTGCCTTGCTTGCCTTGTATATCAGTCTGGGTCATGGCTGGTGATTCAAGAATTAATTTAATGTAATCTCCTCCTGGCCTTTATTGGCTGCCCCAAGCTTCTGAAAATTAAAGCACTGCATCATGCCGCTTATTGCAGGGGGAGGGATTCACTCCCATGTGATGCATACTTAATATACTAAGTTTCACCTTCATCATGTTCACACAGGACACATTGAAGCCAGCTAATAGAGTGAGGGAGGGGGTAAATCATGCAAGATTAATTGTCTATCGTTAGCAGAAGGTGACAAAGGTGATTAACGGAGTGAAAAGTGTTCAACAGAGCTGAGGGTGGACTTGACAAGTCGGGGGAGACCTGTCTTGTACTACTCTTGCATGATGGGTGAGCTCCAGTTTATTTGAGGCAACACTGCAAGCTGGGATGTTTGAGTGGAACTAAAGTGTGCAATGGAGGAGAGAGTCATGAAATCAATAGTATGACTCACTGGTAAGTGATCAGTAATGAGTGACCACCACAGAGTTAACCATTACACTATGCCATGTACACTGGGAAAATACAGTGTAAACTAATGTTTGGCCATTTTCAATGAATTGTCTGCAAGTATTTATTTTTTTTTTTTTTTTTGGGGGGGGGGGGGGGGTGACTGATTATCCTCATTCGAGCATGGATGGACCACTGATGGTAGTGTGGAGGCCTACTCTGACTCGTCCATCTCTATTTGATCGCATTTTTTTCCCAAAAGCAATGTTATGACAATATTACGCATTATAATTCAATGGAAAGCTGATTCTTTTTCATACAACTTCTCTACAGGATCACATTAAATGGTCTGAGTGTATGTCATTTTGCGTTTGGTGTCTCATTTTAACTATTGCAGTTGCACTGACTTGGAAGAAAAAGAATCTGCATTACCATGGCAACCGTAGATCATCTCCTTAGCCTATAACATTCTCGAAGGTCTCAAATACTATTGTGAGTTTGAACAATTTTACAACCATGGATGGTCGTATGATTTCATGCTGAGCCTCGCGGGAACTCGAAAGTGGTTGTGCAACACACAGTGGTGACCATAAAAGCCTGTGAAGCCTTCTCTGCTGGCCTAAAAATATCTGAATCACAGACTGATATTATGTTTTGTCCATGAATTCTTATTAAATAATTCCAAATTGTCTTTCACTTTCCTTTCATTACTTTTCCCGTGTTGTGCTGCCTCCAGATGTGTGTTTTCACATTGAAGCATTTAACCAATCACATTTCAGCCATCATTTCTGACCAGGATCAGAAATCTACCTGGACACCATCACAATCAGTTCTGCGGGGCCTGTTGCAACAAATGTGTCGATCAACCTGTTGCTTTAACCAATCAGATTTCGAGTTGGCAACCCAAAAGGGGTCCCAACGCCTTCTTGAAACTATGATTGGCTAGTCACTAGCCAATCATAGTTTGAAAAAACTGCTCTATCACAAGCCGCTGGTGACGCTAGTGAAGAGCTAGCACACTATCGGTAGCGAGTTGCATAAGCAAATATATTGTGTTGATTTAATAGCAGTTTTGTCAACCCACAATGGCTGAAAGAGGAGAAGAAATTGATTTGTTTGGAAATTTACTATTAAAGCCATTTTTAAGACCGACTTTCCAAGAAAAAAAATTGCTATCATTCAGAAATGTCGGTCAGTTATTTCCCTCTAGTGGGCTTGTAGTAAATCACACCACACCTTTTTCAGTCTGGATTAATTCAGCACTACTGAAGGCCTCACGATGAAAGCCGCGGCGTAATATTTAAGTAAGTAGGTGAGCTTGTGGTATGACAGAAAAAAAGACGTGTCTGACATTGGAATCATGACGTTGTCCTGCGAACCAATGACTTTATAAAATGAACAGAAGCATGAATGGTTTCCCAGCATGCCTCATGGGACCACAACAAGGAGGTACGACCGCAGATTTGAGTTGAGAGTCGATGATAAATTCAGCAGTGTGTTCTGCAGCTGTCTGGTCTAGTGAACTTTGAGAGCTGGTAGGTCTGCAACCGTCTCGCCCCGCTCAACCTTGAGTGCCGTTTTTTTGTGCAATTCCTCCACACAGACGCATTCATCTGCCCACCACATTGACTTTGTTTCCCAGTCAGCAGACTGTGAAGAGGAGTGAATCAGCAGTTTGGTCGGCGCTGCAGGAGAGGCTACAAATGCAGGAGTAGTTGTTTCTACTTAACACCATTTTATAACGAATAGTAATAATACATTCTTTGCCAAGTAAAAGCTGGTATCTCCATTCTAGGCAGACACTACACTGTGCTGTAAAAAAATGGATGCTTTCGTGTTTAAAGGACAACCGACACCACTTTTTTTGTTTCCTGACATCAGAAAAACGTTTTATAGCATCTAAAATACCCAAAACACACAGGCTGATATTTTTAGTCAAATGCAAAACACCAATAAAAATGAGTTAAAGTGTCTAAAAACTACTTCAAATTGAAACCGGAAGTGGACAGTTTCAGGAGGTCCCGCCCCCTTGTTCGTGGTGTCACGCCAAGACGTCTTGCCTTGCTCGATAATCAAAACAATGGCTTCAGATTCGGAGAAGATGCTTTCTTGTTACTCATCCAGTTATGAATATGATATAATTCTGAAGAGGAAAGCATACATGTTTGCAATCGATTAAATAATTAAAGAATTTATTCCGTGTCATTTTAAGGCAGCTGGAGAGAAATGTCGCACCCAAAAAAGGCAGAAGATGGCGACAAAGCTCCGTGTGGAAATGGGCTGATTTTTTTTCTCCTGGGAATTTTTGTCAGCGAATATATATAAATAGTTCAGTGCAACACACAAGGATTCACCATCGCATTATTTATGTGTTTTCCTTCTAATTTCGCCATCAACACGGATCAACACGAAGTTTTCAGACCAAACAAAGTACAGCAAAATGCATTGACATGATGAAAGGACTGCTACAGTGTGTCCTTTCTCGGTCAGAGGCGTTCCTTCCGTGACATGACGTCAGGACTCGTCACCAACTCAAAAACAAGACTTCCGGAATATTCAACGTGAGTCTTAAAACGTAAAATATAGCTATAGGCGGTGGAATCTTTGTAAAATATGCTCAGTAGAAGTCATTTGAAGCGATTTTACAAATTATGGACACAACTTGTCCGGGCGTCGGTTGTCCTTTAAAGCACAACCGACGCCCGGACAAGTTGTGTCCATAATTTGTTTTTGAGTTGGCGACGAGTCCGTACGTGACGTCACTAAAGGACCGCCCCTGACCGTAAAAAAAGACGCATTGTAGCGGTCCTTGCATCACGTCAATGTATTTTGCTGTACTTGTTTGGTCTGGGGACCTCGTGTTGCACCCAAAAGCCGCCAGAAGGCCAGAAGAGGGCGTCCAAGCGCCATATAAGGAATTTATCAGCCTGTGGAAACGGAGGTGGCCACAGGAGGTCGCCATTTTGTGCTTCTTTTTTTGGGTTGGAGATTTCCCCCCAATGTTGCCTCAAAATGGCACAAATAAATTCTTTAATCGATTGCAAACATGCTTTCCTCTTCAGAACTATTTGAATCATATTCATAACTGGATGTGTAACAAGAAAGCATATCCTCCGAATCTGAAGCCATTGTTTTGATTCACTCGCAATGCAAGACGTCTTGGCGTGACGTCACGAACTGTGGGCGGGACTTTCTGAAAATGCCCAATTTGCAGCTCAATTTTTTGCAGATTTTGGACACTTTAAGTCATTTTTATTGGTGTTTTGCATATAATATATCATACTGCGCGTCTTGGGTATTTTAGATGCTATAAAACGTTTTTCTGATGTCAGTTAAAAAACAAAAAAGTGACGTCGATTGTCCTTTAAGGGCCAAAAGGATGCTGTTCACAAGATAGCCAGCAGATGGCAGAATATGCTTCGGCTTTATAAAAGTGCGTGTGCAACTGCAAGAGTAGGTGACAGACAGAAGATGCTGATGTTAGCTAATGAACAAACACTGATTTCGATCGCCCACCTAATAAGATTTCCACAGCTTCTAAAAGAACACATTCAGCTTCCACGAATTCTGATGCTCAATGGCCATGACACATTGGCTTGTAGCATCATACTACTCGGAAAGAACAAGGTACAACGAGCAAATGCAGTAACACTGAATTATCATCTTCCGTCGCCATCAAAACGTAAGCAAGCAGTGCGGCTTCCTTAACGATCGACACAACCGAGCAAGTATGCCTGATGAAAAACTGGCGGAGTGACAGTCATGCAAAAGATCTCCTAATTCTTTTGTCATGAGAGAAATTCACTTCACTGTTGCTATAGGTGACAGAGCATGAATTGTATATGGAGGAGAGCGGGTGGGGAGGGGCGGAGTGGACATTTTTTTGTGTTGCATCAGTGTCGTATTCGTAAATTTCCTTTCCAATTTCTTGCAGTTAAAAAAAAAACATCAAGGAATGATCATGGTTCCTCAGAGCATATGTTGAACATTTCCAAGTAGTGGTTTTGTCTTACATCTGTGTGCGCGATATTGTTGTATGCAATGTAATGCTTCTAATAAACGTTGCGCCACAGCAAAATGACAATTACTACTATTGCTAAGAACCAGTGGCAGGCCGTGGACTTCATCGCAAGGCCTTCAGTTGTGCTAGTCTGAAACAATCTAGACAAAAAAAAGTGTGGTGTGATTTACTAAAATTGCACGAGAGGGTAACATTAGGCAGCAAATAATTGACTGACCTTTCTTAATTACGTCCATTTTTTCTTGAAAAGTCAGTTTATAAAATGGCTTTGACAGTAAATCTCCAAAATAAATTTCTTCTCCTCCTTCAGCCATTGTGGGTCGACAAAACTGCGATTAAATCAACACAATATATTTGCTTATGCAACTTGCTACGATACAGTGTGCTAGCTCTAGCCCGTATGCTCTTGTCATTGGCGGCTTGTGATCAAAGCAGTTTTCGCAAACTATGATTGGCTCGTGACCGGAAACCGGAAACCCCTTTTGGGTTTCCGGGGGTTTTCCGGTTGCCAACTCCTAATGTAATTGTTTACAGCAACAATTTCATCGACACATCTGATATGACAGGGTCCGCAGAACTGATTATGAAGGCGTCCAGATAGATTTCTGCCCCTGGTCACAAATGATGGCTGAAATGTGATTAGTTAAATGCTTAAATACCCATCTGTTTAAAATTACATTCATGGTTAGTTTAATCAGCTATTTTATTATTTATCATTTTATTTATGGTTTCATTGTTCATTTTGTTTTTCTACTTTCATTCCTTTCATCACTTTGCTGCTGTGAAATGTAAATTTCTCCACTGTGAGACTAATAAAGGCATATCCAATTCAATCCAATTGTTCTGTGTTTTGTTCTTTTAATTGTAAAGTGTCTTTGAGTGTTCAGAAAGGCACTTGTAAATTAAATGTATTATTATTATTATTATTATTATTATTATTATTATTATTATTAAATACGAAACACACATCTGGAAGCAGCACAATAGCGGAAAATAATTAACGAGAGCTGAAAGACAATTTGGAATTAATAAGAATTCATGGACAAATCAGTCCGTGATTCAGGTATTTTTAGGCCAGCAGAGAAGGCTTTGCAGGCTTTGATAGTCCGTCTCTGCGAATAACACTGCTCTTTCTTTTTCCTTATATTTCATGGCAGCGTGAAGCCCTTGTGGAAACACACTGCCCATCATAGGCCAGTCATAGTACTACAACAGATGTGGTTGGCGAGCAGGGCTTTCCTTGTTGTCATTTCGAGTATGACACAAAATTTAAAGGACAACCGACACCTCCGGACAAGTTGTGTCCATAATTTGTAAAATCGCTTCAAATGACTTCTACTGAGCGTATTTTACAAAGATTCCACCGCATATAGCTATATTTTACATTTTAAGACTCGCGCTGAATATTCCAGAAGTCTTGTTTTTGAGTTGGTAACGGGTCCTGACGTCACATCACGGAAGGAACGCCCCTGACCGAAAAAGGACACACTGTAGTCGTCCCTTCATCACGTCAATGCATTTTGCTGTACTTTGTTTGGTCTGAAAACTTCGTGTTGATCCGTGTTGATGGTGAAATTAGAAGGAAAACACATAAATAATGCGATGGTGAATCCTTGTGTGTTGTGACAAAAATATTGAGCCAATTTCCACACGAAGCTTTGTTGCCATCTTCTGCCTGTTTAGGGTGCGGCATTTCCCCCCCTGATGCCTCAAAATGACACGGAATAAATTATTTAATCGATTGCAAACATGTATGCTTTCCTCTTCAGAACTATTTGAATCATATTCATAACTGGATGAGTAACAAGAAAGCATCTTCTCCGAATCTGAAGCCATTTTTTTGATTCTCGAGCAAAGCAAGACGTCTTGGCGTGACACCACGAACAGGGGGGCGGGACCTTCTGAAACTGGCCACTTCAGGTTTCAATTTTTTGCAGTTTCTTGTCATTTTTATTGGTGTTTTGCATTTGACTAAAAATATCATACTGCGTGTTTTGGGTATTTTAGATGCTATAAAACGTTTTTCTGATGTCAGTTAGGAAACAAAAAAGTAATGTCGTTTGTCCTTTAAGTTCAATCACACTCTTGTTGATTCGGAATTCACGTCATGGGGGTCAGTCAAATTTTAAAATTCAGTTACATTTTTCAAAAACCCGATGTGAGCACTACATTTTCACGGAAAGGTATTACATGGTAAAAGAGAGTATTTTTTGCTTGACATTTAATCAAAAGTTGAAGCAGAAAGAATGAGAACTCACTGTTCCCGAGTACCCTCTTTAGTTTTCCCCAGGGGACAATGAGGCTTTCCCAACCCAGATGTGCGACATCGGCCTTAGACTGTCCAAGGTCTGCCCTGAAGCCTTTTCTTGGAGAGATATGTAAAGAACACCTCAACGGGGTGGCAGTCACAGCAGATGTCTGAGCCACCTCAACACACTTCAACCACTTGTATATGCGACCTTGACCTTTCCTTTTTGTCACTGACTTTTGAGCAACTAGGATACAGTATTTCAAGTTATGTTTTTTTGCTATATATATATATATATATATATATATATATATATATATATATATATATATATATATATATATATATATTTATACACACACAGTAAAGTCTCGTTATATCGATATCGGATATATCGATAGTCCCGGTTATATCGACATTTTTTCGGACTCCCTTGAATATCGATATAACGAGACTTTACTGTATATATATATAGCCGAGTCTCAGGTATGAAAAATGGTCCACACCTACTGGCTAAAGAACCTCACAGCACTCCACGAGCGCCTAGCAGCACAAATGAACCAGTTGCTGATGGATTGGACTCACCCAGGATGGCTAACCGAAGGGCGAACAATCCTGATCATGAAGGATTCCTCAAAGGGTGCAGTTCCTTCCAACTATCGGCCAATAACCTATCTCTCCACAACATGGAATCTCATGTCAGGCATCATTGCGGCTAAGATAAGTGGACACATGGATCAGTACATGAGCAAAGCACAGAAAGGAATTGGTAGAGATACTAGAGGTGCCAAACATCAGCTGCTGGTTGACAGAATAGTCGCACAAGACTGCAGGTCCCGACATACCAACCTGTGCGCAGCCTGGATTGATTACAAGAAAGCAAATGACTCGATGCCACACACATGGATCACTGAATGCTTGGAGTTGGATAAGGTCAAGAGGACCCTGAGAGCCTTCGTTGCAAACTCGATGAGGATGTGGAAAACCACACTTGAAGACAAAATAGCAAGCCACTAACGCAAGTGTCCATCAAATGTGGCATATACCAAGGTGATGCACTGTCCCCACTGCTGTTCTGCATAGGACTGAATCCCCTCAGCCAAATAATCGCCAAGACAGGCTATGGATACCGCCTCAGAAATGGAGCTACAATCAGTCACCTCCTCTACATGGATGACATAAAGCTGTATGCTAAGCGCGAACGGGACATTGACTCCCTGATCCACACAACCAGGATCTACAGCAGTGACATCAGGATGACATCAGGAGAAATGTAGTCGGATGGTGACTAAGAGGGGCAAAGTAGCCCACACTGAAGGGGTCTCACTCCCTGAACAAACAATAGCAGACATTGAAAACAGCTGCAAGTACCTCGGTATAGTACAGGCCAATGGCAACCTCGAACTAGCAACAAGGAAAGCGGCTACGTCCAAATACCTCCAGCGGGTGAGGCAAGTCCTAAGAAGCCAGCTCAATGGCAAGAACAAGACCCGGGAAATAAATAGCTATGCCCTGCCAGTGATCAGATACCCTGCAGGAATAATAAGGTGGCCAAAGGAAGAGATTCAGACCACGGATGTTAAGACCCAAAAACTCTTCACTACGCATGGAGGGTTCCATCCCAAGTCCAGCACCCTGAGATTGTACACAAGCCGTAAGGAAGGAGACCGGGGACTAGAGTGTGAGAGCCACTGTCCAGGATGAAACATCCTAGCTGAATGAATACATCAAAGAGAAGGCTCCAACGAATGATGTACTCAGAGAATGTCTCAGAAAATGGGGAACAGAGGATGAGGTGCTGGAAGAGGGACAATCATGGGAGGAAAAGCCCCTACACGGGATGTAAGACAGAACCATAACTGACCATAGGCTGATCTCAAGAACTCCTATCAGTGGCTAGAGAGAGGCTAGAGAGAGGCACTCATCCTGGCTGCTCAAGAGCAGGCCCTGAACACCAGAGCCATAGAGACACGGATATACCACACCAGACAAGACCCAAGGTGTAGGTTGTGCAAAGAAGCACCTTAGACAATCCAACACTTAAATGCAGGGTGTAAGATGCTGGCAGGGAAAGCCTACATGGAGCGCCATAACCAGGTGGCTGGCATAGTCTACCGAAACATCTGTGCGGAGTATGGACTGGAAACCCCAAGGTCAAAACGGGAAACATCTCCCAAGGTAGTAGCGAATGACCGAGCAAAGATCCTGTTGGACTTCCAGATACAGACTGACAAGATGGTAATGGCCAACCAACCAGATATTGTGGTCATAGATAAAGGGACAAGGAAAGCCGTTATTGTGGATGTAGCGGTCCCGAGTGATGGAAACATCAGAAAACATCAGCCCGGATACTGCGCAGAACCCTCAAGCTTCCCGGCCTCTGGTAGAGGACCCGAGCTAAAATGGAGGACAGACACCACCCATGGGGGGTGAGACGAGGAATTTTTATATATATATATATATATATATATATATATATATATATATATATATATATATATATATATATATATATATATATATATATATATATATATATATAAAAAAAACTAACAATGATTGAAAGGTATTGAGAGGTACCCTGATGAATACAAATCTCAACCATTTAATGACCATTTTAAATGTCATAATAATGGAAAAAACGGCAATAATCGATCGGTCACCTTCAAGCATCTTGGTGAATCATCACTTAAGGAAGACAAAGTAAGCGTAGTTATCCCCTCCTAAAAAAGGCAAAACAAAACAATGTAACTAAGCCGAACTGCTGCCACTTTCTTTTCTTTCTACAGAGGAACCACCATCAATTCCTGACCCATGTTAATGCATCGTTTCAATATTTGATGTTGTTATATGGAGTGCTGACAATTGAACAAGGAAATGGAAAGCACATTTCATGGTGCTGCTTCAGTGGCTCTGCATCCATCTGCTGAACAGAGTTATGCACTTCAGTTCAGAAAGGGCCGACCTGTGCAAACAAAGACAAGTACAGGCAAATTTAGCAACAGAAAGCAAACTCGCTTCCTTTTTCATTCAGTCTCAACATTGAATGAATCAACCAATGAATTCAAGCGTGATGTTGTGAATGCATCCCATATGCTACATCGGGAACTACAGTATATCATTATCTTGAAGGTACAAATATATACTTTTTTTTCATCTTGACATGGTCAAAATGATTATAGTCCTGGTCCTCTGAAGGTGAACTCACTTCGCAGCGTAATCAACTGTCCAAGTTCCTGGTGCAGGCCGGTGTGAGTAAATTAAATGAAATCAATTCGATGACTCTAAGCTGAAGATTAAATCTGCTTTCCGTCTTGCGAAGGACTTGCAACGTGACCGACGGTTTAGCACACAAAAATATATCTTTTTTTGAGAATGATATGAATCCTTTTAAGGTGCTCCATAGCTTGTCCTTTCCTTTCAGTACCTTTAGGTGACTAGTTCAAATAATTGCCTTTCACATTTGTTAAAGTTGAGAGCAGATAAAGTAGTGATAATTGTGAAGTTTATATATATATATATATATATATATATATATATATATATATATATATATATATATATATATATATATACACACACACAGTAAAGTCTCGTTATATCGATAGTCCGGTTATATCGATATTTTTTCCGACTCCCGAGAATATCGATATAACGAGACTTTACTATATATATATATATATATATATATATATATATATATATATATATATATATATATATATATATATATATATATATATATACTCATCACATACAAGTGTGTGATATCAACTGTGAATATATATAATAATAATACGTTACATTTTAAGCGCCTCTACATGTATGCTTTCTGTTGGAATAAAATTATATATCATGTAGTCACATTATATTCGTAAATTAGTTTGCTTAGTATTATCCAAGGTACTTTGTGTTTTTCTTTCACAATTGGTGAAAATGTTTTGGGTTTGACCCTAACACTTTCCTCTTCAGAACCATTTGAATCATATTCATAACTGGATGAGTAACAAGAAAGCATCTTCTCCAAATCTGAATCCATTGTTTTAATTCTCGAGCAAGGCAAGACGTCTTGCCGTGATACCACGAACATGGGGGCGGGGCCTTCTGAAACTGGCCATTTCCGGTTTCAAATTGAAGTACTTTTTAGATACTTTAAGTCATTTTTATTGGTAATTTGCATTTGACTAAAAATATCATATTGCGTGTTTTGGGCATTTTAGAGGCTATAAAACGTTTTTCTGATGTCAGTTAGGAAACAAAAGAGTGACGTCGGTTGTCCTTAAAGTGCCAGAAAAAGAAATGCATGAAATGAAATATGCTTGCAAAAGCGCAACGTTTAACACGTCAAACACAGTGAATACTCAAACAAAATATCCAAGAGTCCAATAGCACAAAAACAAAGTATAACAAAGATCTGTGAAGAAAGCAAGTGACTGAATGCCGTATTATCACAAGTATGAGAAAAATCACACATGAATCACAACAGCACGTAAAGTCAATAATCTGAGAAGGTGTAACAGAAGTCAAGGTCCTGAAATACACAGCCGAGCTTGATGAAAACACTAGGCACAGGTGTGCAGCTGCTGGAGGGAAACGCCCTACACCCCAACGGCACCTGGAACACAATCGAGACAAAACATAACAGTTTCAATGTGAACAACGCGGGGTATTCAACTTTTTAAAGCTGATAATTACCGCGAAGAGCAATCAGTTTGCGACATACTTCGAAAAAGAAACAAATTTGCTCACCCAATTTGTAATCACATTCCAGTTTTTGTTCTTACATGTTACATGTAATGTATAGCACTTCTTCAAAATCCCTAGAAACTCACAATGCCTCTTAACTGGCGAGATATTTTGGGAACAGAATCTGGAGCTACTCACATGGTCCTTGGGGGCTTCCTTGTATCCGCAGGCACCACTTTGGTGACCCGTGGACTGCATTATTAGTGGTTTATAGACATGAAGATAATGTTCCTTTTCCCCTCAACTGTGCTGGTCCAGGCCTTTCTTTGGGCTCTTGCATAATTCAGCTTAAAACTCCCATGTCTTAAAAAAGAAACTACATACGTATATAGAGCACAAAATGGGTGAGAATGAGGGAAGCGTGTCATATATGTTTGTGGCTTCTTCTTGGGGGAGTTGTTTTCGAATTTCATGTTTGTTATTTTCAAGCACTCTCTATTAAGAATAGGATTGACTATTTGAGCAAAACAGTTATATGTGTTTAAATTGTGGTCAACAGAAAGCCATTCAAGGTGAATGTTGATGAGAAATCTAAGTAGCGGTGTATCAGCTTTGTGTTCTACCAAATAGGCCCAATATGGTGCAAAAACCATTACAGAATACCTAGAACAGATGACTTTATAAAACCCTTAATTCACAATTCATTATGGCAGGATTCTTGTTCACTCATTCACTGCCAGACAATGTGCAAATATGTGTCCACTCCAGTGCCAGGGTTTTTGTCAATGTCACTCAAATTCCAGGACACACAAACTATCGAGTTTTAGGACTACCTAAACCTTCGATGCAGCGTAAGAAACCTTAGACTCTCTTCATTCATCTGAAATAAAGAGTTAATTCCTACATTATACGGGTCTGGAGTCATATGAGCTAGAAATGAGGGTGGCTGTCCAAAATACAATGCAATACTGTACATACATATCTGTTTATATAGCGCTTTCATAACAGCTGAAGCTGGAACAAAGCACTACATGGAAAAAAGGGAAATGCTGCCCACTTGTGGAAAGTAAAAATATTGCCAGAGGTCTGGCCAGCGCTTTATCGGTACCCAAGTAAGACAAAAAAGACAACCCGAACTAATCCCGGAATGGCGCTCTACGTCATATTTTCAATTCCCAAATAAATTCGGAAATGGCAGCAAATGAGTTCATTTTTTAAAAAAGCCCAGACTTATTTAGTTTTTTTATACATTTAACCATCCATCCCTTCTTTTGGATCCAATTTATCCTCACAACGCTCGTGCTGGGATGCTGGATTAGGTGGGGGACACCCTGAACTGGTGGCCAGCCAATCACAGGGCACACAGAGGCAAACAACCATCAATGCTCACAAGAACACCTACGGACAATTTAGAGTGTTCAATCAACCTGCCATGCATGTTTTTGGAATGTGTAGGGAAAACTGAACTACCCGGAGGAAACCCACAAAGGGGAGAGCATGCAAACCCCACAACGGAAAGCAGGGGCCATGACCTCGGCACTGTGAGGTTGAGGTGCTAACCACTGGACCACAGAGTTATTTATTAATTGCCCCCCAAAAAATTATTAAAACCGTGCACAGACGTTAGACACTCAACCATCCATTTTCTAAACCGCTAATCATGTTTGAGGTCGCAAGAGGAGGCGGAAAAATGTGGCAAGCATCCGGGTAAAGTTCACCAAGGACGTGTCAGGCCAGCAGTTCATCACAGAGCTAACACGTGGTGTGTCGTCACTCACATTCGCACTCACGTTGGCACCTTCGAGCCATTCCAAGGTCTCCGGTGGGCGAACCGTGCGGGGATGAGGCGAAGAAGGCCCAAGATGATTGCGCTTGTCAGCTATCACCAACCTGCGTGTCTACATGTCACGATGCACTGACGTTTGACATCAATGGAATGCATCTTTGACATGGGGATCCCACATTATTTTTAATCGAAGTTATGAATTAACCCATTCACTGCCATTACCGAATTTATTCGGGAATTGAAAATATGACGTTGAGCGAATTTGTTCGGGTTTTGGTTTTTCTTACTAGTGTGCCGATAAAGCGTTGGCTAGATATCAGGCTAGATACCCTTCCACAAGGGGGGAGCATTTCCCTTTTTCCATGTCTGCGCTTTGTTACAGATTCAGCTGTTGTTAAAGCACTACATAAACCAATAGGTATTGTATTGCATTGTATTTTGGACAACCACTCTCATTTCAACCTCATAATAACTCCAGATCCATATAAATAAGGAATTAACTTTTTTTTCTGATGAAAGAGAGTCCAAGGTTTCTTACGCTGCATTGAATGTTGATGTATTCCTAAAACTCAATATTCTGTAGGTCCTGGAATTCAAGTGACAATAACAAAAACGCTTGCACTGGCACCTGGACACATTTTTGCATGTCTGGCAGTAAATGAGTTAAGGTTGCGGCGATAGAATGTCTTGACTGCACCCCAAAAAGGTTGCTGTGCCACTTCCTCCCACCTGCAGTATAAGGATGATCACTTTACCCATTCACAACAATTTCATTGGATGCTAATTACACTTGTATATAGTTTTCCTTGATGTTTTTTTTTTTGCATCATCATTAGATATTTACCTTTTGGGGACTAATATCATAGGAGAAACCGCAAGGCAAATGAATATGTATGGTAATGTTGTTTTATTAGTCCTCAAAGGGCAAATGAAAAGACAGCTTTCTTTACTGTATAAGCCTTTATTTATAAAAAAGTATGTTGTTTGAATGA
Source organism: Hippocampus bargibanti (assembly GCF_051943395.1). Classification (NCBI taxonomy): domain Eukaryota; kingdom Metazoa; phylum Chordata; class Actinopteri; order Syngnathiformes; family Syngnathidae; genus Hippocampus; species Hippocampus bargibanti. The sequence continues at coordinate 7,580,365 of NC_142749.1, read as the reverse complement.
TAACCCCTTTTTAATACCACATACTTGAACATCTTGTATTTGTAAAACAAAAAAAAAAGAAAAAAAACATTTTCTTTTGAACACTTAAAAAAGCCAATTGACACCAAAACGTTGACTTGCACTGACAAATTAAATAAATTATACAATATCATACCATACAAATGTTGATTTCCATGGGTACCGTTACAACAAACTAAATCAAACACCTCATTAAACAATGGGAATAAGCGCTCCAATGTGAACAAAATCACACACACACACGCACTCACACACACGCACTCACACCCACACACTAAAAAAAAGCATTGTTTTTCTTCCAGTGCCACTTATATCTGATGAATTACATTTTTCTCCTTGTGATGATACAACAAGGATAAAAACCCAGGACAAATGTAACAATTACACCAAATAATGAAAAAAAAATGAATGATGCAAATCATTTTTTGATTTAGAATCCAAATACAAAAATACAATTATGGGGCTGTTTTGGTGATTGTTGAATGTGTTTTGCCCATTTGTTACAGATAGGAGGTGGACCGATGTGTCAATGGGAAAATTCTGGCATGTTTCGCCATGGGACAATCAACAGACCATAATAACCAAAGGCAGCTCCGTACAAGAAAAAAACAATAATAAAATATGGGGGAACACCTCCTCTGTGTGGATTCACATGGCTTACGTCGGACGCTACAGGCGGAGCGTCCTTTAAATCCTATGTAGCTAAAGTGTGACTAAAATTTCTAAGCCTCCTGAACTGATACAACCACTTTTCCAAATTGAGTACTTTTGCTTTGCGATTTACACAAATCCTTCCATGGACATTCCATGTTTACATTTGATCTTCTTCAGATGCTTTTATTAATATTTTTCCCCACAAGGTTTCATCAGAGCTGACTGTTAAAAACAAGTGCAATTTGAGAATGTAAACACTGGATCGTTCTTCTCCTCAGTTGCGGTGATGAATTATATGATGCTAAGTTTAAAAGATTAATAAAATAGAAGTAGGTCAAAAAAATTATTTCCAGGGGGCAGGTCATGCAAAATAAAATTGTGGTGCGCACAAAATAATGAATGCACCAACTTAAGTTCCTCTAACAGTGAGAAGTCGACATGTCAGCCCGGTCTGGGCTTTGGCGGTTGAAATTCTCCTGCTTCATTGTGATTCACGCTCGCATTTTAAAGGGTGATCGTCGCTATTATGGACACATTCATGTCATCCGTTTATGAATGGAAGTCATGAGGACAACCTTTTGAGGGAATGTGTTCAAAAGATTGAAATAACAGAAACATCTTTTTTTGGTGCTTTTTGGGGGGAGGGCTGCTGAAGGGGTTAACTTTATACAATTAATCAGAATCAGAATTAATTGTGAGGGCTAAATGGTGAGAAAATGGCCACAAAGATAGGCGACTTAATGCATGGTTTTAGGAAACATTTGATTAGAAAACATTTTAGAGTAAATTTAGTAGTAAAACCACTTTCAATCCTCTTCTCAAGTTTTATCAAAGTTGGCGTTTGTTCCTGACAAAGAACAACACAAACTGCTTCTTTTGTCATTCACAAGTGCAGTAGCCGTGCTGATTCATATAATTTGATTTATAAATACCAGAGAGAACGTCAATGTGAAAATGACAACATTTGGTATTGTGACATTAGTCTGTTCATTGTATTTTTGGTCTTTATACTTAAAAAATGTATTCTGTCAATTGAACTGAACAGGAATCAAGACCTAGACATACTGGAGCCGGCAAACATTTACTTCTGCACACGTTAAGATCGATTGTTGGCAAGGCAACAGCTGCTGGCTTTGTACCTTGTTTACGGGCACATTTGACAACTTTTTTTAGTTTCGTTATTTTTTTAGGTTTATTTGTTTGTTGGTTTTAGAGGAACAGGAAAGAAGATCCAACTCGCCTTCTTAAGGCATATCCTGCTCCTCAAACCTCTGTAAGCCAAGCTTGACCATAATGCCCTTTCCCCCCTCCAAAAAACAAATAAAGGGATCACTCGGGAGTTACATTGCGCTGTTTAAGTGTTCCCATGCACAAACACACACGCGGTTTGGTTGATTTGGGAGCACGCCATCCCAGACGCTGACAATGAGCCAAAGCATTGAGTCAACATTAGCTTTGCACATGAGGAGCGAGGAGGGGGGAGGTCTGAACAGGTGAACGTCAACAGTCTCCATAAACTCCATCACTGTGAGATGACTTGTTGAATTCTCCATTATTTTGTCAGCACTGGTATCCTTTTTCAAAATTGTTTTTCCTTTTTTTTTTAGACTTTTTGTCTTGATTTTGTTTGCTGAAGTACGCCAATGCAAGAGAAGCTGTCCATGCCATTTGCAATGAGGCTTGTTGGTATTTTACGAACTGCTGTGATTTTGTTCATGCATTAAGAAGTATTAAGTGAAAGATATTTACAGTACAATTCACATGTAATTACACATATACACTAGAGGCAAGAAAAATTCACATTGAACTCAGATCAAGACTCCCCCGGAACACCCCCCCCCCCCCCGCCCCTTCCAGGCCTTGAATACGTGTTAGTTAAAACAAACAGAAGTTCAATCTTGTAACTTGTATAATCTTGTACATGTACTCATAGTAAATCGTCAAACATAAGGTCCTCAGAGCTTTTGGGATGAATGTGCGAATTCCACACACAGAAAGCCACGATAGCTCAAGATCATGTTGATGAATGCATTTAGGGCTGCTTTTGTTTATGTAAAGGAGAGTGAAACATTTGATACTTGAGTTAATGTTCAAATACAAATACTTTTGCAAACATCGATCACATTGCCGCTGGATAGAAATTTGCCACAAGAAAATGATGCCAGAGGTGAACGGTGCCTTGACAATCCTTACCACTCTTTTTTCTCCATTAACGAATGATATCGGACATCGAAACTGGAGTGATAACAAATGTCTCTGGATACTAACTGAAATATGCTTTTAAAAATAAAAAACAAAAATTCTACCTCACCAATTATGAAAAACGACATGGTTCCGGTCTGCAATATAGATATTGCAATTAGAATTACCATTATGAAAAATGTATCGATGTTAAGAAGAGTGGCCGTATTTTCCGCACTGCAAAGCGCCCCTAAAACATTCCATTTCTTCAAAAGCCCGCAGTGCACGTTTCTAATCCAATGTGCTTCACAGATCGATCAACTATCTGATTTCTTGGACACAGTATTTTAAATGATCTGTGACCAATGCTGTAGACTTTATTTTACGCATCGTATAATAAGATGAGCCCAATACAACAATTTTAAAATAAGTCATTCGTTGAAGGTGCACCTTATACTTCAAAGAGCCTTATAGTATGGAAAATACAGTACTTATATGGGACACTTAAATCGTTTTCATTTGGTTATTTGTTCCCCTAGCTTCAAAATGCAGCCTACATATTTATCGCTTCCCGGATGCATTCATCATCAATATGATGTTACTGAAAAAAAATGCAAAGAGAAGTGCTACAAAAGCAAAAAGTGGGTTTGGTGTACAAACCCTTGAACTCATAAACAGTTGTGATTGCCTCCAAGTCAGCGTCACATTTTGGAGACATTTAATGCATGCGTACTGACTGTTTTTCGGGGAAGCACCTTCCCTAAAGTTGTTATTACAGCAGAAAAATGACTGACTTAATCAGTTTTTAGGTCCTGTGGGTGTAATTGCAATTGTAAAAAAACAACAACAATAATGAACATAAATGTCTGCTACACTGTATCGGCTTTGAAGTTGTTTTACTCCATGAAATGAAGTTGATGTCTTTTTGGGTGGGGGACCAGACAAGAATGGCCGATCTGGCAATTTAAGTCAAACTCATAGGCTACATTTTGCATCATATAGTACAACAAAACAATGCACCACTACTTTTTGCTGTTGTTTAGATTTGAAGCGATTCCCCGGCACTATTTAAATTCGGTTCGGTGTTATACGTGTGCGTTTCTACTTTCACTATTCTAGTTATGCCGCTTTCCTGATCATAAAGAGATGCTGAAGATACAAAATAAAGCATGAAAAATACATAACAAAACTGTGGTTTGATATGTTGACTTTGTCGAATATACATCAATGTAATTATTTTTTTTTAACTGTAGATTGGTTCCCACGAATCACAAAAAGCAACACATCACTCCCGCCTCCCATTTCCTTTTTCACAAAGCAGGAATGACGTCCATAAACACTGCATCGAAAGACCATAGAACTCAGTCAACAAGAGAAAAAAATATACAAATATACCTCCATGTTAATACTTAATGAAAAATGTACACAATGCTCCCCCCAACAATCAAAATGAGTAATGCAATTTTTTTTATCTCACAATGCCCTAGTTATAGAGCATTTTTCTGACACTCTGAAATCACAGTATTTTTCAAGACAAAATCATATCTACAATAATCAGCACTTGTTTGAAACCAAAAAGAAAAATAGACCTCGCCACCCCCAAATCACCTGAAAATCCGTAAATTTACACTCACTCTAATGCACAATTGTGGAGACCAACATCGCGTGATTGATGTCTGATCAAGAGAACGCTACGACTTCAAATTAAATATATAGTAATAATAATAATAATAAAAAAGACACATATTCCAAACAAAGTTTCTGTACATGGTGGAAACTGAGATTTTTCGTGCACTTTGTATTCATAGGCTACATGGGAGGGGGAGAAGGTGAAAGGACAAGGGAGGTGTTCAAGGACCTTGCTCAGATGATGCCTGACCGGACAAGCCACCACTGATTTCATGAGCTGCGGTAGAGGATTTCTGATTACAACAAGAATCAATAAAAAGTCAATGGGGCCATCTTCTCTCTCTCTCTCTCTCTCTCTCTCTCTCTCTCTCTCTCTCTCTCTCTCTCTCTCTCTCTCTCTCTCTCTCTCTCTCTCTCTCTCTCTCTCTCTCTCTCTCTCTCTCTCAAGAGCTTTTGCTTTTCTTTTTTTTTCTTTCCTCTTCTTTTTCCGATTTTAGTTGCAAAAATATCATGCAGTCTCTAGTTCCAAAAATCCCTGCGGGGATCTTTTGTTTGTTCATTTGTTTCTTTCAAGGCAAAAAGGAAAGTCAAAGCCTTGAAATTCTTCTCGCAATTTTTTTGTTTTGTTTTTTTTAAACATTCAAGTCATCCTATTAATACTTTGTACAGCAGACAAGTCTTTCAGGTTCCATGTCTGTGTGTGTGTGTGTGTGTGTGTGTGTGTGTGTGTGTGTGTGTGTGTGTGTGCACGTGCGCGCCTGTGTGTGTCCGTGTGCGTGCGTTAATATATGTATATATATATAAATATAATATACTGTATAGAAATATGCATATACATATGTTCAACCTTTATGTGTGTACATATTTTGGAACTGTATCAAAGCCAATTTAATGTGCTCTCAAAATATGGCCAATGATTCCTAGTGGGATGCAAATCAATTCACATAGTACAACCAGTAGATTAGGTTGAAAAATCCAAAAGTGATCGGGAATATGACCCGAGACCACTTGTCAATGGTGCTTACATCTGACAGGTTTGGGATTTTCAACTTGAGCTTGGATGAGCGCCGCCGTAGTCGGCAATTAGCCCGGCTGCGCATGGCGCTCCGATCCAGCGAGTGGTGGCTGAAGCCATCTCGGGGCGCCATTGGCTTCCTGAATTGGACCCCAGAGCTGTCAAAGGACATGACTGAATTCCGAGAGTCACTCACACTGCTTCCCACATCGGAGGGCATCACCTCGTTGTTCATTTCCAGAGTGGTGAGGAGAATGTTGCCGTACGCATCCACCTATGACGGAGGCAGAGAGAGAGAGGTATCAGTGTGGGCTGTTGCCAAAGCGGTAAGCCAAACTAACCTGCTATTATCAAACTTCACTAAATCCTTCAGCGTCCCACAGATTTTGAAAATCAAGCAAAATGCAGAGGTGACGTGGAATGTTATTTCTAGCATGCAACAAAATAGCTTTTGCTTTAAGACATACGTAAATGAATTGCAAACCCTGCTTCCAAAACAGTTGGGATATTATCAGCCGTGATATTTAAACATGTCCACCAATCTATCTGTAAGACGCGTGTGGCTGCCGCTCACCCACAGAAAAAACTGATCCTGTGACTGTAAAGTGACCTTGAGAGTTTTGTAAGGCGCTTAGAAATGAAATGGGTTATTATTAAGTGGTGTTATACAACCAGCAACGGTTGGTTAGTTCATTAATTCTCATTATTGTTGTTAGCTTAAACATTCTGGATTGGAAAAGTGCGTTCATTTTTTTGAGTGGCTGCCAACTATTGTGGAAACAGCAACTTGAAGCAGGGTGAATCAAAGTGAAGAATGGCCTACAGCTGATATGATTTCTAAATACATGTACCCCAACTTTTCTTTGTTCCTCGAGATACAGATTTCTTCTCTGTGTAAATGATCTGAAGGTGTTGGTTTGAAACGGCACGGAAATGGAGTCCTTGCAATGTGAAAGAAAAAATGAAGAGAACATTAAAATGAGCAAATACTGTCAAATCAGCATATTTTCATTTGATTAACACAATGCATTCAACACAGAAAGCTGAGCATTTTGTATCTTATGCACAGAAACAGGGAGGCGTCATTCAGTCTGACCGTTCTACCAGAAATCTCATCAAGAGGCCCGTAAGCCGCATCATGCTGTCTTTTGTTACGTATGCTAACTGCGAAGGTAGCGAGGTGAGAATGAATGAAGCCAACAATGACAACCACCTAAATAAGAAATGAGTGTGTTTACACCACTGTTTGGCTCAATGAATGGCTAACTTAATGCTTGATAAAAAAACTATCACTGCTTGAGAGAAAAGCAATGGATGATGGTTAGTGGTTGGCTGCTGGGGGAGGGCGGCAACACTGTGCTTTGCGATTAGTTCAGTCAGGAATGTAAACACAGTACCTATCTTAAATATTCACAAATATTGCTACTTAAAATCTGACCGACATCACTGAATATAATGGAGGCAACAAATGAAGATGCAAACCTGTTCCCTTAGGCGCTTCTCTTCGTATCGTGTGCGCTCATTGTTGACTTTATTCAGCCTTTCATTGATTTTCTTCTGTTGTGCCGGGCCCCGGCCAAAGAACACATAATTTACAAAGGCATATTCGAGCAGGGCCAGGAACACAAACACAAAACAGCCCATGAGGTAGACGTCGATGGCTTTCACGTAGGGGATCTTTGGCAGAGTCTCCCTAAGGTGGGTGTTAATTGTTGTCATGGTGAGCACCGTTGTCACACCTGAATGCAGCGGCAACCACAAAAATACACATTCATGGACACATGAATCAGTGCAAGCCACATTTCAGCAACATTCTACAAGACCATGTGATGTTCCAGTAGCTAAAGAGATGAGCAAAACTGAATTTGGCCTTTTATACGCTCATATTAGCTAATGTGCGTTTTCAACATTATTTTCAAATTCAATCCTTAGTGGGGAAGACACAATTCACTCATTCACTGCCAGATGATGTGCAAAAATGTGTCCACTCCAGTGCCAGCGTTTTTGTCATTTTCCCTCAAATTGCAGGATCCACAGAATATTTAGGAGAGTAGAGTTTTAGGACTACATAAACATTCAATTCAGTGTAAGAAACCTTATACTCTCTTCTTTCATCAGAAAAAAGAGTTAATTCTTACGTTATACTGGTCTGGAGTTACATGAGCTTGAAATGGGGGCGGTTGTACAAAATACAATACAATACATATTGATTTATATAGCGCTTTAACAACAGCTGAAGCTAGAACAAAGCGCCAATATGGTTAAAAGGCAAATGCAAGCCCCTTGTGGAAGGGTAAAATATTGCCAGGGTTCTGACCAGCACTTTATCGGCACCCCCATCCGCAAGAAAAAACAAAACCCGAACAAATTTGGGAATGGTGCTCCACGTCATGCTTTTCAATTCCCGAATAAATTCAGGAATGGCAGTGAATGAGTTGAATTATGAAGAAATGTGTCAAAATCATGCATAGCATTGACATTAATCATTTTTAAAAAGCTTTCTTTTTTCAATATTCCACAAAAAAATCTGTTTATATTCTGTAATATAGACACACATTTAAAGGTACTGTAGATATTTCAAATAAACTGGTACTAGTACTTGTAATAAAAATAAAATAGTCATGCGGAATAATGTCCACTACATCATTACTCAGGTGGGGTTTGAATCCAAATATAATGTGTATGGATGCAACTTACCCAGGGCCACCCGAGCTGCAGAGGCATCATAATTGATCCAGAAGGAGACCCAGGATAGAATGGTGATTAAGATGGAGGGCATATATGTCTGCAAGATGAAATATCCAATGTTCCTCTTAATTCTGAAACTCAGCGAAAGCCTCGGATATGAACCTGTAAGCAGAAAACAACCAAGTGACAGGGTGGATAAGATCAAGGAAGAATGAAAAGGGGAAAGTGGAAGGCGCTCCAAACCCTACACTTGACAACGTGCAGGGTAGTCATTTCTCCGTTTGTTCAGATGGAGCACTTAATTTCCCCAAAGCGATGGATTCCTTTCCAGGGACAAGTTCGATTCCAATTAAACATGGCACAAAGTCGCAAACACGGCAGATTTTTCTGCAAGCCCCTATCTCAGCAGGCCGCTCCAGCATCCCTCTGAGACTTGTCACAGAGAGCTGCTCGCAGTTTCCCGCTCGCTCCCTCTGTCCTCTAAACATTACTGAAAGGCCATTTTAAAAGGTGATTGCAATGCACGCCTGCACACTAAAGGACCAAACACAAAGTGCGAAGGTGGCAAACGTGGTCATTTTAGTGGACATGTCGCCGAGAAATGTCAAATCTTTGTAACACAAGTTCATGTTTTAAAAACATATTAAGTTACTTTACTGCGGTTAGATTTAAACAACTCGGCGCATAAAATACTGATGCAAAAAGCAAAATAAGCACTAAGGCAACAGCTCTTAAATTCAGCTCTTAAGACTTGTTTGTCATTTGCATACTCAAAAGATGACTTTAAATATAGTTAGATCAAAGGGTATGATAGGTTTAATCCATCCATTTTTCAGATCACTTCATCCTCATTCGGGTCGCGGGGATTCTGGAGCCTATTCCAGCCGTCTTCGGGCACTAGGCGGGGAACACCCTGAATCAGTTGCCAGCCAATCGCAGAGCACACAGAGACAAACAACCATTCACTCTCCAATCTAAAAAATGGCCACAATGATGTCATATGCACTGGAAATTTTTGAATGAATCAATACGTTTTGCATACTTGCTTCATGCAATGGGAAAACAAACTTGCCCGTCAAGCAAGTACCTGTATGTCCAAGATTAATCGTGGCAGGAAATGTTCACAGATTACACTTATCTCAAACACAAATATGGAATTTTAGCTCTGCTTTTGTCTCCTTTGTCAGTCCCAGAATTTCTCCAGACTATCTGCCAAGCTCGAACATTTTTGCGGCGTTTCAAAATGTAAGAGAAAAAATAAAACTTCAAATCAACATAAGAACGTTCCTGAAGTCATTGGGACTCAAGACCGTTCCTTGTCCAACATAAGAAGAACCATTTTGTGCAATGTTTGATACCCATAGATGCTATGAGACAAATACATAATTGCACGTCATGAAAAGTCAATGTTAAAATAAGAGGGACAAAAGACAAAATAAATCAATGACTAATATCCAGATGAAATGTTCCGTGGATGAATGAATCTCTTTCAAATGGGGGATACCAAATATTAATCCTGCCTATTGGTACACTGGTCTCTGTGTAAGGAGGGGCAAATTTATTGACGTGACCCAAAAGAATTTTGTCAGCATGTCAAAATGACCACAACTATTCTGAGCACAGGAAAGAAGATAAGGAGACGGGAATGAAAAAATACAGGAGTGAAAACGGGAGAAAGACAGGTCAAGTTGTTTCTACTCTCGGTTTGGCCAATTACATTTGGCAGCAGCAAGCCACTCGCATGATTCGTTCGACAGAAACCAAATGAGGAAAAATCTCAATGGGATGTTATTTTAGAAATTACAGTAAAGGCAATGTTCCAACTTAAACATCTTTTGTCAGCCTATGTACAATAAATCGTAAAGGGTGGAGGGCACCACAATAAATTTTCCTCGGGCACTACATGGTCTTGGACCGGTGATTATTTCCTGCCATTTTATAACAATAAAATTGTGGATTGTCGACAACCGTTATCACCTTCTGCCATTAATTTCCTCAAGTGTGGTGACCTTGGAGGAAGCCATTCTTACAACTGGACAGCTGGCCAAAACAGCTCCGACACTTGTGTCATTCATACGTTGCTCGAATGGGGGACGGCATCGCTGGACTTCAATGCTAAGTCTTTATAGATGGTATGTTCAAGTGTCATTTGCGGGGTTTGATGCAATGAATTTTTTTTGGGGTGGGGATGATGTTGCAATGAGCCATAGAGCAAAAACCGTGAAAAGATTCCTTGAAGAAAGCCATCTAAGGAGAATGGTATGGCCTGTAAATAGTTTGGATCTCAATCCAAAAGAAAAGCTTAAAGGACAACCAACACCATTTTTTTGTTTCCTAACTAACATCAGAAAAACATTTTATAGCATCTAAAATACCTAAAATACGCAGGCTGATATTTTTAGTCAAACACAAAACACCAATAAAAGTGACTTGGTATCCCAAAACTGCCACAAATGAGCTCAAAACTGGAGAGATTCAGAAAGTCCCACCCCCTTGTCCGTGACGTCACGCCAGGATAGTCCTTCACAAACTGCCTTGCTCCAGAATCAAAACAATGGCTTCAGAGAGTTCAGATTCAGAGAATATGCTTTCTTGTTACTCATCCAGTTATCAATATGATTCAAATAGCTCTGAAGAGGAAAGCATAAATGTTTGCAATTAAAGAAGTCCTTCCATATCAAGTCGAGCCGCCTGCAAGCGATGAAACCGGTGAAGATCTGGACTCCGATGTAGCACCCAGAAAATGCACAAGATGGTGCACAAGCTCCATTGGTAATGGGATAATTTGTCCACTGGGAATTTGTGTAAATTTACACCTTCTTTATGCGTGTTACCGCAATTGGCTGTGACACACATTGATTCACCATTACGTTATTTATGTAGTTTTCCTTCTAATTTTGCGATCAATACGGTGTTTTCAGATGAAAAAAGTACCAAAAATGCATTGTGTGTCGCTTTCTCGGTCAGGGGCGTTCCGAATGTGACGCCACTTCGGGCATCGTCATCAACTCGAAAATAAGACTTCATGAATATTTAGCGTGAGTCGTAAAACGTAAAATATAGCATTATGCAGTGGAATCTTTGTAAAATGCGCTAAGTAGAAGTAATTCGAAGTGATTTTACAAATTATGGACACAACTTGTGTCGGTTGTCCTTTAAGTGGAAATTGATGAAAAAGGCTGTAACCTGCAAAGCTGATCTGGGAAAAGCAATCAGAGAAAAGTTGGAGCCAGATTGATGAAGAGTCCTGTTCGTCATTCTGGAAGCCCAAGCCTCTGAGAAGCCAAGGTACGAGTGCTGTGATGAAGTGCTGTGATTTTGTTGTTCGTGCCCCCACCCCCCGGTGATTCCACCATTACCCTAGTTTTAAGTGATTTCTTAATTAATGCCAGGGTTAGTATTCACAATGATGGGCCGCCAGGGCCTGCAAGGCCTTCTCAGATGGCCTAAAAATTTCTGAATCACAGACTAATGTTAATTATATTTTGTCCAACAATTCTTATTAAATAATTCCAACCTGTCTTTCAGCTTCCTTTCATTGCTTTTCCCCTGTTGTGCTGCTTCCAGATATGTGTTTTCGTATTTAAACATTTAACCAATCACATTTCAGCCATCAATTGTTACCAGGGTCAGAAATCAAGCAGGATGCCTTCACAATCAGTTCTGAAGACCCTGGAGCATAAAAAAATCAATGTTGATGAAACTGTTGCTCTAACCAATCAGAGTTGGAGTTGGCAACCCGCAGCCTGCTGAGAGGTGCTGGAAACATCAGAGTGTTCGCAATATATGATAGTAGTATATGATAGTCACTAGCCAATCATAGTATCACTAGCGATCGTGATACTAGTGATAACAGCATACTGGCCAGCGCTCGCACTATGATCATGGTGAGTAACAAGACTGATAATTGAATTAAAGCTGGGAATATCTTACCGGTAGTAAACCGCACTTCCTTGGAGACCAAGCGGATGTCCACAATGGAGAATTGAGGTAACTCTAACTTGTCCACACCTGTCACAGCGCTGTCTCCTCCTTGCCAGAAGAACACAATGTCATCTGTGGTGTATCCGTCTGTCAGGGGAAGAATATGGGAGGTGAGGGCAGGAAGGGCTAGAAAGACACGGTCAAGTAATAACCATGAAATGGGACAATGTGTCTCGTGAAAAGGTGCACTGCGTCAACAACTAGTGGATGTCATTTTGACGAATGTTGCACTTTGCTCTAAAGTCATTCGGATGCGAGCAGATATCTTGACTTTTGAAAACAATTACACAGAGCAATGTTATGACATCCCAAAATGACTTCATGGAGACAGTTGTTCTTCCCACACAAACCTAAACTCTGGGCAAACATACCGTCTGATACAATTACTCATGCTGGAACTGGAACAGACTTTCTGATTCTGGCTACCACCCACACACGAAACACACACTACAGCACAGAGTTGGTTGCGAGTCAACATGTCTTGTGTGTTGAATGATCATGCGTACAGGACAGCTACTGTAGCCCCTTGCAAGTTTACATTTTAGCTCAACCTATTTGCTCATTATGTTAAATTTATGGCTTTATATTTGTAAATCTTGCCGCTGCATGTCGTCAATCTGTAAGCAGGTGGGTTAGACCTGGGATGGGAATTTCGCAGAATGACAGAGACTGGCGGATTTGCGAGAGGGAGGCTTGCGTCACAATTGGGGCTGCCACAGAAGATTTTTGGCCAGTGGACTAGTCACAGACAGTCATCTCGATTTGTCGACAAATCGAATCATATGTAAATTGGAGCATATCGCATCAGCAAGCAGATTGCTTTTACGTATAAAACTCTTATCACCTTACAGCTTGGAAAAAAAAGAGTCAGTTAAGATAATAATAATAATAATAATAATAATAATAATAATAATAATAATAATAATAATAATAATAATAATAATAATAATAATACATTTCATTTATAAGCGCCTTTCAAAAGTCTCAAGGACATTATAAGGTGCATGGTCAGGTTGAGAAAAAAAATAAGGCTTTTATGTGCGCCTTATAGTGCGGAAAATATGAACTCGTATTGCTATTGTTTGACTCAATCCTGTCAAGCTCTCTCACTGTACAAGTGTGTGACAGGTGGCACAGAATTCACATAATGATAATAAGAATACATTTCATTTATAAGCGCCTTTTAAAACTCTCAAGGTCACTTTACAGTCACAGGATATTTTGTCTGCAGGTGAGCAGCGGGAGCCACACGCGGCAGCGTTCACTCAACAGTTCGTTCCGATTTTAAACTTCACACTGAGAGGTTCATTTGGAGACGGCTCTGTGCATATTTTAAATGGGAAAGAAAAACTATATACTGTTACATAATCAATACTATGAGACCCTATTTATAAAAGAAATACGACAAATATATTCAACTCTTCTTCGGCATCAAGCATGTTTTATGTACAGGATAATTAAATCAGATAAAAAATCCGGACAGTCTCGCGAACCTCACTTGCACGACACTGCTTTGCCAAAGCAATATTGCCACAGTGGCTTGGACTACCTCATTTGAATTTTCCCACTTGCCCACAAAGGCGGCCAAATATAAATAGTCCTTCCTACAGCAACACAATCATATTGTATTCAACTGGCCTTGATTACCTTAACCAAACAAGCAATGTAGGAACATGAAGTGGTTTTAAGTTTGTGGTGGGATATTTTGCCAGAAAAAAAGCACAAGCCAAGCAACCTGCCGAAGAACAAGACCAATTTGGTTGTCGTAAAGTCTGCCTGCACCACGTTTAAGCTATTGCGATATCCCTTCCTGCCTCCCACAGAGCAAGAATATTCATCAGCATGTGTCAGTTGGCCATCCTGCACATTCTCAGCTGGCCGCACTAGTGTAAGTAATCACAGTTGTAGATTATGTCAATGAGCCAGGACGCATTCACTGCAGCGCCGTGTCTCAGTGAGGTTCATTTGACTACACTTCACCTTCCAGTAGCAAGATGTCCAAACTCGTGGCATTAAAATCACCTATAGGGACCTGAAGTCATTAGTCTTGAATCCCACTCTGGATGGAAGGTTCTTGATTGATCAAGTGATATCAGCAGCTCAAATGTTTGTTCTTGGTGAGAGCAACAGAGACGATGGAATTCACTTACAGCTTTCAATTTCCAAGGTGCAGTTCTGTTCATCGAGAGGATATCGCCTTAAGTCCATCATACAAGCAGCTGTGGTGGTTATTCTGTGTGACAAGAGAGAAACAAAACATGCTTTGAAAAGGTTCCATAGGTTTCTCAAAAAATGCCTGTGAACAAAGACATGTCATTGAAATCCCGATATATATATATATATATATATATATATATATATATATATATATATATATATATATATATATTGTGAAGGCATCCGGCTTGATCTCTCTCTCTCTCTCTCTCCTCTCTCGCTCTCTCTCTCTCTCTCTCTCTCTCTCTCTCTCTCTCTCTCTCTCTCTCTTCTCTCTCTGTATGCATGTATGTGTGTGTGTGTGTGTGTGTCACTGCAAAACACTGTAATAAACAATTTTGCATTACAGTAAAGACATCCATTGCAACCATGTGAGTGGCATAATATAAATCTTTCATATCATACATTTCACGTGCCTACAAAACTCTTCTAAATCTGCAAGTATACCCGCATAAATGATTCTAACCACTATTTTTGTCTTTAAACTATTATTATAAAAGTAATGACAATTGTTTTGACACTTTCCATACATTGTCACAGAGTCCATATCACATTTTAGTGACCAGTGCATGATTCACATTTCTTTGCATTGGAGACTGGTGGGACTCGTGTAGTTTTCCCTTTTCATGCACATTTCAAGCAGTATGTGCAAGCCTAAGCCATTGGCACATCTTTGTTGTTTTAGACTGATGCAGTGCAGAAATGAGCAAAAATCGAGACCCAAGCACCGAAGCTGATAATATCAGGAGGCAGGAAAAGAAGCCTAGTAAACGAAATGTGTGTGACCAGTGTGTGATATCTATTATTCACAATGACATTGAGCTGCATTCTGCTGCACAAGCATTCTGCTGCTCAGACTGCATTTGTTACCACTCTGCTGTGCTACACCTCCCTGCTGCCTTCACAGCACTCCTCCGCTGACTGCATACTGTGGGGCGACACATTGCTGATACACTTTGAGAGGAGATAACATCACACCTAATTTCATTAATCGGAGAGGTCACTACAGAATTAGACTTCCCATGTAAAAAGTTTCAAACAAGCAACAACACCATTAATAACATCGGTTAGACCAGGGGTGGGCAAACTTTTTGACTCGCGGGCCGCATTGGGTTCTAAAATTTGACAGAGGGGCCGGGCCAGGAGCATTTGGAGGGAGTGTTTGGGCCGGAAATACTCCGAACAAGTTATGTCCATAATTTATAAAATCACTTCAAATGACTTCGACTGAGCGTATTTTACAAAGATTCCACAGCATATAGCTATAGTTTACGTTTTAAGACTTGCGCTGAATATATGAAGTCTTGTTTTCGAGTTGATGACGATCCCCATGTGACGTCACGT
Organism: Hippocampus bargibanti; assembly: GCF_051943395.1. Taxonomy (NCBI): domain Eukaryota; kingdom Metazoa; phylum Chordata; class Actinopteri; order Syngnathiformes; family Syngnathidae; genus Hippocampus; species Hippocampus bargibanti. The sequence continues at coordinate 7,564,635 of NC_142749.1, read as the reverse complement.
TTGGACCGCCCCTGACCGAGAAAGCGACATACAATGCATTTTGGGTACTTTGTTTGGTCTGAAAACTTCGTGTTGATCCGTGTTGATGGCGAAATTAGAAGGAAAACACATAAATAAAGCGATGGTGAATCGTTGTGTGTTGCACCAAGACTACTATTTGATATTCGCTGACACAAATTCCCAGCTGACAAATCAGCCCATTTCCAACGGAGCTTGGGCGCAATCTTCTGCTTTTTCTGGGTGCTACATTGCTGTCATTGACGGCTCGAATTGATATGGGAGGACTCCTAGAATCAATTGCAAACATTTATGCTTTCCTCTTCAGAAGAACAAGAACAAGAAAACATCTTCTCCGAATCTGAAGCCATTGTTTTGATTCTCGAGCAAGGCAAGACGTCTTGGCGTGACGTCATGAACAGAGGGGTGGGACCTTCTGAAACTGACCATTTCCGGATTCATTTTGAAGTCATTTTTATTGGTGTTTTTCATTTAACTAAAAATATCAGCCTGCCTGATTTGGGTATTTTAGATGCTATAAAACGTTTTTCTGATGTCAGTGGGAAACAAAAACAAAAAATGGTGCCGGTTGTCCTTTAAATGTAGTATGTACAAACCTCATAGCACAGTAAAAACACTACAACCCAATTTATTAACTGTCTTTCAAATGTGAAAAATATCCCTGATCAGTTAATACATTTGTCTCAAGGAATATGCACGATATGGCATTTACAGACTATTTCACAGATACTTGGAGGAGGAAATGGAAATAGATTAAAATAACATATGCACTGTGATTTATCAAGATTGCGTCTGTTTTTAAGTTTCCATCGAAGGGGCAAAGAAATCAACATTTATTGAAAAATGGAATCACTTTCAACATTCAAAACATATTATTACACAACGAAATATTCAAGCTCAATAATACCTACTTGTGTTAAATTCCGCCAAATCATAGATGGTTTGTCCTGACCGCGCGCTCAACAAACTCCTCACTGACGCTCTCGCCGTCACGCGCTAACAATACACGTGTACCGTCGCCGAGCACACAAACATAGACTACCTGCAGTTGAAATTTGCATACTCGGCTCGGCAGCCAATCAGAAGCCTGCTTCTTTCTTCCGGACTTTCGCAAGCGTTACAAAGTCGTGCAATTGCATGTCATTTTCCAAAATAGATGCACAGAACCTCAAACTAGAAGAAAGATTCAAAAGAAGCTAACATCATATGTGACGCTACAAAACGTAAATTTACATTAAACCGTGACTGTAAAGTGTACGTGAGACTTATGAAAGGGGCTTAATCGCTCGTAGGAATCAATGCAAACGTTGCATTGTGCACCACGATGACAATCAACTACTGTAGCAAAATTTACAGCCATGCGCATTTGTTGTAATGTCATGAGTTTTAGACACTGTTTGTACTATAATTTGGGCAAGTTCGGCGGGCCGGATTGAAAAGCCTAACGGGCCGTATGTGGCCCGCGGGCCGTAGTTTGCCCATGCCTGGGTTAGACTATGTACAGTGTGAGATACTGTGTATGGCTACACAGTAACAAAATGAAACTCATCATCAAAACACAAACCGCGTATACACTCATTGGCCGCACCATTGGCCACAATATAATTGTGCACAAAGTCGACCTCAAAAGTTGCCTTTCATTGCCATAGACTTGAGATGTTGTAAAACTACATTATAATACTGAGAAGTGATTTTCAATTGTTGTCTCATATATACACACCAGAAGGCCCAACAATTAAATTTAGCATTATGCATTTCCAGAGATGAGCATTGTCAGCCCGGTGTGTTCGTCAATGAGCTCCCGTCAGTATTTCAAGCTAGCACAATCTCTCGTCAGAAACAGCCAAATTGTGCAGACTTATGATGACTACGTCACCACACGTGTCGCACAATCGACATTGAGCCAAAAACAGAAAATAACCAAAACGTTTCGTGCTGTGTCAAGGACAATGACACATGTTCCTCAAATGCAATATTTACCGTCAGTGCAGCAAGCTACTTTGATTGGCAATGAATCAAGTGTCCGCAATGGTTCACAAAAGGTCTGACATCCACAAAGTCGGTGCATTTAGGCCGTGTCTCGGTCCAGACATGCATTGGGCACAAAAGTGTCCAGCAGCACATCGCCACAAAGCAAGTAACAAAGCCACCAAAAACCCAACATAAAAATGAGTTATGTCACACAAGACACATAAAATATTGAAATGAAACAAAACCGTAAGGACCTATCCCTCCATAATCAAAAAGATATCCCCTCAAAAAAAGGTACTGCTCCCGTTAGCACAATGATGTCGAATCAGGCTGGCAGCAGCTCGGAATAATTCACAGAGAAGAAATCTTTACCCCCTTGGCATTGAGAACAAAAGCCCACAATGAATAAAAATGTGCTTATATGTGACAGCTAACAAGTCAGAGGAAAGAGCAACAGAAAGTATGCACGTTAGGTGCCTCTGAGAGAGGGTTTGAGCTTTGGAGAAAGTCAGTCAATATTGGTCAACAACAGTAAGTCCCACTCATGACGATGGCAGCACGTTCAAATCTCAGAAATTTGAAATGTTTTTTTTTTCTTTTTTTTTTCATTATTTGTTTTACTTTTCTTTCTTATACGGCATAGTGAACAGGACATTGCATCAGCAGAATTGTAAGAAATGTAAAACGTCTTATTGAGATGGTCATGTGATCTATGTTTTGTTTTGATGTCTTGACAAGATGATGCTCAATGTGACCATGTTCTCCCTTTTCTAACTGTTCGAAAAAAATTCAATTAAAAAAAAAAAAGAAAAGAAAAGAAATTTGAAATGAATGTCAAGCCTTGGTAGAGCTCATGGGCATGATGCGCAACGCATGCATGAAGATTTTGAGGAATGACTCGCGAATGGTTCAACAACAACAACAAAAAAAACAGTAGTGTTGTGTATTTCTATTCATCTGCATTTATTGGAACAGTCTCGGGTCTGGAGGTGGACGCCAGATGGTGTCAGATGCATGAGCAACACTTCGGACACCTACACAGTCTGCTTTGCAGAGGAAAATGACCAAAAATATGTGATCGCCTCAGAATAACTTAAATGGGGGAAGTAAAAATTCTGTTGTTGAGGCTGTCAGACTCATATTTAGAGTTTATCTTATAGTTTATCCTATATTATTTTCAAACTGTCCACATACTGTATAAGGCGCTACAATTGAGGCTGGGGTAACGCACTACTTCTTCTACAGGGGAAAATGGAGTCGGTGGCTGCTGACAGAAGTTGTGAGACCTGTTGTGGCTTAATATTACTTCACGTGTAATGCACACCTGCATATAATGCGCAGGATCATCTTTTGAAGAAAATGAGGGCTGTTGGGTGCGCCTTACACCCCAGAAAATTGGGTACTGTTTTTACGTTTAAATTACCAGCCATACATTAATAAATGGTTAAACATAAATACTGTATTTTCCGGATTATAAGGCCTTGAATGAATGGCATTTATCTCATCTCATTTTCCGTATTAGGGTCGCGGCGGGTTGCTGGAGCCTATCTCAGCTGTCTTCGGGCACGAGGCGGGGGACACCCTGAATTGGTTGCCAGCCAATCGCAGGGCACACAAAGACATACAACAGTCACTCTCACATTCACACCTAGGGACAATTTGGAGTGGTCAATCTGCCTGCCATGCATGTTTTTGGAGTGTGGGAGGAAACCGGAGGACCCGGAGAAAACCCACGCGGGTCCGGGGAGAACATGCAAACTCCACACAGGGAGGCCGGACCGGGACGCGAACCAGCGACCTCTGCACTGTGAAACCGGTGTGCTAACCACTCGGCTACCGGGCCGCCCCGACATTTATTAAAACATTTATTTTTTATTTTTATTTATTAAGACATTTATTAAAAGGTTTTCCATATATAAGGCACACCGCATTACAAGGCACACCTTCAATGAATGACACATTAAATTCTATTATATATAACTACAGTAAAGTCTCGTTATATCGATATTCAAGGGAGTCCGAAAAAATATCGATATAACCGGGACTATCGATATATCCGACCGTGTTTGTATGTAATTTTCTCCGTGCGTGCATAGAAATAGTATCGATATAACCGGGACTATCGATATATCCGATATCGATATAACGAGACTTTACTGTATATATAACTATATATATATATATATATAACTATTCCCATATATATGGAGCACAGGATTATAAGACACATGGTCAGCTTTTAAAAATTTTGAAGACTTAAAGGTGCACCGTACAGTGTGCAAAATGCGGTAAATCAGTATTCTTCTAACATAACATATTTGGACAAAAGGAATGTTACCTGCCACAGTCTACTTATACAATATCTTAGCGTCTAAATTCATTTTAATTGATACGCATACTGGAATATGCGTACACATGGGTCTGAGTGAATTCAAAAAATAATATCAATACAAATCATACCCCAGAGAATTAAAATATCACAATAAATTTGCATAGCCATTATTTCTTGTTTGTTTCACTCTTCACTTTACATGGTGTGTCCCAACAAGATGTCATGTTTGTCTGTCCTAATTATATGTAGTTCATAATGAATACTGATTACTGATTTGATTGTTAAATCAATGTGTCTAAAAATACACTTTATTAGCGTTGTTTGTCTGTGACACTTTCCATTCCTTTTAAGCTCACTGTGCGGGGGTTCGGTACAAGCAACCTTATTGTTTGGTATCACGGGCTAGACGGGCTGGTGAACCTGTTATGCAATTGACAAGTGTATAAGAGAAACCAAAGTAAAGCTGAATAAACACCATCGCATCATTCGGCACAGAGTGATAATGACAAACAAGCACCTCGGCAGATGTTGGGAGGCAGAGTTAATGCCAGATCCCGTATTAACAAGAATCCCATTTCTTGCAGTGCACAATCAGCAGATGTGCAAGTGCAGGTGTAATTCCATTTTCCTCTGGCTCACGTCCAATCTTCTCAGCTCGTGATGGTACTTTTATGGCTCCAGCGGAACTTTGCGTACCCTGCGTGGCGCAGCTGGGAATGTTAATTCACATTAGGAAGCCATAGAGTTTGGTACCATTTTCTTCTACTTCCTGGTTGCTTTATTTCTCGGCAAATAATTAAATTGGAATTAAAGTTTGAGTCAGTAATTATTTGATTTATTTACATATTGAATCAATAATAAATAATAATAAAGGCAAACCCAATCCTTTCCAATTGCGACTGGACCACTTCTGGTAGTCCAGGAAGACATTTTGAGCACCTGGTTCAAGCATCAACAATTTAGCTCGAGCATAAGTTTAAGTGCGGAAACCCAACTACCTTATTTTCCGGACTATAAGGCGCTTCGGTGTATAGGGCACACCTTCAATGAATTGCATATTTTAAAACTGTGTTCATATATAAGGCACAATACATTATAAGGCACATAGAACAGAAGCCATAATACTGGCTGAGGTTGTGTTATACATCCACTCGGGTGAGCCATGGTAAAGGTAACACAATAAAATCAACTATATTTATATTGCATCCGCTGCAGCTGTCATAGAGCACGTTTAAAAACAGAACATTTAAAACAATTCAGAAGAGAACTGAATAGTGATCCATATATAAGGTGCACTATTGGCTTTTGAGATGCGTCTTATAGTGCAGAAAATATGTTATTTACATATTCATTCAGCCATGTCAACTCAGAATTGAGTCAATGTAATGATTTGATGCTATAATTGATGAATGTGAGGAGAGCTCCTCGATTTCTATTTGGCTTTTCGACCCAAAGGCCGATTGACCTGATCAACTGCTGAAACTTGTTGTGCAGTTAAAGTTCAACTCTTTCGTCCAAACATTCTTCTCCGATGGGATACGTTTCCTTTCTGGCAAGTTTTTAATCCACATATAGTATTAATAGGTTCCTCTTCCCACTTTTTAAAATTTAGTTATTTTGTCCCTGTGAGCAATTGAGACTGTAAGTGCAATGCTTCAGTTATCACTTCTAAAATATTCTTGTCTGCCTTTGTTTTTGTTGAAATAGTTGTGATATTGATTACCCTTTCACAGAACTCTGGGCAGAACTGTTTCAAAATTGAGAAAGAATGAATCGACACGCACTTTAAGGCATACATATTCTGGACAAAGACAACTGGCACAGTCGAGGAGTTGCAATTGATTCAATGCCCTGAGAATAAAATGACCTTGATGAATGAGCAAATTCATCGTTTGAACGATAAACCATTGTGTCCAATCTTAAATGCCGCACTAAATTGCAATCTTGCATTGCCTGTAGTCCAGGAAACTTAAAAATTAGGTTTGCGAGATTAGCCGCTGACGTCCCTGAAAATATCCTTTGTGATGTTCAAGCTGTCAACTTGTGAACTGAGTCCAAGCAAAGCTCGAATATTAATATCAGAGTTCAACTTCTGGAGGATGATACGCCACAACAGTGACACTACATCTCTAATGTGCCGGTACGTTGATAGCCTTCCAAAGAGTCATAAAAGAAGAAAAGAGAAAACTTCTTCCTATCCGATTTCCTTTTTTGTCAAAACAAATTCAGTAATTCAAAGAGTCTGAACACCAATTGTCACATTAATAATTCATCTCTCCATGTGATCTAAACCTTGGCACTGCCATCTTATTCATAGAACAAAATATATTTCCAGCTTCAGCCACTCCTCTACGGCACTTTATTTTCGAGACTTGTGAAGAAAAGCATGGGTATTAATTCAGATTTTCAAACCTCAGGGGGATCTTAGATATAACCCTCTGTCCATTTTTTTCCGATTTACTCAATTGTCAGGAGGATTTGTGAAAATGCTCACATTTTCTATTTTATGTGTCATGTAACAGTGAAAAGCAATGATTTAGTTGCAGATGATTCCTACACAAGAGCACCTAAGCACACATAACGGTCATTCCTGCTCAATTCTCAATCATGAGAATTGAGTCATGTAATGTTTGGGTTTTACAATACACAACAAAAATCAGAATGTTGATGTGATCGTTCAAAACAGACTGCGCTGACCCATCATCAAGGTTACAGAATGACATTACCACACATAGTGTACATGCACCAGATGCGACATGAAGTCGCTAACTGCAACCCCAATCACCGACAAAATCCCTAATTTTTTTGCTTGCTGACAATTGAAAATGCAATTTTTGAGACAATTGTCGGATCTGTACCTAATATCGTGTCATGTGAGTGATCATAATGCTTTTACCTCAGTCCGTACAACACGGTCCCGTCGGGGTGAAGTCGGATCATCCGATTTTTAACTGTCACTCCATGAAGAAATGACTTCTTGTCATTCAGGAAGTAGGTGTCTGGGAGCCAAAGCTGATCTGCGACACGGTTATCCAGAGTCAAGTTGAGGTTCAGTTCACCGTAGGCCAAACGTTTATCTCGCCAACTTTGCTGGAAATACATGGTGATAGTATAGTCCTGGAAAGGGGGAAAATATTTTTTTAATACATTTGTATGATTAAAATTTCTGCTTCATCTTTCAAACAAATGTCAGCCTTCTCTGCCACGCCTCCGTGCATTTCGGAAAGGGTTTTTTTGTGCCTCTGATGATGTCACAGGGTTTGGGAAAGACGGGGACAAAATCACAGGGAGAGCTGGCCAAGTTGGGAGGCGGCTACAGCACGGAAATGTTCTTCATGGACAGGAAGTGTCAGATGTTCAGGGCATTGTGAACAGGTTGGCCGTGAAGCAACCACGAGCTGCCCTATCACAACGAGCTGCCCTATCACAACTCTCACCTCGACTCACACACTAAGCAAAGGAATATGTCTTCATTTATATATTGAGGAAAAGGTTTCTTTGGCTGTCATCTGTACTTCTTGAAGGTGTTGAACGTTTTGCTCCTCATCTAAAGAGCTTTGTCCCCATATTAAAGTTGTGCTGGTAACCCTGGCCCTTTATCCCTAATGGACAGATGCGACCTATCGAAGCACAGGTGTGGCACGGTCACATTTGTCCATTAGGGATATAGGGCCAGGGTTACCAGCAAAGCTTTAAGTCAAAGTCAGCTTTATTGTCAAATATGCTAATATGCATGACGTACAGCACAGATGAAATTACTGTCCTCTCGGACCCAGCATGCAAGGCACTTATAATGACTTTAACAAACATAATAAACATGAAGACGCCAATTTGCCGGGAGAGGGGAGCCGCTGCGTGTTCACACGCCGCCATCTTGGGAAAAAAAAAAAATTCAACAGTGGATCAGGGACGTCATGGTGGAATTTGCACGTCTACTACAAGGTAAATGTTGAAAGCAAACACAAAGCTGTAGCATCCATCGACGAAAAGACATTGTCTCACATCTCCTGTTCCACATAAATTCGCTTCAATTCCAAGCCGTGACAATTTGCTGTGAAACGTCCGACACCTTCAAAGAAGTACATATGACGGTTGAAGTAACCTTTTCCTCGATGGACCACTCCCGTACGACTGAGAGCCTACACATGTTTTATATGCTGGTTAATCACTTAAGGAAAAAAAAACCTCGACATTCAGGTTTGAAGTATGTCGTTTGTGAAACTCGCCTTGGAACTTTTAGGAATCACCCGCAATGCGCTCTTTGTTTTGTAGTTTGTTTGTTTTTTTCCGAAAGAAATGCGACAAATCATAATAGTCACATATGAAAACTTGATTGAAATGAATCAGAGATTTGGACTAATTTTTTTGCCTTAAAGTGTGAGTGCATCCAAAAGATAGGCTGCCAAATGAAAAACAAAGTAATGTAGTTTATTCTGACTTCGTAGCTGACGAAGCTTCTTGGATGGGAAGCGAAACGTCAGTCAGAATACAGATGACAGCTGAAGAAACCTTTTCGATGGACCACTCCTGTACGAGACTGAGAGCTTACACAGACGTGTTTTCATTTAACCTGAAGAAAAACTAATATATTGTGAGGAGACGTCTGTGTAAGCTCTCAGTCGTACAGGAGTGGTCCATCGATGAGAAGGTTTCTTCAGCCGTCATCTGTACAAAAGTGAAGGTTTCGGACGTTTCGCCTCCTATCCAAGGGGCTTCGTCAGCGAACTAAAGTCTGACTGGTCGTATCGGCCCCATTTATATATCCCTAATGTCCAGACATGGTGGCGCCGGACACAGCTATGATAGGTCCCTACTCTCAGGTTGGGAGGGGCGGGGGTCCCCCTCCCTGTGGCCCCACTGATTGTTCCTACATTCCTGACTAACGATTGGCCTATTACCCCCACTGCCCCCGGTATCACCTCATCAGCATAACGACCCTCATCAGCATTGCGAAAGTTGCCTAACCTGTTTTGCCTAAGCAGGCTATTGTATGAACGATCCAAATTGAACCTCACCCCACCAGACCGGTTTAATGAAGGATTTTGTTGTTTTGTAAGAATCGCTTCTTTTACGCCCCTTTCAAACCATCTATGTTCTTTCGCTAAGATTTTAACCTCATTGTCATCAATTGTGAGGAGACTCACCATGTTAACTTCCGAGATGGAATCAATGCTTGCTATGTTGATACTCATCCCAACTATGACTGGAGCACCTGAAAAAAAGTCAGTGAGAAATATGTATGTTATAAAATGTGTATAGTAACACAAAGGTGATGCGGTGGAGGAATACATTATTGAAAATCATGTTTCCTGTATTCTCGTGTGCATTCATTTCGCAACCGTGCTCTTAATTAATCAGCTGTGACAATGGCTATTTTTTTGTGTCTGTATCTGAAGTGCATCATGTATAGTTCGAGTTGCATACAAATGGTGTGTTCATTTTTGGCATTTGAGATGAGATAACCTTTATTTGTCTCACATTGAAGAAATTCCAAATTCACAGCAATAAAGAAAGAAAACGTATCAGTAGAAAAGTAAAATATAGGAGCAGCTGTAAAGGCAGCCACTCTCGCAGTGCCATTCCTGCACTGTTCCTTTAAATGCAGGGATGCCGCCACCAGTTAAAATGCTACACTGTTTATGACACTGCTTACGCAATGCATTATTCACCATTTGCACATACAGACATTCTCTAGCACACCACGCACAATTGCAAAGGTTACCCCTTGTGTACCTGTGATCCAATCTGGCAGCGAAAAACTCAAATAGGTTGTCGCTGCTCGGAGAGTGTTTTTAAAAGAGAGGGGAAAAACAGACAAGCTACTCTGGGAAAAGAAATAACGTTAAAAACATGCACTCATGCTAACGTGCATACTCAAAATTCATGCCAAGCAGAAGCAAGAACAAAACGATGTCTCATTTACATGATTGTTGTGCAACTTGCAAACAGATACGCACAAGTTGCTTACATGTACAATAAACACTTAAATACCCCACTTACGTATTCAGACAACTCGCTTTACAAGGAGAATCCATTTGTACCGAGCATGTTAACGAACTTGCAAACAACCAACGGTGGCTGAATTCATGAGAAAGAGGCTTCTCGCTCATCATGGTGATGAAGTGGAACATTTCATCCTAATTTCAGAAGGTTAGAAAGACCCCAACATTCGTAACATCGATTCTCTTCCCACCTTCAAGTCCGATCTCAAAACCCACCTATTTAAGACTGAACAAATTCTCAAAAAAATACTTTATCAACATCGCAGGGATAATACTAGTGGGCCTCAATCGGCAGTACATATGCACCTAAAAGCTATCAACCACTCATTTGACGACAATGAGGTTAAAATCTTAGCGAAAGAAAAGTGACCGGCAACCTATTATCTCCAAGTGGTGCATGTGTAATTTGTCACAAAACATGCGTCCATCTGTTTATCCGGGATAACTTCCCATGATATTTCAATGGTTGTAATTAGCGATCGTCGAAAAATCTTGTGATAATCATGCGAGACATGTTGTCTCATGTCCTATAATCCTACATTCTCCAGTAGCCCTTGTCTTCCCATTTCAAAATGCCCCGAAGCTTTGTCCTATTCCCTGACCCATCTCTCTGCAATACCGAAGAAAAAATGGCAGGGGAAAGTAGGGCCATTTCCATTGCGCGTTGAGAAGGCAACCAGTTCCCGTTTTCCCCAGAGATGTCAAAGTACATTTATTCGCGACATGAAGAGGAAACGAGAAAGCAAAGTCTCACTCTCTGCATATTTTGATGCCGCTCTCGCTTTGTTAGCACAGACTTTAGGGGGAAAATCTGCTAGAGCATCTTATTTTGGCTTCTTTATGATATAATATTATTAGCTAAAAGGGGGGAATCCGGAACCTTTCATCGACTGCAATTATTGTATTAATGGAGCATTTTTTTGTGCATAGTGTACAAAATACACATTTTTCTTCACAATGGCAAACTGAATCTCCTTTATGCTAGGCTTCATATGACACCATTTATCCCTTACCTATCACTAAGTATGTGATTATTATTAAAAAGCAGGACTGGGTTAGTCTGAAATATGTACTTTAGAACAGAGGTCCCCAACCCCTGGGCCGCGGACCGGTACCGGTCCGTGGGTCATTTGGTACCGGGCCGCGCAAAAAGAATAAATAATTTACATAATTTCTGTTTTATTTATTATCTGTGTCCGAACTATGTTTTATTTTGAAAAATGAAAAATTACCAAATTACATCCGTTATGATTTACTCTTGATGCATGTCAAAACGCTTGTCGACGACAAGCGTTATGCCATAACGCTCTATGGCATAGACATAGAGCATTAAGGGGCATAGGAGATGTTACATATGTTGTTGGCGCGATGTAACCAGGACTCTGCTAATAAAGTTGTATAAAAATACACAATCAATTCACGTTTATTATTATATATAAAAGAAAGAAAAAAACAGTTTCCATGCCTGTCGTATCATTTTATGTTGTTTCACCATGTTAACTTCCGAGATGGAATCGATGCTTGCTATGTTGATACTCATCCCAACTATGACTGGAGCACCTGAAAAAAAGTCAGTGAGAAATATGTATGTTATAAAATGTGTATAGTAACACAAAGGTGATGCGGTGGAGGAATACATTATTGAAAATCATGTTTCCTGTATTCTCGTGTGCATTCATTTCGCAACCGTGCTCTTAATTAATCAGCTGTGACAATGGCTATTTTTTTGTGTCTGTATCTGAAGTGCATCATGTATAGTTCGAGTTGCATACAAATGGTGTGTTCATTTTTGGCATTTGAGATGAGATAACCTTTATTTGTCTCACATTGAAGAAATTCCAAATTCACAGCAATAAAGAAAGAAAACGTATCAGTAGAAAAGTAAAATATAGGAGCAGCTGTAAAGGCAGCCACTCTCGCAGTGCCATTCCTGCACTGTTCCTTTAAATGCAGGGATGCCGCCACCAGTTAAAATGCTACACTGTTTATGACACTGCTTACGCAATGCATTATTCACCATTTGCACATACAGACATTCTCTAGCACACCACGCACAATTGCAAAGGTTACCCCTTGTGTACCTGTGATCCAATCTGGCAGCGAAAAACTCAAATAGGTTGTCGCTGCTCGGAGAGTGTTTTTAAAAGAGAGGGGAAAAACAGACAAGCTACTCTGGGAAAAGAAATAACGTTAAAAACATGCACTCATGCTAACGTGCATACTCAAAATTCATGCCAAGCAGAAGCAAGAACAAAACGATGTCTCATTTACATGATTGTTGTGCAACTTGCAAACAGATACGCACAAGTTGCTTACATGTACAATAAACACTTAAATACCCCACTTACGTATTCAGACAACTCGCTTTACAAGGAGAATCCATTTGTACCGAGCATGTTAACGAACTTGCAAACAACCAACGGTGGCTGAATTCATGAGAAAGAGGCTTCTCGCTCATCATGGTGATGAAGTGGAACATTTCATCCTAATTTCAGAAGGTTAGAAAGACCCCAACATTCGTAACATCGATTCTCTTCCCACCTTCAAGTCCGATCTCAAAACCCACCTATTTAAGACTGAACAAATTCTCAAAAAAATACTTTATCAACATCGCAGGGATAATACTAGTGGGCCTCAATCGGCAGTACATATGCACCTAAAAGCTATCAACCACTCATTTGACGACAATGAGGTTAAAATCTTAGCGAAAGAAAAGTGACCGGCAACCTATTATCTCCAAGTGGTGCATGTGTAATTTGTCACAAAACATGCGTCCATCTGTTTATCCGGGATAACTTCCCATGATATTTCAATGGTTGTAATTAGCGATCGTCGAAAAATCTTGTGATAATCATGCGAGACATGTTGTCTCATGTCCTATAATCCTACATTCTCCAGTAGCCCTTGTCTTCCCATTTCAAAATGCCCCGAAGCTTTGTCCTATTCCCTGACCCATCTCTCTGCAATACCGAAGAAAAAATGGCAGGGGAAAGTAGGGCCATTTCCATTGCGCGTTGAGAAGGCAACCAGTTCCCGTTTTCCCCAGAGATGTCAAAGTACATTTATTCGCGACATGAAGAGGAAACGAGAAAGCAAAGTCTCACTCTCTGCATATTTTGATGCCGCTCTCGCTTTGTTAGCACAGACTTTAGGGGGAAAATCTGCTAGAGCATCTTATTTTGGCTTCTTTATGATATAATATTATTAGCTAAAAGGGGGGAATCCGGAACCTTTCATCGACTGCAATTATTGTATTAATGGAGCATTTTTTTGTGCATAGTGTACAAAATACACATTTTTCTTCACAATGGCAAACTGAATCTCCTTTATGCTAGGCTTCATATGACACCATTTATCCCTTACCTATCACTAAGTATGTGATTATTATTAAAAAGCAGGACTGGGTTAGTCTGAAATATGTACTTTAGAACAGAGGTCCCCAACCCCTGGGCCGCGGACCGGTACCGGTCCGTGGGTCATTTGGTACCGGGCCGCGCAAAAAGAATAAATAATTTACATAATTTCTGTTTTATTTATTATCTGTGTCCGAACTATGTTTTATTTTGAAAAATGAAAAATTACCAAATTACATCCGTTATGATTTACTCTTGATGCATGTCAAAACGCTTGTCGACGACAAGCGTTATGCCATAACGCTCTATGGCATAGACATAGAGCATTAAGGGGCATAGGAGATGTTACATATGTTGTTGGCGCGATGTAACCAGGACTCTGCTAATAAAGTTGTATAAAAATACACAATCAATTCACGTTTATTATTATATATAAAAGAAAGAAAAAAACAGTTTCCATGCCTGTCGTATCATTTTATGTTGTTGTATTTATCCGCCGGTCCGTGAAAATATTGTCTGACATTAAACCGGTCCGTGGCGCAAAAAAAGGTTGGGGACCACTGCTTTAGAAAACTAATGTTGATTTAAAAGGAGCCACCTTGCTAAGTTAAAGGACAACCGACGCCCCCGGACAAGTTGTGTCCATAATTTGTAAAATCACTTCAAATGACTTCTACTGAGCATATTTTACAAAGATTCCACCGCATATAGCTATATTTTACATATATGACTTGCGCTGAATATTCAGAAAATCTTGTTTTCGAGTTGATGACAATGCCTCACGTGACGTCACATCTGGAACGCCCCTGACTGAGAAAGCGACACATAATGCATTTTGGGTACTTTGTTTAGTCTGAAAACTTTGTGTTGATCCGTGTTGATGGCGAAATTAGAAGGAAAACATAAATAACGCGATGGTGAATCGTTGTGTGTTGCACCAAGACTACTATTTGATACTAGTTGACGCAAATTCCGAGCAGACAAATCAGCCCATTTCCAACGGAGCTTGGGCGCCATCTTGTGCATTTTCTGGGACGCTACATTGGAGTCCAGACGGCTCGAATTCACCCGGAAGGACTTCTTTAATCGATTGCAAACATTTATGCTCATATTCATAACTGGATGAGTAACAAGAAAGCATCTTCTCCTAATCTGAAGCCATTGTTTTGATTCTAGAGCAAGGCAAGATGTCCTGGTGTGACGTCACGAACAAGGGGGAGGGACCTTCGGAAATTCAGCATCTGTGAGGTCATTTTGAAGTAGTTTTGGGACACTTTAACTCATTTTTATTGGTGTTTTGCATTTGACTAAAATATCAGCCTGCGTGTTTTGGGTATTTTAGATGCCATAAAACCTTTTACTGATGTCAGTTAGGAAACAAAGAAATTGTGTCGGTTGTCCATTAAATGGAAATGCCACTCGGAATGCTGATGTTGTTTTCAGGCATACATAAGCCAATTGTACAATTATTTATAATCAATTACATTGATTGGGGAGAAATGATGTTAGCTTAATCTGTTTCCTTCACATTGTAATCACATGACTAGCCCTCGGCCCCAAGTGATCAATCGAAAGCCAAACGGTCATCATCAAATTGATTTCAATCAGAGCTGCGGTTAATAAAGGTCCGAGTTCAAGTCAAGTTAGAATTCTTGCATTGGAGTCTCAAAATGATTGACTATTGCAATTCACTTCTCCTGAGTGTCCCTCAGAAACTTCTCCACAAACCTCAACTCGTCCAGAATTCTTCATCACCAGAACCTCATCCTTTCACCACATCACCCCTGTCCTGCAAGAGCTCCACTGGCTCCAGGTCAAATATAGAATCAACTTGAAATTTTTTCTTTAGACATTTTAAGCTATCCATAATCTTGCCCCCCCCCCCATACCTTTCTGACGTTCTTAAAATTTATATTCCCTCTCGTTCCCTCAGATCCTCTTCTTCCCTCCACCCCCCCCCCCCCCCCCCCCCCGTCTCAGCACGATGGGGGACAGAGCTTTTAGCTGCTCTGCCCCCAAACTCTGGAACTCACTTCCTCCCAACATTCGTAACATCGATTCTCTTCCCACCTCCAAATCCCATCTCAAAACCAACCTATTAAAATTGCATTTTCTGTGTAGCTCTCTCTTGTTTCTATTTATAATTGTATTATATTTATTGTATGCTATTATAATTGTATTTTATTTATTATTGTATCTATGCTTCTCTGTGACTGTAAAGTCTCCTTGAGAGCTTTGAAAGGCGCTTGAAATAAAATGTATTATTATTATAAAATGGAGGAGTGCACTGTCACGATTTGCAAGGTGGTGGAGGTGGAGGACCCCAAGAAGTCAGCCAGGAGGAAGGAGCGTGGTGTATTTGACAAATTGTATTAAACGAAGTCAGCAGGAACAAAATCTCCAACAACCAAGCCACCAGAACAGAAAGGTCCAAAGTAGCAAACAAAGCCATGAGTAAAACAAAACATGGTGAAACAAACAATGACAAGGGGTAACAAACAATGACCCGACGCTGAATGGTCGTGCCAGGAGTCATTTTAACTGCAACTGATTAAAACGACCAACTCCTGTGCAGCAGCAGGCAGAGCCTGACTGTGTCACCCGTTAGTCGCAAACCGAAACGTCACAGGCACATTTATTTCATCAAGAGACTGCCCGATCATTTGTGTGGCCTACTCATAGCAGTGCCACCCAGAGGGAGCATTAAAATTACAATGCTAATAATGGTAATAAGTATAACAATAACAATAATAATAATCATCATCGGGGAGGCCCGGTAGTCGAGTGGTTAGCACACCGGCTTCACAGTGCAGAGGTCGCCGGTTCGCATCCCGGTCCGGCCTCCCTGTGTGGAGTTTGCATGTTCTCCCCGGACCCGCGTGGGTTTTCTCCGGGTCCAAAAACATGCATGGCAGGCAGATTGACCACTCCAAATTGTCCCTAGGTGTGAGTGTGAGAGTGACTGTTGTATGTCTTTGTGTGCCCTGCGATTGGCTGGCAACCAATTCAGGGTGTCCCCCGCCTCGTGCCCGAAGACAGCTGAGATAGGCTCCAGCAACCCCCGCGACCCTAATGAGGAATAAGCGGCACGGAAAATGAGATGAGAGAGATGAGATCATCATCATCATCATATTCATCATGTGGTCTGTGAATTAATTTCAACAATAATCAAGGAGGTTTGGGGCCCACCGATTAAAGTCAGAATGTGTCGGCTCCTACCCCCCAAAAAAAATTCCTTCATGTCACATTTTTTCTTGTGCACATTTTTTAAAATTATTAATTATTGATTTATTGTCGCCATAAACATGTTTTACCAGGCACCATTTTGGCATTTTATTAGCTTTTCATTGCACTAAATTCCATTTTCTGGTCAGATTGTGATTGAATTTCTATCTTTTGCCATCACCTGCGCCCTTCCAAATTTAGTTTCCGCCGCAGTATTTTAAGGGTTCCAATATGCTTTGTTTCAGACACTGCACAATTCTAAATAAACCTCGACTGTATGCTTCCAACATAAAAGTGCCCATGCATGCAACGTCAGCCCAATAGTGATAAGTGCTGTCATGAGTTGTCGATAGTAGCTAATGCGGTTCCCGTTAGCCTGTCAAATAGTGAGTGTTGCTCATTTGGCCTGGAGCCCAGCTAAACACGAGATGCTTCTATTATAGACTGGTAGTTGTGGCCAAAGCAACCGCGATGCACTTGGTGTGGTCATTGACGAAAAAAAGTCTCATATTGAGCACATTTGGTCTACCTTACAATAATTTGGGCATTTTAATCGGTTATGTTTTCAATAGGACTGTTATAGAATCAGTTGATTGATGTAATTGTGTTGAACTTGATGAGAGCGGGCAAAATGTAAGAATAATCCAGCGCAGTTCTACAAGTTCACACGTGTACATGTGTTATCTCCTTGTTCCGTTGCTGAATTTAAAGCAGCATGAGGCTGTGAGATCCGAGATCCCGTTGCGTTGGACTTTAACGGACACATCAAGGTGTGGTGTTTGTTCAGGTTAACAATGTATATTCAAGCCTCATGTAACACGATAAGTCTGCCATTTGTATAGTTGTAGGCTTTATCAGTTGTCAAGGGAGTCGAATGCTCGTCTGCCAGGAGAGCGTTTTCATGTGAGAGGAGCACAGGTTTGTGTGAATCCTTCATCACATTACTAACACTGAAAAGACATCATGAAGCTGAAAGTGTTTGTGCTGATGAAAAAAACAAAAGGCTAGCCGGTGAGCCAAAAGCATGTACAGTGAATGCACCCTGCTGTTTTCATTTGTTTTGTTTTTGATGAGACATTTTGGACTATCAAACAGTATTGCTTTTTGAAAAATTGCCATGAGTTGTGCCACTGAGTTGGTGGAGAAAAATAAAATAAAAAGCAACGTTTGGTACACGGATTCAGTGTAAATCTACAGTAACAAAATATGGACTCTAAATGAAATCTGGTTTAAGAGACAATGGAAGGACTCGTGTGTACCTAAATATCGTATCGCACCTCCAATCATCAGCATGTTTATTCAATACCGTTCAAGTGAGTCCTGCATGTCACGACGCTCGCGTTTTATGCAAATGCATGTTCATTTGGACACGTACATGCAATGAGAAGGATTTATTGCAACATAAATGCATTTCAAGTTGAGAATAGTGTCAATCTACCTCAGAATCAGAATCATCTTTATTGCCAAGTATGTAGAACACACAAGGAATTTGTTTCCGGTAGAACACGCTGCACTATACAGTTCCATTTGGGCTACTGTTGAAAGAGTTCAAAGACTAAAAAGAGTTAATGGCTTGGGGGAAGAAGCTGTTTAAATGTCTGCTGGATTTGGTGCGCATGGATCGATAGCGCCTGCCTGAGGGGAGTAGCTGGAAAAGGTGGTGGGCAGGGTGCGGAGGGTCCAGTAGGATTTTCCGAGCCCGGAAAATACCTCCTGTATTTGGTTTCTTGGAAAGCCAACTGAAAACACATTTGCTGGACAGCAAAGAAAACACCACTCTGGCTCTTATTAAAAAAAAAAGAGAAAATAAACCTATTGCTTAGCAACAGAAAGCTCCATAGCAACCATGCAGCATTTTCCCTATAGTGTTGCAAGAGAAGCATGATTTATCTCGTCAAGTGTGTATTTGCTTTTGTTGTCAATGGCGACAGCACTCTTCAAGTCTTTTTTCTCAAGAATAGAACGACTGAAACCAGACGTTGCACCAAATCACCCCCCAACACCTACATTTAATACAGTGTTTCGCATCAATTATTTCTGCCACGGCCGAGAGAAACAAGAAAAGAATGGCGGGAAAGCAATCTTAGCTCACACAGTCAAACGCTGTGATTCAACAAAGACGACATACTTGAATCAACAGCTTCTTTTGTGGAACAATTTGGGGTATTGTCTATCCACTGTTACACACGAATACAATTTTTTTGTGCCCTACCCCAATGAATTATGGATCCGATACAGCTTGATGCTCTAAAATAATTTATCCATCCATTGTCTATGCCACTCTTGCTCATTGTGGTCGCAGGTGAGCTGGAGTCTACCTCAGCTGACTTTAGACAAGTCTTGGGAACATCCTGGAATGTGTTGCCGGTCAATCACCTCAATTGTGAATTAGATATGCAAACCACTTAATTACACTGCTGCATACTAAAGAAATAAATAAACTATTTTCCTGGATTAACTCATTCACTGGCAAATGTGCAAAAATGTGTCCACTTCAATGCCAGGGTTTTCGTCAGTCACATCAATTGCAGGACCCGCAGAATATTGAATTTTAAGACTAGATAAACATTCAATGCAGCGTTAGAAACCTTAGAATCTCTTATTTCACTCAGTTAATTCCTAAATTATATGGGTCTGGAATTATATAAGTTATAAATGAGGGCAGCTGTCCAAAATACATTGCAATACATACATATTGGTTTATATAGTGCAAAATTCCCCATTGTGGGTCGAATAAAGGTTGTCTGATAGAGGCCTTTAACAGCAGCTGAAGCAGGAACAAAGCGTTAAGATGGAAAAAAGGGAAGGGAAAAACATTCCCAGAAGCCATAGCCAGCGCTTTAACGGCACCCAAACAAGAAAAAAAGAACAAATTTGGGAATGGCTCTCTGTTATATTTTCAATTCCCGAATAAATTTGTGAAGGGCAGTGTATGAGTTAAAGAACAGGGCTTCCCAATTTTTGGGAGGCATGATTTATATAATTGAATGAATAATGTATGACAAAATATCTGATTATGCTTGTGAGCATTCTGCCAGTAACCCACAAAGCAATTTGATGAGCTCCACAATGAACAGCATAGTCCACCCAACAGTCTGGTATGATGTTACAACTCCAGGTTTACAAGTTGTCAGTCACATCCATCTTAAAAAAGCCTGGGTAGCCCAATAAACCTACTAAAACCCTAAAACTACTAAAACCCTATAACTTTCTCCTCAGCGACATCTGCGACAGAGCGGTTCCCAACTTCAACATTTCCAACGAGGGGCAGTATGAAAACTTTCATTCTAGTCTAAGACACCACTGCAGCACAAAACCCAATGATCTCATGTCATCTGTATTTTTGCTCCTAATTTGTGGTAGGCATTGTTACCATTACAATAATTATGATTTAAGGCCTTTACAAATTGAGCTACTATATTTAGGTCATGACAGGCAACTGCCGTAAATATGATTCATTTCAAACATGAATTAAATTTTGACTCCTGAGATGTTTCATGTTGACTTCAGCAAAACGAAAATGTTTAGGCCTCATCATACAAAGAGTTGTGGTCAAAGCTTGCCTCAACGTAGAGTTCACTTCGGCCAAATCACCATTTTATCACATGGCCAACTTAGTGACTATATCGAAAATATTCACAACCACTGGCCTAATTCCAATCCTTAAGCAAATAATACATGCGAAGGTGGAAAAAGCATCAACGTGTAGGCTGCCATCTAACATGTACATGTCACAATTATTTCAGCAGATGTATAGTCGATAGTCATGACTCACGGAATGTCAACCTCAAGAATATTTTGTCATTTGGCCTCAAAGTTGAAGTTTTCAACCAAATATAACAATATAAGTACCACAAATGGCCTTTGTTCTCCCAAGAGAGAATATTGCATTGGTGCCATAATAGCATTTCTTCATGCTGGAGGATGAATTGTCAATGTATTTACATGACTCTACTACAGAGTGCTGCATTTCCTTCATGCATATGGAACCGTTCTTATTGCCCGACGTAAATCACTAAAAGGGCCCCGCAGAACATCACTATGGAGTCATGTGTGGTGCTAAAATATTAAAACAAGCCCATTCGTGCTTTTAACTTGATTAATATGTAACTTGACGGTGGCTGAGTCAAAGCAGTATAAAAATCACAGTGTTGTATAACTGTCACATCGCGGTCACAATATTTTCACAGCCACATATAAATATTTAATGTGCAGATTAATGCCGAGATTGTTTGTCAAGCTGCAATGTTCAGACTTAATGCAACACAGCATAAGACATGAGTGCAATGAGTTGTACATGTTTTGAATAATATACAACATTGTTGCTGTATAGTTGCTATATTCCTTCTTTTTTTGTTGCCCATATGCTGTTGATGGTGACGTGCCACTTTAGAGGAATTACAACGTCTCAACTTGCATATTTTATGTCATCAATCTCTGCTGTCGTCGTTTAACTCCTTGCCATTTCTCATGAGACGCAATGGACAAAAAAGCCAACAGATGTTTGTTCCCATAAGATATTTTAGATAGGGCATTTACTGAGTTTCAATCTCAAGGAACATGTCCAGTGTGTAGCTTAAGATAGCATAAAAAACTAAAATAACCTTCTAGTACTGCAGTTGCCGTGCTGCACTGTGTTGGAAGCTGCTCCATAGTGCTGCAGCTAGTATGGCTAAAGGAATGCCGGTGAATAAAGGGTAATCATTAAAGCAGCTCTGACACAAGGAATAGAAAGAGCCAGAACAGAAGGCAAGAGAAAATGATGAGGTAAAGCAAGAGAGCAGGGGCAGTACATCACCACGAGTCACAAAGACAGAGGATAAGTGAAGGTGGCCTCATCTTATCGTCCTTTCCTCTCTCAAAGCTCAGACCTGATGTATGAAACCTACTGAAGAATTTTCCACAGGAAAAAAAGCCACAGAATATGAACATTCCTTCATATTTGCATACACGGATATTTATCATTGAATTATGAAACACTGCACATATTAGCCGGGGGACTTTCCTACTCATAAATCCTCATCCCACACAAAGCTTTAATAATGCCCCGCAACTCGGGTGATTAAAAAAAAGTTGATTTTGTTAGTACCTCAGTACTTCAGGAATGTAAAGAAAATGCATTTGAAACGTATTTTGACTAAATAGGAACTGGATGGGAAACCCACCATCTGTCATGTGCATTGGAAACATAACATCACTGTAAAAGTTATATAAAACACTGCTAAAAAATATGCTTTTATGATTTGAACAATGCTCTTTATGAATTTCAAGAGTTATCAATTGAATGTGTTTAGTGTCGTGGATTAGCGGAGTGGATGTCGTGAAATGTCTCAAATAGGTACAAGAGGAGAAAGACGGCCGTCATTAATTCTTTTAGCTGATGCTTATCTCATTTCCGGACTCAGCTTTCATGTAACCTGCAGTAAATCCTAAACTTATACCTCATCCCGCAGCTGTCTAAATCTACGTGATCAATAAAGGTGAGGCGGTTGCGTTCAATCCACCCTAATGTTTACATTTACGATGGGAAGCATAAACAAGTTTATTAATTTATTTAGATGTGACCATCACAGTAAGTCCACAAGTAATTAATGTTGCTGGCTCTTGTTTTGACAAACACTCCAGTTCAAGTATTTGGATGACCTCATTTTGCTCCAATACATAATTCAGTTATAAGAGGAACAATTAGAAATAAAGTTGGGATAAACAAACTTTAGGTATTAGCTCATCATCATACATTTGTATTCACAGGACAGATTGTCATCATGTGCAACCAAATTCCAATACACAATTTATCTCTCTCCGCCAATCTCATTCCTTTGTTTGTTTCTGTCCTAATGCCATTTGAACATAATATGACAAGCCACCAACAGAATGGACAGCCACGCCACGCAGGTTGAGATGAAAGAACCTTTGAACGTCACATCGCCTTGAAAAAAAAGGAAAAAAAAGCAACGACAACCTGACAAACACAAGTCTTTGGATCGTAGAGTCAAAGTGACAAAGAAAAAAAATTAAATAAACTAAAAGAACAATAATATCTAAAACAAGCAGTTCACTGCAAAGGAGAGCAACGGACTCAAATGGCGTGACATTTGGTCGAGTGTGTTTTCCTTCAAATACACCAAAGGAGGATGTCGTACCGTACTGCAATTATGATGTTTTATTTATTCTATTATGAAAGCAAATCATACTCCAAAATAATGGGACAATGGCAGATATGTTCCTGCTCTATTTTGAGGTAGTCTGTCTCATGCAAATGAGCCACTGGCCCAATCCTGTGGATATCATACATCAGCATAGCAGCTGTGGTGAGGCTCGCACATCATTTTTTTGTTCCCCACAAAACTGCAGGAAATAGCTGTCAACTGGTTTTCATTGTGTCCTCATCATTCAATGATAAAACATAAAATTAACTCATTCACTGCCATTTTATTCAGAATTGAAAAAATGACGTAGAGCGCCATTCCCAAATTTGTTCGGGTTTGTTTTTTCATGCTTGGGTGCCGATAAATCGCTGGCCATGGCATCTGGCAATGTTTTTTCCCTTGCACAAGGGGGGAGCATTTCCCTTTTTTCCATGTTAGCGCTTTGTTCCATTTTTAGCGCTTGTTAAAGCCCCATATAAACCAATATGTATATATTGCATTGTATTTTGGACAGCTGCCCTCATTTCAAGCTCATATAACTCCAGATCCATATAATTTAGGAAGTAATTATTTTCTTCTTCTGATGAAAGAAGAGAGTTTAAGGTTTATAACGCTGTAGTGAATGTTTATCTCGTCCTAAAACTCAATATTCTGAAATTCAAGTGACAATGACAAAAACCCTGGCACTGGAGTGGACACATTTTTGCATGTCTGAGAGTGAATGAGTTAATCCACACCAGATACTTTGAATAAACCCATTGCGTCTTCAAATGTCAATTTCTGGAAATCCTAGTGTGGCACACGAATAGTGTCAATGCAATGTGCCCTGGTATTATGAAAAAAAAAACATCTGCACACCGGGTTTGTGCTATGTGGTATACAGTTTTTCTTGTGTGTTTCCTGTTTGTACAATATCTGCATATGTACAAATGTATGCATTCCAAGATTTGCGTTCAAATTTAAGCCCAAGAAAATACTTAAATTTCTGAAAATCAATAAGAAAAAAAAACCACCTGACCTTGATTGAAGAGAAATTAATGTATTTGCTCAACATAATGTCAATTCATGCATCTCCGCAGTACTTTTATATCATATTAAGCTGCTAATTTATACGCCTAGCCTGTTCGGGTTCGATCATGGGATGGGTTTTAAGTGTGTTTCCCATTAGCAAAGCTGACAACATCTCTCTGTACTCTACATGACGGGCTCTGCCTTGTTGATCTTCCTGATGCAATTGAATGCCTACATCTTGCACTTGGCCATGCTTGTCCTGACCATGTCAAGGTCACGCCTCCCATCAATCACCTCACTTTCAAGATCACATGCACTGGGGAATGACAAGAAGTGGGAGGGGTGAAAGTGCCCAATCGGCACGTTCTCTCACTGATATTCTGTCTTGTGTTTTTTTCTTTTTAATTAATTTTATTTTGTACTCTGGTGTAATCCATTCTATCGGCATTTTCCACCTCGATTTGAAAGTTGCTGAAAACAACAGCCTGAATGGGAGGATGAAGCATTTTCCTTCTCAAACGCGGTATCGCAACCTGCACCTCCGCACACCCTCACCTCCGCCTGCCGACATGCACACCTCATTTAATTCAAATCGAAAATCTAAGCGAAGGGAAAAGCGCCCAGCTTGAGCATTTTCTCCTGTGTTTCCTTTGTAATAAATCACCGGGCGTTCTCTTTTCATCAGGATAGATATCACTTGTACATGCCCCGACATCCATTCTGGGATCCTGACAACGCACTCCCATTTTTTGCTGACTCTGCATTACTTTGCTACCGAATTACAACGGCCTGGGCTATTGGCCCATAGGCAAAACAGCCCCACCGTTTGACATGTGGCAGCACACAGTCGTGAGATTGCCCTGAGTATTGTAAAAGTGTCGATTGGCCTTGGAAGGACTACATGCCGTCAATCATTTTGCAGCTGCAGCTGCCAGAATGTAAGTTGCCATTAATGTCCTGCAAGTTTCAGTTCATATGATCAGTGGAACCTCGAAAGCCAAATGGCCACTACTGTCAGACAAAGCGGAACTGGACAAAGGACGCCATACCCGCAGAAAATATTTAGAATTTGAACTTTTTTCATACATTATGTAATATCAGACGACCTGCTGAGGCCCCAGCAAATCTCAGTGGACCTCACTTTCGGGCATGAAAGGGGAAAAAATTGCTCGATAAGCATTTTGCGCTTTCTTTTTGCATCAAAGCTTGCCAAAGTAGGAGCAACTTAAAATATAGTAGGAGTGTTTGTAGAACAAGGACGTAGGTAAAAATAAATAAACAAATAAATAAACAAATAAACAAACAAATAAATAAATGCATAAATGCACAAATAAATACGACATAAATAAATAAATGAATGCATGAATGCACAAATAAATACACAAATAAATACATAAATAAATACATAAATAAATACATAAATGAACAAACAAACAAAGACATAAATTATAAAAATAAAAGACAGAACTGTGAATGTATGAGGTTGTCATTTCATGTTATTCTTTTCCTATTAGCTGTCAGCTTCAAAGAGCCACCATTGTTTTATAACAGTTCCATTCCCTCCCAACCCCATACAGTTTTTTTCCTTTTTAGTTTAGTCATAGTAGAATGATCCACCGGCATAATTCTGGCCGAGACTTACACACTCCCACGGTGAGCTAATTCTTTTCAACCTCAATCCCGATCAGCCAATACTTCCCTCCATTTGTCGTGCTGAGGTTAAACTTGCTGAACCTTCTTCCCTTCGTCGTGACTGTTTAACCTTTTCGCGGACAGTGGTTACTACAGTCACGCTGATTGACTTGTCCGAACTACCCCGGATGTTCCATATAAATGGGACAGATGTTAAGGAAATACACCAATTTTTTTAGACCTGCAAACAGTAAAAATTGTGACTGTTCCAGTCTGTTCTTCGGAACGAAAGGAAAAAAAATAGTTAATTGTACTAAGTTCATCATGTCTACTTGATGTCTTATTAAAACCAGATTCTTTTCTTACAGACAGTGTATTGTAGGTGTTCAAATACCTGACATGTTTCGGCGTATATTTCAGCGTATACTTCCGCCTTCGTCAGAGTGTCAGTGTGGACACTCTGACGAAGGTGAAAATATACGCCGAAACATGTCAGGTATTTGAACACCTACAATACACTGTCTGTAAGAAAAGAATCTGGTTTTAATTTAAAAAAATAGTTACAAAAAAATAATAATAATAAGTCAAACCACTCGGAGTTCAACGAGAGCCAAAACTGACAAAAAAGGGTGTTGCCGTTGGTGGGATTTTAGAGAAAATAAATGCAAAATAATCTGTGTTGTAATTTTCTAAGGCCTTCTGTGTGAATGGGAAATGTTTTGACATAGTTGTCTTAATGTGGAACTTTTTAAAAACATAAAGGGACAGAAACTCCTTGCACTCTTCCTGCATGTTTCCTCAGAGGGGGAAAAAAACACTCCAGTTTTTCAAAAAGCTGCAAACACCGAGCGGTATCTTGTTATGTCGGAGTCCATCCAGCTCGGTTGCAATTCCACACCGCCACCCAATACAAAGTGAGATGAATATACTGTCTGGCTCTCCCTTTTATATTCAGTCAATTATCTGTCAATTCCACACACCAATCTCATGGCTGATCTTTGCTTTCACGGCTACATTTAATGCTTTTCCATTCCAAACAAGATCAAGCTGCAGCTGGGACTCATTTGGGTCAATGGGAAATGAAATCAGAAAAAGCCCCGGCTGGTGAGTGGAAGAGATGGTGGCAGGTGACTATACTTTGGTTGGTGTCATGGCCGCAGGCGGAACTTCGGCCAAGACAGATCAGACTGGGAAATGGAAAAAAAAAGACTGCTGCTAACAGATCAGGTGGTTACAATTATAGCCTCTTTGTGCCTCACAGATAGTCTTGTTCGTGCATTGCAGTAGATCTGGCACCTGCTGATGATTTTTAATGTGTGAGATCATTAAAGTGTCACATGTATGCAAATGCTTTTTCAGTTGGAACCATTAAAGCTTAGTGCATTGTGATGAATATCTCGTTGAGGCAGAGAAAAGTTGCCCCGTTTCAACATACAGTAATACATCACACTCACCCACACTAAATTGACTTGAGCAGAGTCTCTTTAAAGGACAACTGGATGATATGCATCCACCTGGTCAAATGCAATTTTGGCTGCACCTTTGGTCTAATTCGTTGTTCGGGTTAGAACATAATCCTCACAATGCAGAGGTGCATGGTTCACTTCCGGCACTGCCCTCCTTATATTCTGAGTGGGTTTTGTCTGGGTTCTCAGGGTTCCTCCCACATTACAAAATATGTGTAGCAGATTAATGGAAAGCTCGAAATTTTCCTTGGATGCGACTCTGAGTGTGCATGGTTGTTTCTGTGTTCCCTGAAATTGGTTGGCAATCAATTCAGGGTGTGATAGAGAAGAGACAGAAGAGAAGTTATCATGTTTAAGTGTTTCATCCTGTTGTATGCTTAGTTGGCCGAACACTGTGACTACAATAGATAATGGAGCACAGAGAGTCTGGGGTCACTTTGATATGAACCGAACTGGCATGTTAAACTGTCATCCTCGGGTAAGAAATCTTGCTTTGGGCGGAAGGGAGTATTTGTCGATACCTTCTACAGGGCGGAAAGGAGTACTTTGTTCACTCCTGTACGAGAAGAGTTCATTAGCAGGTTACAAATCTTTCAGATCATGGAAAGGCCACTGATTAAAATGTCTACGTTCTGTTGGTTTATGGATGTTGGTGCTTGTACCAGGGGACGACTTTGAGCGGCGTCCATGGAACTCCAGGGGCGTGGTATTCAAATCAACAACAGATCGTTTTACTAATGTATCACCTGAATGTGCATATATGCTCAATAAAATGCTTGGCAGAGATTGCAAAGGTCGGGCGTTGGTGGAACAGCGCACGCAAAGTTGCATCATGAAAACTGCGCCCCTGCCGGCAGTAAAAGACAATCTTCTTGTCAGAGACCATCTCTGACAGGGTGTATCTCGCCTATTGCCCGAAAACAGCTCACCACCACTCACCATTGTGAGGATAAGTGGTTTCGAAAATAGATGGATGGACCTAAAAATGAAGTGCCGGGGGGGGGGGGGGGGGGGGGGGGGGGGGGGGGGGGGGGTATGTACAAATGTTAAGATTTGAATATTTCAATGCCAATAATGTTTTGGAACAATTAAAACTTGTTTCTGAACCATCCTAAAGTTTGTTGAGAAATTCAGCAATTAAAAGTGTGAACATTTTGCATTTTTATCCTGATGTGTGCCACAATGACACAATTATTGACCTGTAATGTGCCCAGGTTGTGAAACTTGACATCTTATGGTCAAACATGTCTGGTCTTATCACCGACACTTAACTAAGAGCAAACGGTGGAAAGAGCCTTTGCTGTCCCTTGACAAGGGCAGCTTACTTGCTCCTGCAACCCTGACATTGCAATCCCGGCATCATACTTTTTTCCCTTCTATGCTGTCTGTCTAAAAGCTACAGAAGTGATCATTTATTAATAAAACTTGAACTGAAACCTTTTCTATCTTTGCCAGTGCAATGCTGCATATTAACCAGCGCTATCAAGGCCGGTAGAAAAATCCATTTGCATCCACACTAGCACGCAATGCTCCCTAAACTAAAAAAAATGTGCAGAGGACATTTAAACGTGCTCCAGATTTGTTGTCCGTTCATTGGAAGTTTACAAAAAGCTCAATTAAATGCCTTTTTTTTTCAATCAGTTACACAAGTAAAGAAGCGGGCACAGCATTAAAGCAACCGTGCCAATGGTAACAGTCAAGGACATCTAGATCACATGTATCAAGGAAGGTTTCAAGAACGATTCTGATGCAAACGCATCATGCTGGAGTTTATTGCTAATCAACTGGGTAGCATTAAGAGCCCTAGTTAACTAAACTTTGCATTACCGCTGAGTTTAATGAACTCAATTGTTGGCTAGCACTTAATATGACAACTATATACCAGAACAATGGTGTAAAGCAGGGGTCGGGAACCTATGGCTCGCAAGCCATAAATGGCTCTTTTGATGATTGCATATGGCTCGCCGATAAAACAAAATATATATTCTCGTTTTTTTCGCCGTTCATTTCCTGTTGGAGCTGCATTTAGCGGAAAGCGCAATTTTGATTGGATGACACTGACCTAGGTTGGCGGGAAGCGCCATTTTGATTGGATGATACTGGCCGTCATGTTGAAACAGGTAAACGCCCCTTAAAATCAGCCCGAGTACACTTCAGCTTGAATGCACCGGAGCATTCGCCTTTGAGGAGAGAAAAGGTTCTGATTCTAATTTGCAATGAAACAATTCCATCGATGAAACAGTTGAATGTCAGTGACATTTTAACAAGCCCCATGTTAACGTTAGCATCAATATACTTCTGCGAGAAATATATTGCAGATAGCAAGAGTGGAAGCTGATGAGCCGTGTGCAAGCTTGCGAGCAGTAACTTCGCCTATAGACCCGATTGTTTGGCTGGATATTTACCAATAACGAGGAACGGAATACCATTCATGTTAATGGTGAGTACTATCACAAAGTTATTTTAAATAATACATTCTGACATTTTGTTGAAAAGTGGCCGCGCATGCGTTTTGCGTGCGTGTTTGCGTGTGTGTGTGCGTGTGCTTGTGTGTGCGTGTGTGTGCGTGTGTGTGTGTGGGGGGGGGGGGGGCTCTCACTGAAAAACATTTCTAAATATTTTACTTTTATGGCTCTTTTAGTCAAAAAGGTTCCCGACCCCTGGTGTAAAGTAAAGCTAGCAGAGGAATTGTGCAGTTTTCTTGAAAAACGACTTCTGATAACAAAATTCAATTGGATTGACGAGGCAACAAACTCAAACATACTCATACCTTTGCAAAATTGAAAGAAATGTTTTCATTTCATCATTACTTTTTCCTGTGAGAGGCTCCAAATCAGCTTTCACATCATTCTAGATATCCTGAACTGCATTTTCCGAACAAACAATATGTAATTTTAGCATTTAAAAAATATTAATAGTGTGGAATATTTCTCTTTGATGCCTCTTTGCCTTGTACTCTGCTGCCATGACCTTGCATGCTGAGTTGCCTTCCAGAAGTGCTATTTGAAAATGGCGGGGGGAAAAAAATCTAAATTCCTCTCAGCTTTAATGAATCACAAAACACAAGCTAAATCAATCAATTTGCATACCTGCCAATGAGAATGGGTGAAATAAACTGTGCAGCAATTTGGCAGTAGTTTGGCAGACTCCCTCCTGGTTGTACCCACTTAACAGGGCAGCTTCCACTTCTGTTAACGTCAGCGATCAAGTTTGTGCACCGGGTTGGCATGCGTAAAGCTTTCGTAAATTAAGGTTCCATGAGAGGCACGTCCAATATTTTGGTAATCTCATCTAGCCACACAAGAACAGCAACAATATTGGAATCAGCTCGCTGGCAAAGATGAACTCATTCATTCATTCGTTCGTTCATATCTGAAAGATTTAAAAATGCATTCCGTCTTCTCTGACAAATGTAAATGCTGTCTAACGCTGGTGAATGGTGTCAGATGATATATTTTACACAGATTTGCTTCTGTATAATCCTGTTTTACGGAACTGTTATGGAGAAACTGGCATGTTTAAGCCATATGGATGTATCTCTTTCATGGTTTGCAAATTGCGCAATGCTGAGATCATTAGAACCACTCCAGTGAAGATGACAAGCTTGGTTGAAATGCATACATCAGAAGGACAAATTTGAGTATTGCACAGTCTATAGATGAGATAAAAGATGACCTAATCATGAGATTGGAAGATTGTATTTGTGCCCAAAATTGTTTCTGTCTCATGAGTCATGTAAATGTGTCTAAAACGTATTTGTGCGTGATGAGATTTGTAAAGGTGTTAGATGTAGACAGTATTTTTCCCCTGCTAAAACATTGAGGTGAGGCCTTTATTGTACTTATAGACTGAAAACATGTGTAAGTGTTGGAAAACAGATACCGGAAAGGGATATAGTTCTAAATACCGTATTCTCTGGTGTATAAGGCGCACCGGAGTATAATGCGCACCTGATAGAACTATTTTATATACACATCCTAAAACATCCAACGTTATTTCATTTCTACTTATTTTTATATGTATGTTAGTCTATATACATATGTAGTTTAGTTATTTGTATATGTTAGTTAGTATATAAATATGTATGTAGTTTCGTTCATAACCTTAAACTATCTTATTTCAGTCTACTATCATAGTTCACCCTTGTATCTCGTAGCAGATAGGTTCCTTCAAAATGATGTCATCCCAGTGGTATATATGTGCTGGAGACGCCTGCCCCTCTCCCCCTTTCTTGGCCCTCTCCTCCTGTTGTGAGGAGCATATCTCTTCTTCTTCTGCCCAAGAAATGAATACTCTTTTTGTACATCACCTTGCTTTCTGCTGATTTAACATCATCACAACATCATCGAAAAACCCAAACCAGAAGAATAATCATTTTTACCTAACAGCACCGACAATGAATGTTTTGAACTTTTTCCATACATAAGGCGCACTGGAATATAAGGCGCACCTTCAATGAATGATGAAAAGTTTTACAAATAGAATATATAAAAATATAAAAGTTTTCCAAATATAAGGCACACCACATTATAAGGCGCTACAGTAGAGGCTGGGGTTCCGCACTATTTCTTCAGTAGTTTGAAGACCTGTTGTGGCTCAATATTACTTAACATATAAGGCGCACCGGAGTATAAGGCGCAGGGTCATCTTTTGAAGAAAATTAAGGCTTTTGCATGTGCCTTATACACTGGAAAATACGGCATATGTAGTGCATACAAAAGTTGGCGAAGTTTAAATACCATATTTTCCACACTATAAGACACACCTAAAAGCCCTCAATTTTCAAATTTCAAAAGCTGTCCATGCATCTTAAAATCCAGTGCGTCTTATACTGCATATGGATGTTTTAAAATATGTCATTCATTGAAGGTGTGCCTTACAGAAAATACAGTAAATGCTTGAAGTTTACTAAAAAGAAAAAAAAAAAGAAAGAAAAAAAGAGCTTAATTTAGTGAACGTGTGAACGTGCCCGGATAAATCTTCCCAATCAAACTGCAGCATCCAGTGGTTTTGAACGGGTCAAGGCTGACTACTTGTAAAGTTGTGTTCAGATGAAAGGCCTCACACAATTGTCAGTTTACACTTTGGATTATTTTGTATGACATATCAAAGAACAAAGCCATCGCTCTGCAAAATAATTCCGCGAGACTCGCCAACAGAATAGCAATGTACTTCTACCGGGATCAGATCTCATCACTTTACATGACCGAAATACCCATCAGTGCCTCCTACCCACTAATGTGCCAGAGATGTTGGGAAGCGAGGCACAGCTACGTCTGCATCCATATCACATGACATTTTCCGGATGCTAACAATTGGGTTGCATTGTGCAGTTCTTTGCGGACCCGCACTGCAGACCCGACAGCTTTTTACTGCTGTTCCAAATGGTGTTTTGGGTATTGTTACAAATGGACAACACTTTTCAATTGCATCTTTGATTCCTTAACTAATCACCAGGCAAATTCTGCCCATGGCCATCCTTTATGTAATCTGTAAACGTGACATAATATGTCTGATCACTTTGAGGCATCATCCATCGAAAATATCAACTCTGACTTCCTTGTACGTAAGTCCTTTCTCAATTAATTTTCTTGGAAGCGATTCCAATAAGATGCGAACACAGATGTGTGATCTGAACAACAGAAGGCTTCAATAAACTTGTTTAGCAGAAAGACATTAAAATTAAATTAATGTGGCATAACATGCGTGATCATAAAATTTGCAAGCACTAGGAGCTTTAACCCGACGATACGTTTCCGCTTACTGTACATTCACTTCTGCATTCCTGACACTCATTTAATTAACGTCACACTTCATTTACGTGTAATTTTAATGAAAAGTCTGCTTTGCACCATTGTGCGATTTTTTTTGAAAAGCGGTTGAATAGAAAAAGCTGACCTGAATTTGGACATAAATTCAAGCAAGTCTCACTTAAACAGAAGCAAAGTCACCATTACAGTAAATATATAGTATGCTATTCAATTTTAGGCCCCGTAAATGAAACAAATGGAGAAACTGAAAACAGAAATGGAGCAAGCCCAGGTGTGCAATGTGACGATATCCTAATACATTATATTTTCAGAATTGGTTTTGGTGATTGTTTCAATGTGAGGAACTGTGCAGTGTTGTTTGGTAATAGCTCATTGTGTGTGTAACAGCTCATCTTCATGTTTGACCCACTTTTATAGGGCAGCCATTTTTGGTGAGTGAACAGATGCATGGTAATGGAATGCTTGCAATCACTTCCGAGCAATGTTTTGCCACAGGCGAGCTCTTGGACAGATTCTCGGAGGAGTGACGCATAGATTACACTGCACGGAAACTTTGATTTGAAAATCCACTTGATGAAAAAGAGCTTGTGTTTTCCCCACCAATGTAAAGAGTGACAACACCCACCTCCAAAATCAGGCCTTAAACGGATGTCATATCCCTTCAGCAACTTGTCCACGGTAGTCTTGGCCACAGACATTCCGGTGCTTCCAGTGGAGCTGGGGAAAGAAAACAAATAAAAATGGATATATTTACAAAGGCTGCCATGACTGTTTGTTATGTGGGCAATTCTTTTGCGAGTTTACACCTATGAAAACTCTAACATCGAGATAATACACTCGCTTTCTGAGACAAATGAGAAAGTTGGCCATTGCAGTTGAAATCTTCTGGAATAAAAGATTTTCTGCAAGAATTTTGGAATCCATTCCCCTCATCCAAAAATTTGTGAGGCCAAAACTCACTCAGGGCCTGGTTCCCTACCAGACTCTGTTCTAGTTCATTTCAGAGTTTCTTGATGTGGTTGAGGTCAGGGTTTTGAAGTTTTAATATATGCATGCCTTGAGGAATTTTATGATGTGCAGTGGGCTACATGCTAGAAGGTTCACTCGTCCGACAATTTCAAAGTGTCTTGATAGGATAAATAATCAAGATAACGAGGTTGTAATTCTCATCAGTTAGGAGGAAATCTAACATGAAAAAAGTAATTGACATTCATCTTACAATTGATGTTTAAGCCCTTTATGAACAGCTTATCACATTATCAGGTTACAGGCTGTCATGATTGAGGCATGAAACGGTTCAACCAAAATAAGCAAAACTGAAATGAAATACAACAACTAAGCATCAGTGACTTCTGTATCTTCCCAAAGGAGAGGTTCGGGGCACAGTGAGGATTAAAGCTTCACTCGACCATCTCATAACATGCACAGGCCTTGATACAGCTCGCCATCATGTATATTTATGCCCTCGGTTCAAGCAATGAATATGCAGCTGTCTTGTATTTCATGGAAGCAGACCGTCCAAAATAGTAAATGTTCCAGTCACAAGGGAACATTTGCATAATCGCATGCAGGGTTACAATAACCGCTTCACATGATGCTGTCGAGACACAGGTTAGGTTGGCCACAGCATGGAGACAGAATATCCTCGGGAGCATCATTTATTCAACACGAGCCTGACAGATGTCTTTAACCCTCCTGTCACGTTGCTTATCAGGAATAATAAGACTGTTCTGGAATTTCTGAGTATATTTAATTCCCTTAAATGACAACAGACACAATTATTTGTTTCCTAACTGACATCAGAAAAACGTTTTTTTAGCATCTAAAATACCTAAAACATGCAGGCTGATATTTTTAGTCAAATGAAAAACACCAATAAAAATGACTTAAAGTGTCCAAAAACTACTTCAAATTGAACCCGAAGTGGCGAGTTTCAGAAGGTCCCGCCCCCTTGTTCGTGACGTCACGCCAAAACGTCTTGCCTTGCTCGAGAATCAAAACAATGGCTTCAGATTCGGAGAAGATGCTTTCTTGTTACTCATCCAGTGATGAATATGATGAGGAAAGCATAAATGTTTGCAATCGATTAAAGAAGTTATTCCGTGTTATTTTGAGGTATCTGGACAGAAATGTAGCACCCAGAAAATGCATAAGATGGCGCCCAAGCTTTGTTGGAAATGGGCTGATTTGTCTGCTGGGAATTTGTGTCAGCGAATATCAAATAGTTGTTTGGTGCAACACACACCGATTCACCATCGCGTTATTTATGTGTTTTCCTTCTAATTTCACCATCAACACGGATCAACATGAATTTTTCAGACCAAACAAAGTACCGCAGAATGCATTGTGTGTTGCTTTCTCGGTCAGGGGCGGTCAAAACGTGACGTCACGGGGGATCGTCATCAACTCGAAAACAAGACTTCCTGAATATTCAGCGTGAGTCTTAAAAGGTAAAATATAGCTATATGCGGTGGAATCTTTGTAAAATACGCTCAGTGGAAGTCATTTGAGGCAAATTTACAAATTATGGACACAACTTGTTCACCAGAGGCGTCGGTTGTCCTTTAAAGAACAGGTGTCAAAGTCAAGGTCTGGGGGCCAAATCTGGCCCGCCACATCATTTTATTCGGCCCGCGAAAGGAAATCAAACTTGTGAAATTTCATGATGCTTGCTAAAGTCCGAACCAAAATTTCAAATTGTCTCATGTAAACCACAATAACAGTGAAGATTTTTTATTTCAAATTTCAAAACTAATTATATATTAATTTGTTGAGTGCACTCTATGTAATATGTGGAGGGGATTACAAATTATAATCGCTTCTCAAAATTCATAACGGCCCTTGAGATGAAACCGTAACTAAACATGGCCTGGGGCAAAAAATGACTTGCACACCCTTGCCTTAAAGCATTATCAAAATAAAACAATCACAACAAAAATCGGAATTAACTCAACTTGCGAAATGTGTGAAATATATTATTACAAACTGCATTCTATGTTCTGATTTATGTTTAGCAGATATTTAATTAAAAAAAAATGAAACAAATATGTTATCGTAAAATATCAAATTGACCTGCCACTCAACAAGGTTCACGTTTCTTCCTTGACCCGCATGACCTCAAAGAAGACGAGGGCTCCAGCAAACGGGGTAGGTGTGGAATGGGATTTTGCAAGAAGAAAATGGGGTGGGGGATAAAAATACTTCCCCTGGTAGGAAGACTTTAGTCACTGGCTGAGTGAGGGAATACACTGCTCAATTAGCTCGGATAGGAAATGCAGCTGTTCATCAAGCTGAATGCACACACAGAACCTGTGGGTTGGAAACCCTTGGGCATCATAACAATAGGGAGCTTTATGACAACTGACAAAATTGCCCACCTGGCTAGTTTTCCCCCCTCTCCCAATTCTGTAATATATTCTAATAGAGATGTCGAAAGATGCAATCGAGCCTTAAGAGATGATTCGTGAGGCGGTGGGTGACTGCAGACAAGGCAAAAGAGCAGGTCACAAGCGATGCAATGTACATCACTGCCTTTAACGACAACATTAATTGTCGGATTGTCGGGGGTAAGGGTCAGCGTGCTGTGATTATGCTTTGTGTGATTCAAGGGAAACACTTGAAGGTGAAGATTTAACCGAAATTCCACAAAGATGACCATTTGAGATTGAAAAACCATTCACCACCAGCCAGTCAATAATATTCAATGATTCAATATATAATATGGAAATGAAGCAACAATGTTTACTCGTAACTTTAAAGGGAGATATTCAACATATTCTTCTGCGCATCAATCAAATAATCAGGCCGATGCAATCAACTCATCAGTACCACCTACACCCCCACCCTCTTCCATATGAGGTCTCCCTCCTTAGGTGGCAACATTGATTTTAATGCATGTAATTATGAACACTGTATTTTGGTATCAAGGAGGTACACACATGGCGCGCGCCACGGCAGCGTCTAATCGAGCGCATTGGAAGCAATGGATGTAATAAGCAGGCCTTGGCACCGCTTTATTGCTATTTGACACATCTGAGCCTTTGATTGACAGATAATCACATCGATTGGTGTGAAAGGTTTTTCCCGAGTGATGTTTTCTTACCTTTGAAAAAAGCATGCGAATGACAAAGCCGCCAGAGCAGAGAAAATTCCACATAATTTATCTTCTTCACGACCCAACATCTCCACAAATCCTTATTTCTAGTATCTATAATCCAACCAATCCAGTGGTCCCTCCGGTAAACGCACAAACTAAAAAATGGGCAAAGGGGGTTCAATGTCGAGTAAACTAGTCTACATCTACGCATGCGACGTCTTCAAGCAGGCTTCTCTGTGTCAAAAATCTTAATAATTGACCTCCGCTATGGAAATCCGTGCAGGTCACAGAGCCCCTCGACTAACACCAAGAGATCGGACATCTTGCTCAAAAACAAGCGCACGCACTAAATATAAAAAAAATACCAAAAGGCGATGCCAAGAGTATCGAAAAAGTCGTCTCAAATCGGTGGATGAAATTTCCCCGTCCAAGTGTGCACAAGAGGCATGTTTGCAGCTGCGGCAGCGGTGCTACACGGGAACCTGGCGCGCTGTCGGTAAACCTTGATTTCTTTGAGCTGGGAGCGGTGGACTCCAACAAAAAAGAAAAAAGAAAAATGAAATCTTCATTCCCTGCTTGCCCTTCTTGTCGCTGCTGCAGATGATGATGGAGATCAGCGCAAAGTCACTGAAGGGAAAAATGCACGTTGGGGAGGGAGGGAAAAAAAGGGGGGGGTAAGCAAATGGCTAATATCTGATGCAGACGTCACAGCAACCTATATCAGCGCTCTCAGAGAAAGAAATTCCCCTAATATGACGAGGCATGCATTCGAGATCTCATCACAGTCGCGAAGATATTAATGAAGTCCACTTGTCTCCCGTATCGAGTCCAGCCTCCAATGGCGCTTGGGCACCTAGACGCGTTTAGCGACTCATTTCCTCCTCGAACCGCCGCACTAAAGACAGAGATCCAAGCATCCATAGAAATTGCGTGGCTTCCACCTCCTTTCTCGTTTATTTTAAAAGTTCTCCTGTTCCGAAATGAACATAAATACCCGGCTGGAGGCGGGGGGCGAGGGGGCCAACTAAGGTGAATTCCTGAGCGACAACCCGCTCATGCCCTCAACAGTCTATTTATTCCATCTGAAATCCGTGTTTCAGCGTGGCGTGTGTGTTCTCCCACTTTATATTCACTTTTGTTTCATAGGCGTCTGACAAGCCAGCGCAACCGCCCCCCTCCCGTTTCCCAACTCACACGCGCGCGCTTGGAATCTGTGCTTTACGCACGGGGTTTAGAAGAAACCATCAATGACGTATTTAAATGTATCTACATGAACGGGTGTAAACAACAAAACCTCGGTGGCAACGGCTAACGAGCAAGCGCGCACACCACCGTTCAAGCAGCAACACAAGCTTGCGTTTTATACAGAGAAGGTTTTCTTCTGGGATCGCGTTGCTGTCCAGTTGCTAAGCAACCCCATTCTGCACTGATGCAGTTGTGGTGATTTGAAGGCTATGCGCAAAGGCTCGTTTAAGTGAATAGACCCGCTCCTGTCGACGCTGTGCGTGGTGTCAATGGGACAAAAGCAGACTGCAACTGATATGCCGTGTTTCCATTTTGTTGCCCCCGCAAAAAAAATTGTATAATAAAAAATAGGACCGCGTCCTCAGAAGAAATCATCCCGGCTGGGAGTCTGCTATATAAACATTCTTTTTGAGGATCATCAGCAGACTCTTCCTCATTACGCTTTCATGGAGGTTTTCCCTTTAAATCCAACAGTTGTCATCTGTTGCTGGAATTTCTCAACACTCCTTTGCCGAGGTCCACGTTAATGAGCCACAATTTACTTGTTTATGATGTCACAGCACGAGCAAACATGATAGGGGAGCACTTGAAATATCAAGTAGCATATCAAAAGCTACCAGATCCGGTGTAGAGCCTTGATTTTCTTCAAAAGATGACCCTGCGCCTTATACACAGGTGCGCCTCATATGTGAAGTATGATTGAGTTACAACAGGTCTCGCAACTACTGTCAGCAGCCACCGACTACATTTGCCTCTGTAGAAGAAGTCATGTGTAACTCCAGCCGCGACTGTAGCATGTTATAATGAGGTGTGCCTTATATTTGGAAAACTTTTATATTTATATATTATATTTGGACTTTTTTTGATTCATTGAAGGTGAACCTTATAGTTCGGTGCACCTTAATGTGGAAAAAGTTTGAAAAAGGCACCAAACAGCTTCTTCCCCCAAGCCATTAACTTTTTGAACTCTTTGAACTCTTTCAACAGTAGCCAATATGGAACTGTATAGTGCCACTTAGCAGTTTTTTGACGACGATACTAGTGCAGCGTGTTCTACCGGAAACAAATTCCTTGTGTGTTCTACATACTTGGCAATAAAGATGATTCTGATTCTGATTCTGATTTATTGGCGGTGTGCCTTATAATCCGGTGCGCTTTATACACCGGAAAATACTGTACATGTTTAATGTCATACATTCTCCCAGGATTCTACTGATCAATCTGTCTCATCCAATTCCATCAGTTTTTAAGATATTTCAGTGACGATATAGGGTTTGAAAGAATGCACAAGCAGTTTTGCGTATGTGAGGTTCACTTGAATAATCTAATTGTTTCATTCATAATTTTGCATTTACAAATTTAGAACAAACTGCAGCAGAGATGAAAAGGTTTCTACAGCCGTCATCTGTACTTCTTTGAAGGTGTCGGACGTTTCGCTTCTTATCCAAGTAACTTCGTCAGCAAACTAAAGTCTTACTGGTAGTTTAGGCCCTATATATATATATATATCCCTACTGTCCAGACATGGCGGTGCCGGACTCTGCTATGATAGGTCCCTCCTCTCAGGTTGGAGGGGGAACAGAGGACTACTCCCTGCAGCTCCACTGATTGTTCCTATTGTCTGACTAACGACTGGCCTGATTGCCCCACTTCCACTGGTATCACCTCATCAGTATTGCTAATCCTATGTTGCCTAAGCAGGCTATTGTATGAACGATCCAAATTGAACCTCACCCTACCATATCGGTTTAATGAAGTATTTAGCTGTTTTATGAAAATCGCTTCTTTTACTCCCCTTTCAAACCATCTATGTTTTTTCGCTAAGATTTTAACCTCATTGTCGTCAAATGAGTGGTTGCTAGCTTTTAGGTGCATATGTACTGCCGATTGAGGCCCATTATTATCCCTGCGATGTTGATAAATTCTTTTTTGGAGATTGTGTTTAATCTCCCCCATGTACTGCTCTTTACAATTTTCATTCTTACAATGTATTGAATAAACTACATTTGTTTTTCATTTGGCAGCCTATTTTTGGATGCACTAATTTTTGCCTTAAAGTGTTTATCGGTTTAAAATAAGTAGGAATTTTGTGTTGCCAAAGGACTCTTTTTAGTTTTTCAGAAATTCCTGCAATGTAAGATACTGCTATTCTTCTCCTTTTTGTATCTTCAGAATTTCTGGTTACATTCCCTATTCATTCTTTCTGACATTTGTTAAATGACCACTGAGGGTACCCACAGTTTGTGAGTGCTCTCCTGATATGTTTTGACTCCTTTTCTCTGCCTTCAACGCTTGTTAATATTAGTTTAGCCCTATGCTGGAGGGTTCTGATAACTCCTAGTTTGTGTTGTAAAGGGTGGTTAAAGTCAAAAAGTAAGTATTGGTCAGTGTGCGTAGCCTTCCTAATGACTTCTGTTTTTAGCGCTCTGTCCTCTTTTAAAATTACTTTAAAATCCAAGAAGGCAAGTTGGTTCTCTTGAATGTCCTCACGAGTAAATTTAATGTTGATGTCTACAGAGTTGAGGTGATCTGTGAAGGATTGAATTTCTTGTTTTTTAATTCAGACAAAAGTATCGTTCACATATCTAAACCAGTGTCTAGGTTTTGTCCCCGGCAAGGATGTGAGAACCGGTTTCTCCATCTCTTCAATGTGCACATTAGCCACTATGGGTGAAACCGGTGAGCCCGTAGCACAACCATGAATTTGTTTGTAAAAGTTCTCCCTAAATTGAAAATACGTAGTATTAAGGCAGATTTCCAATAATTGGCAGATGTGGTCCGGTTTATGTTTGGTTCTTTCATGCAGAGAAACGTCCGCCAGCAGTCTCGTCCTCACCACTGAGACTGCTGCTGGGGTCTGGACAGATGTAAAGAGAGAAGTCACATCGTAAGATGCCAATGTTTCCTCAGGTTCCAATATCAGGTCTTT
This sequence comes from Hippocampus bargibanti, assembly GCF_051943395.1. Classification (NCBI taxonomy): domain Eukaryota; kingdom Metazoa; phylum Chordata; class Actinopteri; order Syngnathiformes; family Syngnathidae; genus Hippocampus; species Hippocampus bargibanti. Next base: position 7,523,435 of record NC_142749.1, on the reverse strand, counting down.
GATCCGCTCTACAAACCCTGTTCTCTACGTGATATTTGGTGTTACCAACCAACGGAGCGAAGATAGTTTTTAAATATTTGGCTACATTGTATGTAGAGGAGGGCGGCCCGGTAGTTCAGTGGTTAGCACAACAGCTTCACAGTGCAGAGGTCACCGGTTCGCGTCTCGGTCCGGCCTCCCTGTGTGGAGTTTGCATGTTCTCCCCGGACCCGCGTGGGTTTTCTCCGGGTCCTCCGGTTTCCTCCCACACTCCAAAAAACATGCATGGCAGGCAGATTGACCATTCCAAATTGTCCCTAGGTGTGAGTGTGAGAGTGACTGTTGTATGTCTTTGTGTGCCCTGCGATTGGCTGGCAACCAATTCAGGGTGTCCCCCGCCTCGTGCCCGAAGACAGCTGAGATAGGCTCCAGCACCCCCCGTGACCCTAATGAGGAATAAGCGGTACGGAAAATGGATGGATGGATGGATGTATGTAGAGGAGTCAATGCTACAAACAATGGGTCAGGGAGTAGTCCTCTGTTCCCCCTCCAACCTGAGAGGAGGGACCTACCATAGCAGAGTCCGGCACCGCCATGTCTGGACAGTAGGCATATATATATCGGGCCTAAACTACCAGTAAGACTTTAGTTTGCTGACAAAGTTTCTTGGATAAGAAGCAAAACATCCGACACCTTGACGGCTGAAGAACCCTTTTCATAGATGGAACACTCCTGTACGACTGAGAGCTTACACACAAAAATGCAGCAGACCTATTTCTTGGAGCGGTTAACAAAAATTCAAATCCAAAAAGTGAAGCGTAATGATTTTCTTTGGCAGTCAAAATGCTCAATCTGACTAATTCTAATAATCCACATCATGTAGCATGAGTAACACAGAGCGATGCGACCGGACAAGACGAAATTTGCTAATATCGAACAAATTAACTTTCAACTTGAACACAAACCAACCAGACGGGTTTTCAGAGATATGCACACGCAAAAATTAAATATTAGAATAAGAATAGAAAATTGACAAAAGGGCACTTTGGGTACCAATGTAAAATGTTACCATACCAATACCTCGTATAGATTACAGAGGTGCTCTGACTGTTTAGCATGAAATAAATAAAGGAACTGTGCTCAAAGAACACAGTGTTTGTAGATTTTTTTAGTCAACACAACAAAAAAAAGCTTTTTCAAAAGCTGAAACTGGTTTATTATGTACAATTATTTCTGATTTTGTTGCACAGCTGTATTCAAAAATGTAAATGACAATGTAGAGTGGGGAAAGCAGCTTGTATCTGAAATTATTAGGAGTGTTGGGGAGAACATTAAGTAATTCTCTGCTACTTCGCAGTTCGATTATCGCGGCCCTTGATGCATCGCACATTTTTTTTTCCGCCCCAAAAAATGGCAGGAAATGGCAGAAAAAGTCACTACAGTACTGTAAAAAAACAGCAGGTTACAGAGAGCTGGATAAAGTATTCATTAGATCTATTATTGTTATTTTATATAATATTTACCTATTTTAAGATATTACTGTCCTGTAAATGCCAAAAACCGAAAATTAGTTAGACAACCAAAAACATCGGTTTCATTTGGTCACATCTGACAATTAGTCAATGATTAATATAAACAAAATTTTCATCACTTTGCTTACAGTACATTAAAGGACAACCGATGTCACTTTTTTGTTTCCTAACTGACATCAGAAAAACATTTTATAGCATCTAAAATACCCAAAACATGCAGTATGATATTTTTATTCAAATGCAAAAGACCAATAAAAATGACTTAGTGTCCAAAATCTGCAAAAAATTGAGCTGCGAAAACATTGTTTGTGACGTCACGCCAAGACGTCTTGCATTTCTGGAGAATCAAAACAATGGCTTCAGATTCGGAGAAGATGCTTTCTTGTTACACATCCAGTTATGAATATGATTCAAATAGTTCTGAAGAGGAAAGCATACACGTTTGCAATCGATTAAAGAATTTATTCCGTGCCATTTTGAGGCGACGTTGGGGGGAAATGTCTCACCCAAAAAGAGGCAGAAAATGGCCACCGAGCTCCTGTGAGGAATGAATCCTTACGAAGTTCCTTACATGGATCTTGGACGCCCTATTCTGGCTCTTTCTGATGCAACACGAGGTTTTCAGACCAAACAAGCATTGACGTGATGGAAGTACTGCTACAATGTCTCCTTTTTTTCGGTCAGGGAAGTTCCTTCAGGGACGTCACGTACGGACTCGTCACCAACTCAAAAACAAGACTTCCGGAATATTCAGCACGAGTCTTAAAATGTAAAATATAGCTATGTGCGGTGGAATCTTTGTAAAATACGCTCAGTAGAAGTCATTTGAAGCCATTTTACAAATTATGGACACAACTTGTCCGGAGATGTCGGTTGTCCTTTAATTGTCTTGTCTTTGTTTACATTCATGTGATATCGCGCTGTCAACTGGAGTTTTTTTTCATTTGTTTTCATGCTGACTTGACCGAAGCTGATTGGCAGAGAGACGATACTACTGGACACCATTCAGCCTACCTGAATGCTTACCCCTCCTCCTGTTCCCGCATCGCGTTAGTTCAGATTACGTACTGTACCTATTCTCGTATTTGCATTTGTATTTAATACACCCCCTAAACGCTCTGTGCCTTCAAAATCAACCAGTGAACCCAAAAGAAGAGGAAAATATTAACAGTGAGTCGAATAACTTGACAAACTGAGGGAAGGCAAAAGGTATGCCGCTGTTGCACACCATTACAACGTCAATGAATCTATGGTGCGTTACATCAAGACAGACGTACACCTGTAAAGATTATACGGTGTATACTGTCTATTATTGGTGGACTGTTTACTGTTTTAGAGTTTTGTACTTTACTACAAACAGTTACTGTGGTTCTTTATGCATGTCCTGTACTGTGTTTCACTAAATTTGGCCTCACAAATATTTTTTTTGTACTCATACACATTAAAATGTACCAATACATGTAGGGTTCGCTACATCGCAGTTTTTCGTCTATCACGGGTGGTCCCGGTCCGCATTAACCGCAATGAACAAGGGATTACTGTATATTAAAATTTCTAATCATTGCGAAAATCGACAATCCATGTAAAACTATATCTGTTATATTATCTTTAATATGAGCTACTATGTTAATTTAAAAAACGTGACTGTTTTGGTAAATTGTTGTTTGTCTATGTGTGTGGTTGGCAACCAATTCCCGGTGTACTCCGCCTATTGCCCAAAGATAGCTACAACAGGCTCTAGCACACCCGTGACCTTTGTGAGGATAAGCATTTTAGATAACGGATGAATGAATTGACTAGTTCAACAATATTTTTTTAACATGAACTTATTCCTTGAGTCAGGAATATTGTGTAAAAAATTGGAACTGAAACAAGTGTGACTGAATATAAAAAGAATCCACAAGAATGTTTGAGGTGTACCTGGTCACCCTGTCCGATATTGGCACTTCCTGTCAATCCTCATCGAAATTTATAATATGGGGATTCCACATCACGCATGTGCCACCCTCTCTCCGACTTTGCTTCATTCACATGTTGCATAACGTGAGTTACTGGGTCAACGTTGTTGCTCTGATATAAATAGCATCACATGGTTAATGCATTGGTGTCTTCCAGTCATTCGCTTTTCCTCTTTCTACTCACGTCTGTCAGTCAACCTCATCGTCTCTAGGAAATATAATGGCTTCTATTTTTGGAGACAGGTTCAAATGCACTTGGCGTAAAATCTGTCGTATCTTCATATTCGTTCTGTCAATTGTCTCTATTCTTTAATTAGTTATTTCAGAATCAGAATCAGAATCAGAATCATCTTTATTGCCAAGTATGTAGAACACACAAGGAATTTGTTTCCGGTAGAACACGCTGCACTAGTATCGTTGTCAAAAAGAAACTGCTAAGTGGCACTATACAGTTCCATTTTGGCTACTGTTGAAAGAGTTCAAAGAGTTAATGGCTTGGGGGAAGAAGCTGTTTAAATGTCTGCTGGATTTGGTGCGCATGGATCGGTAGCGCCTCCCTGAGGGGAGTAGCTGGAAAAGGTGGTGGGCAGGGTGCGGAGGGTCCAGTAGGATTTTCCGCGCCCTAGTTTGGATTCTTGCAGTGTGCAAGTCCTCGAGAGTGGGTAGGGCGGTGCCAATGATTTTTTCCGCCATCCTAACTGTCCGTTGAAGTCGGATTTTGTCCATTTTTGTGGCGGCCCCGAACCAAACGGTGATGGAAGAACACAGGATGGATTCGATGACAGCCGTGTAGAAATGTTGCAGCACCTCCTGTGGCAGGCCATGCTTCTTTAGCAGCCTCAGGAAGTACATTCTCTGTTGGGCCTTTTTCAGGATAGAGTTGGTGTTGACCTCCCACTTCATGTCCTGGGAGACTGTGATTCCCAGGATCTTGAAGGTCTCAACGGTTGACACCAGGCAGTTGGATAGTGTGAGGGGTAGCTGTGGTGATGGATGTTTCCTGAAGTCCACGATCATCTCAACTGTCTTGAGCGTGTTCAGCTCCAGGTTGTGACGGCTGCACCAGAGCTCCAGCTGCTCCACTTGTTGTCGGTACGCAGACTCGTCGCCGTCTTTGATGAGACCGATGACCGTGGTGTCGTCTGCGAACTTTATGAATTTGACAGCTGGGTGCGTTGAGGTGCAGTCGTTCGTTTTTTGAGGTACTAATCATATTTAGTTATTTTCAGCAGTAAAAAGTGAATATTTTGTCCATAATGAAGTGGATAACTTTTTACAACAAACATGTTTAAAAACATTTTTGACTTCTGCCGTGTGCACCCTGCAGGCAATTGGGACCCAGATCGAATTATTTTGCCCACATGCCACTTGTCACTTTTTTTCTGAGCTGAGCTGTGCGATCAAATCTGTAAAGCTGTTTTGAATAACAGTGTTGATATCTGACATTATTTGAACTCCACAACAAATTGACGAATAACTAGTTTTCAAATTTGAAGTCAAGAATAATCACTGTTATTGTGGTTTACACGGGACAATGGAAATGTTGGTTTGGACTTTAGCATGCATCATGGCACTTGACATGCTTGATTTGCTTTTGCGGGCCGACTAAAATGATGTGGCGGACCAGATTTGGCCCCCGGGCCTTGATTTTTACACCTGTGCGCTTAGTTGCTTGCTGGTTGGAAAAAAAGCTATTCCTCAGGGACATTGAAAAATGCATGCGCTGAGTCACCCTTGGACATTCAATCACGCGGCAGGTGTCCAGACAAATACAAGCCGTACTCTTAAAATGGGAGTATAGTGACTCATCTTCCCATTTAAAACATGATTTGCTTTTTGACACGTATTCCATATGGTTTTGTCATGGGGAGCCTTGGTGACAACTGAATTGTCTTGCATTTGTGTATTTGAGTACAACCACGTGACATATTTATTAATTTTTTCGGAATCATTATTTCTTCTGCCGTGGACACAGGACGAGGTCAAAGTCAGCACGGCCTTTGGACTGTGCCTTGTGTATAGAAAATGTATAATCAGTCAAATCAAATGTATCACACCCTCTAGTTGGCATGATGATGAGATGAGGGGCTTTGAACAGCTAGCGTGCAGCTCGAAGCACGACATCCAAGCAGGCTCCCAGCAATTGTTGCCAAGCTACCAGAAGAAGCCCATTCAAAGTGATGCTCATGTTTTGTTGGTTAAAGCTGAACTGCAATACAATGTTGCCATTGTATTGCACAGTTTATAATGATATTCTTAAACCCCAGAATAGGGCGATGTCCCCAATTTTCAACCCCCCCCCCCCAAAAAAAAAAAAAAAAAAAATCCAACAGATCACATTATCATGCAATCACATAAACAGCCAGAATGATGCATCATATATATCTTGCCTAGTATTGATAAAAAAAGCCTAATACATATACTCCAGGATGTCTGATGGAAATCTTCTTTATTATTTATGATCTGAGATTGGCACGATTTACATCCATCTGTGACCATTAAATAGAAGCATAAAAATGACAGATGCACCGCTTGAACATTTACTACTTGGTTTTCATGCGCAATTGTTCAACTCAGGATTCTGATTGCTCTTGAATCCGAGTACCACCGTTCCAATGTAATTGGACATGAATGTCCTGATTGACCATGGAGTGTTGGCCCTTGACAGAAATCAGTGAAATCAGGCCATTTTTTCCCTTCTAAAGAATCAATAATGATGGCACTCGCAGCAGGTGCCCCAGGGGCGTCTGGATCACACTAATCAGCCAAAATAAAGGTTAGATATGTCATACCACTCTTACATTCAATTCTCACTGGGTATTCCTGTGTACAGTAGTTAGAAGTGGAACCAAGAAGTTAAACATCCTTGAGGTCCTACCATTTGGATTTCAACCAAATTTTTATGTTGGTGGAAAATGTGTCACACAAAATGTATCATTGGAGACTTCATCATCGAAAGAATATTAGTCTTGACACTGGCAAATGGGTAACTTATGAAACAAGTCATGTTATTTGTATTGAAAAGAAAAAAAAAAAAACATACTTTTTTCTGCCGTCCTTGAAATGAACATGTCGAAAGCCTGGCACAACGGAGCTTGGCATAATAAAGAATACCAGCGCCAAAGAGAACACGAATTCCCCTCTACTTCCAGGAATATTATATGTCGTCTTTCATAAATAATATGTGTGTAAAAATAGCACACATTAACACATGAGCATCCACCCCTCATTTCCTATCGATATTCAATGTGGGATTTCGGCACAGAGCTCCAATGAGAAAGGGTTAATGAATTCCTCACACAGATAGATATTGCCATGGAAACAGCCTCGTGACTGCTTGCAGCTTGTATACACACAGGAGGGGGAAACAAAACAATGGTGCCGAAGGTATTTTAAAATTCAGATAGCAGCAGCTTTCCAGTGAGCACGGCTGCATTTATTTGAACTGTGTCCCTCCATCGTAAAGTCTAAGACATGGTTACCTTGCGCCCTCACACAAGCCGCCTCCCCCTCTTCTCCCGCTCATAATCTTGCAAATTCAAAGCCCAATGATTGGCATTGGACATGCAATTTGCAAAAGCCACGGAATGAATTAATTCCAAAATATGAGGTCTGAAGGGTGCTGGGCGGAAATCATACTCCGTTCTGTCATTTCCTGTGCAATAACAGAGAGCACGCACGCCCACTTGCATGCGTACATACACTCTCCCGAACGCAATTCCATCAAAGAATGATTAATTTACAATATGAAACAGACCCGAGGCAATGAGCCTCACAGTTGAGCTAAAAAAGTAGGAGTCGAAGGCAGTGATGTTGTCATCAAATCCACAAAATGGATGCACAGATGCCCACTGACAACACTCTTTCATCCTTTACCATTACACAATCGTAATTTCTAAAATAGGTGCAATATCAACCGTCTGCTGATAATTCAAGAACCTTCTTATAGTGCTATTAGGCATTCTCCCAATACTGAGTCAATACTCGAGTCTGCCCAAGTGGAGTCTCTGGGTGAGTCTGCAAATGCGACTCCATTGGTTGGCTTGTGTAGCCCTGCGCCAATAGCACTCAGTAGCTGAAGGAAAAATAATCCTATTTCAATTCATAAATATTTTGAGATGCATCGAAAAGCTTTTAAGTGCTCACTAAGGACTTGAATTGGTGATGCAAGGAACTGTAGGGGAAGCCATCTTGGAGCAGGTGCTCACTGTAGTATAAACAAATAAATTAAAAGGATTAATAGGACTGTGAATGCATTGGAAGAAAAATAGATGGCCCTCTTCTGCTGTCTATCTTATATGTAAAATTTCCCAATTCCTAATTTGAACCCAAACACGGATTTACTTTTTGGTTGCATTTCTGAGCCGTATTTGGCGAGGCTAATTAAAAGATGTGGACTTCAGAAATCTCCCTCATCACACAGTCGGAGGAACTGCGGTCAAGTGTAATTATACAGCTGTGAGCAGACCATAAATGGATAATAATTTACTAGTAATTCCTTGTGGGACCCAATCCTCTGCTGTAGGTTATTTAATTGACAAGATAGCTTTACAGTTGCCAGAAGTTACAAGATTAGGGAAGTTATCAGAGTAGCACAGAGGATGTATGTCATGAAGAAAAGCAGTGGGAGGCTCTGTGACAATGTCAACCAGGTATGTCAAGTGATCTTAGCAAGTTCGCTCAATGAGCCGTGCATGGACACGATTAATTTTTAGGGCCTGGCACATATGGTGACATGCAGCGGGGCCTCTGGAAGGGGATGTCAGTTGAATGACAGCTTCACTTGGTTCACGGAAAGGTAGAACAATGCCGCCTGTGTGATGAAATGTCATAAATTCCAAGACTCGCTCCTGTCTATTGCGCTTATTTGCTTTTGAATGAACTACAGAGTAAATTTTTACCAATGTGACTCCCATTGACACGCCACGGCTGCAGCGCATATGGCGACGGTGTCGTCTCCTATAGTGAAGCCATGTAGCTTGACTATTTGAACCCCACGAGACCAGCGGGTAGCAGCAGACCGTCGGGTATTCACAGACACTCAGCTGCAAATATAAATTATTTTATGAATGCGCAGAACAATGGGCTCAGCTGCCGCACTCCAGACTTTCTCTTGTACAATATGTTCCTTGGCTAATGCTGCATTAAAGGTCACTCACAGGGGCAGGAACATGAGCCAGAGGGACATCTGCAGGCCACTGTGACATCCGAGTTACCCAAGATGAGCGAAAGCCTCATCGCAGCCAATCCATCAGTAAAGGCGAGGCATCGATCTCAATCAGGGTAAATCTTTTAAGGGGCAAGGCTATTGCGTTTCACTGACAGCCAATGATATTTCCCCTTGAAATAGCTATGCTATATTGAAATCTGAATATATACAACAGTACAACATAACACCTACAAGTATATTTACCCTCACATGACCCAACATTGTCCTACAACGGTGAGTATATTTTGACAGTGATGAAATCCCTCCTGTGAAAGAAACAACAAATCAGGACATGTCTCTCAGCACAGCTCACATTTAAGTCCCAATCGCAATTTTGTCCGAATCCTTGGGATGACATCATAAAACTTGCAAGCAGATCCTTCCACAAGAGGAATCGTGGAGACAGTCAATGCCTGTTACGCATGCTGTCACCGCACATATATTATATGGGACAGGTGGGCCTTGTTCAGTGGACCATCGTGCCCCTCCAAATTAATTATCTTGAAGCTTCTCACAGCTTCTCTTGCTTAAACACACTCCCACAAGAAAGTAAAAAGTGGGAAGAGGCAGACATTTTGATACCTCGCTAATCCAGAACAAATGCAGCAACATGCCACAGCTATTTATACAGAATTGAATTCAAGGGTAGATATCGTACTAAAAATGAGCAGAAAGTAGCCACAAGAAGTCCAGCCTCAAAAGTGTAAAAAGTGTCAGGAAAAAAAGGTTGCTGTAAACCCCAAAGCACCCCAACCAGTTTACACTCCTCATGTCAGATTATGAATATTGTATTCCCCAAACACATTCATACATTATCCAAGTATTCTTCAGTTCCGAGAAATGTTTTCCTTGACATCCCTAACTTTTGTGCCAATATGCAAAACAAATCTCAGGGGTAAGTGAAAATAGAACAGATTCATCATTCCTGACATGGGTTCTGGGGAATAAACGGGATACTGTATATAATACTACCGGAAGCTATACTGTATCAATTCTCAACGTGAAAACATCACATCGGATTGAATAGAAACCCAAATGATTGTGTTGTGTTATTGCTCCACAAAACCAGAAAAACAAAACCATTTCTTTCATCATCTACTCCTCCTTTTATTTTTCGTTTTCAAAGTCAAACACTTATCTGGACAGTTCAAGACTGGCCAGGTCTATTTATTCCAATGTTTGCCCATGCTGTGCAAATAGATGACATTCCCTGTACAAACAAAGCCACTACTACATCATTCGGCAAATACGCACATGAGCCAAGTAAGCAGAGGCATCAGTTGTTTTCTTGTGACACAATTCAGATGATAGGAGAAACAACAAGGCAGCATTATCTGCCCAGTTGTCAAGAAGCTAATTATGCCAACGGTTCTCATGTGTGACGCTAACATATGCACAATTATAGTGGCATATTGCCACTTTTAATTCAGTACTTAACCCTTTTATGGATTTTTTGCTGTCGTCTCTTTGTTCCTCTGTGTAGATAATAAATCAAGACGTTGTCCTCGTGAGAAGAGAATGAAGCAGTGTTGACAGTTAACTCTACTCGGGCTAATTATTTTACACACTAAAGTTTGGGCGGAACTTTTTCATCGGCCAATTTTTATCAATGGGCTAGAAGATTTGTAGGAAAGTTTTTTAAAAATTCTGGTGATATAGTATGTTGCTTATCCGATAGATAGTGTCATAAAATGTCAGCCATTCACACCCAAAGCCTTTTCAGACTACACACATTCAATCCTCGGTACTTATTTATGTAACATAATTTCCGGTGTATAAGCCGCACCCAAAAGCCTTGATTTTCGTCAAAAAATGACCTTGCGCCTTATACGCAGGTGCGCCTTACATGTGAAATTATTTTTTAGTAATTTTGGCAGTCAATTATTTAATTAATATAAAATTAAATACTGTCAATAAATAAATACAACTTCCCAGACTCATGCCATCACATATCATCAATAAAATTATTGACTTGCCTTTCCTTTTCAGTGGAGTAATTTTGACTATTCACGAAATCATTATTCCGGTTTTTTTAATATACCGTATTTTCCGGTGTATAAGGTGCACTGGAGTATAAGGCGCACCCCAAATAAATGGTATATTTTCAAACATTTTCCATATATCAGGCACATCGGACTGTAAGGCGCACGTTAAAGGAATGAAAAACAGTTTCCAAATATAATATATACAGTTATGAAAGTCTTCCAAATATAAGACACACCACATTATAAGGCACTACAGTAGAGGATGGGGTTACGTTTTATACAGTATATCCAAGCATGGACCGGGCACTACTTCCTCAACAGGAGTAGTTGCGAGACCTTTTGTGGCTCAATATTACTTGCACAAAAGACACAGGCACAGGGTCATCTTTCAATTAAGGTGTTTGGGTGCGCCTTATACATCGGAAAATACGGTAATTTATCCAGTCACATAATGTTAATGAAATAATTCATACTTTGGTGCAATTATTTTCATACACATTAAAAATGTTTAACACTTGTTACTCACATCGTATTCCTTGGGGTATCAGATTTTTCCTACAGTGGTAAAAAATAGAATCTGGCCTGAGTCGTTGCACTTAAATATCAACCTGAACAGGAACAGCTGGAGAGCGCACATAAGGGATTGGGTGTGTTCGTGTGTGTGCGTGTGTGTGTGTGTGTGTGTGTGTGTGTGTGTGTGTGTGTGTGTGTGTGTGTGTGTGTGTGTGTGTGTGATAGTGTAATTGGCTTCAGCCAAGGGACTTTTGCCATCTCAAAGCAGCTGTGCTGCCCTTTTATGAACAATAAAAGCAACAAAATCATCACTTTTATTCTACGTAATGTTGTCGAACAAAACAAATGTCAAAATAATCATAATAAAATAAAATAATTCATTAAGAAGTAACTATTTTTTTAAAAAGTAACAGAGTTGTAAGTCTTTATTCCACAAATGACTTGTCTTCTCTCTCTGAGACGGTCAGTGTTGAATTAAGCACAAGCCTGATTATGCATTCTTCCATAATGTGACCTTCAGTGGCCGCTAATTTAGCAACAGAATCTTCCCTGTGGCTTGTTTATGCTTTACTGGGTATATATGGAGGCCTATATAGATGATTCACTTTACAGTACACGGGGGTCCATGCACGGGGGTCCATGCAAGTATGCTGTCCTTACAGGGTTAGTCTTGGGACTTCCATATTTTGCCAAGCGTGTCAGGCTTCATGCACTGGGCCAGAAAACTAGTATCTATTTCTCCAGGCAAGTCCAGGCCATCTCTACTGGCGTCAAACCAAATGTAAAGTAATTTGTTAAGCAAAAACATGCAAAGGATCCTGCATTTCTAAAACTGAAGTAAAACCTCATACATTGCATGTTATCAAGCAAAGACAAGACATGGGCAGCTAAGGGGTTGTACGGCATGAGAGAAAGAGACAGAGTCGATGCTTGTAATGGTGAAGGCTTGCATTAAATTTAATTGCTACATGACAAATGGTTAAGAAAGGTATTGCAAAAGTGTTGTTTTTTTTTTTTTTTTTTTTTTTTTTTTTTTTCATTTTTTTCAACAGCAGAATAAGGATCAATTTCATCGAGATGTGTGAAGTATCGCCTGTCCCATGGGGGGGGGGGGAGAGCTCTGCGTGGTAAAGATCTTGTGTGGAACCAACAAACTGTGGAACATTTGTGGATTCTGATCCCATCTGACAGGACCGGGGAAAAAAACGGTGCGAACATAACTGTACTGATTTGTGCAGATGTGGATGATCCTGGGGGAGTGCGAGAGCACACACACTTCACTCGTGTTCCTGTCTGCTCTCCTGTCCTGCTGTTTTCTTTTGTTCAACAGCCTCTTTGGTGGGCGGAGTCTCCTAGTCGTAATTGCTTTAAAGGGCAACCGACGTCACTTTTTTGTTTTTTAACTGACATCAGAAAAACGTTTTATAGCATCTAAAATACCCAAAACACGCAGTATGATATTTTTATTCAAATGTAAAACACCAATAAAAATGACAAAGTGTCCAAAATCTGCAAAAAAAAATGAGCTACGAATTGGGCATTTTCAGAAATTCCCGCCGCCAGTTCGTGATGTTACGCCAAGACGTCTTGCATTGGTGGAGAATCAACAATGGCTTCAGATTCGGAGAATATGCTTTCTTGTTACACATCCAGTTATGAATATGATACAAATAGTTCTGAAGAGGAAAGCATACATGTTTGCAATCGATTAACGAATTATATGTGGCATTTTGAGGCAACATTGGGGGAAAATCTCTCACTCCAAAAAAAAGAGGCACAAAATGGCGACCTCCAGTGGCCACCTCCGCTTCCACAGGCTGATAAATTCCTTATATGGAGCCTGAATGCCCTCTTCTGGCGGCTTTTGGGTGCAACACGGTTCTCAGACCAAACATGTACAGCAAAATACATTGACGTGATTGAAGGACTGCTACAATGTGTCTTTTTTTTCGGTCAGGGGGCGGTCCTTTCATGACGTCACGTACGGACTCGTCACCAACTCAAAAACAAGACTTCCTGAATATTCAGAGCGAGTCTTCAAACGTAAAATATAGCTATATGCGGTGGAATCTTAATAAAATACGCCCAGTAGAAGTCATTTGAAGCCATTTTACAAATTATGGACACAACTTGTCCGGAGACATCGGTTGTCCTTTAAATCAACTGGGTATTTAAGTGAAGCAAAAGCGGACGGAACGTGCCATATTATCGTATTGTACTACATTTTCAATGTTTTTTTGTCAGTTACAGTTCATTTAGTATCTAGGTGTTGTATCTTCCCCATGTTATTTTGTCCTGTTTAACTCATTCACTCAGACATGCAAAAATGTGTCCACTCCAGTGCCAGGATTTTTGTCATTGTCACGCAAATTCTAGGACCCACAAGATATTGAGTTTTAGGACTACATAAACATTCAATACAGCGTAAAACACATTAGATTATCTTCTTTCATCAGAAAAAAGAGTTAATTCTTAAATTATATGGGTCTGGAGTTATATGAGTTTGAAATGAGGGCAGCTGTCCAAAATAAAATGCAATACATACATATAGCGCTTGAACAACGACTGAAGCTGGAATAAAGCGCTAGCATGGAAAAAAGGGAAATGCTGCCCCCTAGTGAAAAAGAAAAACATTGCCAGATGCCATGGCCAGCGTTTTATCGGCACCCAAGCATGATAAAACGAAACCCAAGCAAATTCGGGAATGGCGCTCTACATCATATTTTCAATTCCCAAATAAATTTGTGAATGGCAGTGAATGAGTTAAATTAGAATTTGAATCTTTATTACCCATGCGCACTTCTGCACCTTTTTAGCTCTTAGGGTTGGTGTACTGCATGGCGAAGTCTCAAAGATTCAAATCACTCATAGATTTGATCCATAAATGCATATCAGAAGACTGTGATGAAGCGTAGTAAATTAACTACTTTTTCACAGAATTCCAAGAATACAACACACAACTGGGCATGTTTCACGGTGTCATTTTAGTATTTCTACTCCATTAGCGGAGTTACTGTTTATGCAAATTTTCTGAATGATGTCGTTTTCTGAGAAAGTGGTTTATACATTATTGGGGTGCAAAATGGGAGGTGGGATCTGCTGACCTCATCTCTATATTCAGAGTTATCTTGGATAATAAGAATGTGAAAGACAGAGTTGATTGACAAATCTCCCTCTTTCTGCCTGAAGGTATTGATGAACTACTTGCTCCACTGCATCACATTGCCAGTATTGATTATGTTATATTTCAAGGGAGGGTGGGGCCTTGTTCTGTGATGACCTCAGATACTGCTGTGGAATGCCTCCCTGACTGTCACTCACTTCATATCAAAGGAGCACACAGGCTACAGTATGTTCAGAATAGAAATAGGAGATCACATTTTGCATGAGGGCATGGGGACGATGTCTGTAAAATGAAATTTGAGAAGTGTCTGTAGATGTAGCTCGCAGCACTGTGTGACAAAACCACACAACAATTTTGACGTAACACAGATTTTAGACATAGCTGACTGTCAACAGCCAACAGATTTTGCAACATTGCGTAATGATTTAGCCTCATTAAGAAGTTTGATGATCGTCTCTTTTGTTTCAGTTGACATCTCTTGCGTTATCGCCAAAATGTATGGCAGTCCACTTGGTGCAACAGCTCTCTAAGGTGTGATCACTTCTGTTTTACTGATGCAGGTGGTAGTTTGGGGTATTGAAATTTACACTGTTTGTTATATTCAAATTGATTCTATTTTTCTCCCTCTGCATGGTCTAATAATGTCACTTTTAATGAGTGCAATATTTTTTCTAGATTTTTTTTCCTGGATTTCTATTAGTATGTCTTACAGGCAGAAAGTTGCAATTTGAAAATATTTCACTTTTGCGATTTGTCTGTGATCTGCTTTTTTCCTGCAAAATCTATCAAAAAGAGCAATAACAAATATCCTCTGAGATTGGCGATTCCATAATTTTTGCCACAGGTTGTAAAATTTTGTTTAGTGGTATGCCGAGAGATTTTCCAATCAACAATATGTGGCTTGGCACAATAAAAAACAGATCTAGACAGTGATTATAGTACAGTATGTGCCGACGGTGAGCTACTTCAAGTACTGTCACTTGGACTATGTCTGCTTCCATTTCTATTTGTGTTTGGCATGCGTGGGAGATCCCTGAAAGTTTGACAGATGACGCTTCCATCTGGTCCTGCTGGTCCACCTGCTGCCCTCCTGGTAGGTGATGGAGAGGAGGGGTCACTCTGAACAGTGAAAGGCATATTTTCCAGGCAATCTGGAGGCTCACAGGTGAGCACTTAGTTCCTTGGGGCTTCTGGTGACGACGAAAGGCAATGCAGAATTAAATTCATTATCTCCCCTGGCATCGTCAGTCTGGGGTCGAGCTTATTGGTTTTTGCTTTTCAAAGTGCTACAACGGCTGTTTATTAAAAACATGAGGCCATGTACCTCTCGGCTGTTTTCTTAATATATTTCTGTCTTCCATTCACGTTTCATTGGTGCGCGTCCAGAGAAGCCCTGATCAACCTCCATGTTGTGATGATATAGCGCCCGTGACTCACTTCTTTCTCCATGTGGGTTTTTCTTGCTCCTCGAGCTTCAGAAGTCACCATTGTGAGATTGTAGTATCACATGGCCACGTGACCACTAGGATCGCCCACATGTAGAATAGAATACCGACTTTTACCAGTTGACAGCTTGAAAATATTTTGGATGAGATGACTAATGGCTGGGGACTGTGAGGAATGCAAGTGGACACTTTTCTGTTTGCACTGCTTAAATTGATGTAACGGAGACACAGGGGTTATTTTTGAATTTCGGCTTGACGGCAGGAGAATAAGAACAAAAAAGATTTCATACATCAAAATATTTCCAGTCAGCTTGTGAGAGGGTTAAATTCTATCAAATATTCCAATCACTCTGCCTGAAAGCAGTACAGTGTGGGTGTCAAAAGAGGGTGCCGTGCAGCAGTGATTGTCAAGCTACATTTCTCAGCAGAATCCAGTCCACAGAAGGGGAGGGGAAAGACTGGGAAACCCCACCCGTTTGAACTAAGCGGATTCTCTCCTCGTGAAAGTAGGCCTCATAGCGGCAGCAGACTGTGTTGCATGTAGATTGAGTACTTGCACTGGTGTACAGAATGACCCCACAACAGCACATCCATTGCCTCTGAGAGAAACAGACTGCTCAGTCCTCTCCTCAAGGGACATGCCGGGTGGGATGTTTCATGATGAGTGGGATAAACGAGAGGATTCTTATGTAAATGTATCGACTGTTGGATAGGCAACCATTTGGATCAGGGGTGGGCTACTCCGGTTCACCAGAGCACATATCCTGCATGGTTTACATGTTACCCTCCTTCAACATACCTGATTTAAATGATCATGACCATTGTGAGACTTCTGCGGAGGTTTCTCATGAGTTGGAGGAATGAAGATTCTGAAACATGCAGCATCAGGGCCCTAGAGGACCGGTGCTGCCACCCCTGATTTTGAGTTTAGTAGGTGTTGTCAAATAGGACTCACAAATGTCACCAACCCCAAAAACATGAAGAGTATATGAGAGACAAAAAAAGAACGATGCTTGACAATTACGGCTTGCAAAATAGTTGCCATGGAGATGAGCAAATCTCCCAAGCCTCGTCATTTCCTTGACTCCTCCTGCAAACACTTGGATAAAAATAGACACGGGCAGAGAACAAAGAACTATTAAAAACGACAACAAGGGTGTCTGTGGGGGAAAATGGGGTATTGAACCTTCTGATACGGGCTCTCCGGTCACTATATCACTAAAGTCAGCGTTTGGTTGTCAGCAGTCAGTCTAATGCGTTCACATTATTGGTTAGACTCGACCAAGGCTGCTCTTTGTCACTGATTTAGTTCAGAACCTTTGTGGAGAGAACTTCTTGGTAAAGCCGAGATGTTTGAGTTTGTCCGGCTAGGCCCTAGGGAGTCTCAGTGCGGCATCTCTGCTTTTAGCAGATGATGTGTTGCTGTTAGAGTCTTCAAGCCGGGATCTCCAACACTCACTAAAACAGTTTGCAGCCGACTGTAAAGTTGGTGGAATGAGAATCAATATCTCCAAATCTGAAACAATGGTCCTCAGTCAGAAAAAGATGGAGAGGTCCGTCCAGTATCTTTGGGTCTTGTTCACGATTGAGGGCAAGAGGGAACGGGAGAGCGACAGGGGGATCGGTGCAACGTCAGCTGTAATGCGGACATTGTGTCGGCCTGTCATGGTGACAAAGGACCTGAGCCAAAAGGTGAAGCTATCCATTTACCAGTCATGCAGGAAGAAGTGGCTGGTGAGAGGGAAATCTGGGCTTCCTGCGAAAGCTGTTGCCCCCATAAACTGACCCCAGATAAGCAGTAGAAGATGGATGGATGGATGGATGGATGGATGGATGGATGGATGGATGGATGGATGGATGGATGGATGGATGGATGGATGGATGGATGGATGGAACGAGAGCGAAGAAAAAAATACAGACTATGGGGGGATAAAATGGAACACACAAGCATCCATTTCTTTGTTGCAATTGGAATAGTACATCTAGATGAAGGCTGTAACCCTGTTTTGTTGATTTTAGGTAATAGGGCCAGAAAAAGACGAAAGAAAATGGCATCTGGCCCGAACTATCGGCATAATATTCGCTGACAGGCCATTCCATCTGCTCTGCGCCTCTTCCCTTATTTGTCCCCACTTCATTGCATCATCACTTACAATGAGGCCTGATGATTACGGACACATACAGTGGGGCCTCGGTATACGAACACCTTGCCTTGAGAAATCTTCGGTTTACGAACGTTAAATTTATGAAAATTAAACCTTGGAGTAAGCACTACTTTTCGCGATACACAGCCCCTACCACGGCTGGCGGAGTAATCTTCGGCGGAAGAACACCAAAGCACACGACCGAACAGCGCACCAGCCGGCCTACCTTTCCACACCCCCTTTCTATGAGTGCACACGTCTTCAACGATACTTTTGCTGTTATGGGACCGAAAAAGACCCCACCACGGGCTTGTGATCAGCCGAAGAAGACACAAAACAAAATTTCAGTCGAGGAGAAGAAAGAACTCAATGAGAAACACTAACGAGGTGTGCATTTGTCGCGTCACAGGTGCGCCTTTCACACCGCGGCTTTCATGTGAATCTCAGCCTGACATTTCCCACGATTGGAAATGGTATAAAGGCGCAGCCGTCGCGGGACAGAAGATCAGAATCATCTCGGACTCAGACACACACGCAACTCCCAGAGACCTGCGAGACCTGCTCAGCATCGGACGGAGTTTTATAGTATGACTTGCTCGACTCCACGCCACGATCAAGCTCTGCAAGACATCTGTGTGTCACTTCCCTGAGAGTAACTTTCTACTGCCATTCTACAAATAAAGAGCCCGGTACCGATATGCTAAGTCCACCATTGCTACCATCCTTCCCAACAAAGCTTGACACAAAGGCGTTATTTACTCAATGCTTTCACGTGACTAATGACACCGAACTTGTCACGTGCGAGTTGACAGCTGGGGCGGGGCTGCCGCTCCCGAACTCCGCCAGCTGATGTCAATCCCCTATTGCTTCGCCCAAGGTGATTGTTAGCCGCGATCGCGTAAATGTGTTGCTTTCCGGGATCGCTGGTTTTTGCACTCCCGTGTGCCAATTTATTTTGCCCCCGCCCGCATTCTTTTGTCACGTCATTCCGGGTCCGTGGAATCATCGGACACCCGCCTTTTGTTGTAATAGAATCTCTGCCAGCACCTATGGGACTCGAAGTGGATACAGATGACATTGAGGAGCTTGTTGCTGACCATAATGAGGTCCTCAACACAGAGGATTTGATTTGCCTTCAAGAGGACGAGCAGAAGCAAGCCATTCAGGAGTTGTCATCTGAGGGCAAGGAGGAGGAGATGGCTGCTAAGTGGAATGATGTGCAGGCTTTTATTTAACAGTTGCATCCAGAAAAGACTGTGGGTATGAGAATCATCAACATGATGAATGATAATGTGATGCCTCAGTTTCGTAAGACCTTACAAGTTAGAAAGCAACAGGTGTCAATAAGGAGCCATCAAGGACCATCACAAATGTAAATAAAGTGACTTTATTATACAGTGCAGTGCATTTCTTTCATTACAATTCAATAGGACATTTATTATACATATAATAAGGTATATTGTGTGTAGTTTTAAAGGACAACCAACGTCACTTTTTTGTTTTTTAACTGACATCAGAAACACGTTTTATAGCATCTAAAATACCCAAAACACGCAGTATATTTTAGTCAAATGCAAAACACCAATAAAAATGACTTAAAGTGTCCAAAATCTGCAAAAAAATTGAGCTGTGAATTGGGCATTTTCAGAAAGTCCCGGCCCCAGTTTGTGACGTCACGCCAAGACGTCTAGCATTGCTAGTGAATCAAAACAATTGCTTCAGATTCGGAGAATATGCTTTCTTGTTACACATCCAGTTATGAATATGATTCAAATAGTTCTGAAGAGGAAAGCATACATGTTTGCAATCGATTAAAGAATTTATTTGTGCCATTTTGAGGCAACATTGGGAGGAAATCTCAAAATGGCGACCTTTTGTGGCCACCTCCGTTTCCACAGGCTGATAAATTCCTTATATGGAGCTTGGACGCCCTCTTCTGGCGGCTTTTGGGTGCAACACGAGGTCCCCAGACCAAACAAGTACAGCAAAATACATTGATGTGATGGAAGGACCGCTAGAATGCGTCTTTTTTACGGTCAGGGGCGGTCTTTTAGTGACGTCACTATATTCAGCGCGAATCTTAAGACGTAAAATATAGCTATATGCGGTGGAATCTTTGTAAAATACGCTCAGTAGAAGTAATTTAAAGCCATAATTACAAATTATGGACACAACTTGTCCGGAGACGTTGGTTGTCCATTAAGGTTTATTCAGTTGAAAATTATATTTTATGGTGACCTGGGAACGGATTATTCTCATTTTAATGGTTTCCTATGAGAAATTAATTTTTGGGATACACACCTTTCTCCTTACACACTCTGTGTGGGAACCAATTAAGTTCGTCAGCCAAGGCCCCACTGTACTGTCATTTCCATTAGATAAGAAGAAAGAAAAAAGTGTTTTGATATTTTTTTCACTTGAAATTAAAGGAAAGGTTCGATGCTGTTGGACAGTCTGCGGCTGAATGGATGCATGGCTCGAGGAGCCCGCATTGAGAAGAAAGGAGCATCAGTGCAGAGCGCCGACGCGTATGTGGAAGTGTCGCGGAATTGAAGCGGATTTTACGTGGGACAGGAGATGTGGGACAATCTCTTTTTGTTAATGGATGCTACAGGTTTGTATTTGCTTTCAACGTTTAGCTAGTAAAGGACGCTTTGTTCCTGTCCTCTTTCATCGGGAACTTCTTCATACAACAAAGAGGGTATAGAAAGTGCTTAAGATTGAATGACTGTCTGTGCCTTTTGTGTTGTGTCACATTATTTGTTTTGTTTTTTTGTTTGTTGTTGTTTTGACTTCCAGATGGCGCAGGCGGGAGTGCCTTTACACGAGGTCCTGTATTTTGTTTTTCTACTTCTTCCTTTCCTTTCCTCTTGCTTTCATCACTTTGCTGCTGTGAAATGTAAAGTTCTCCACTGTGAGACTAATACAGGCTAATCTGATCAAATCCAAATTTGAAAAAGGCCTTGCAATGAGAACATACATTGATTTGATGTAGATACATAATGCATGCCATAAATGTTCCACGACTCGTCTCATAAAAAAGTAGATTCCAAACAATACATTTTACCATAGATGTGGGCTAAATATCAACCAGCACTTTGACTAAGCGATCCTGTAGTGTTTCCTTCATTCAGTGGCAAGAGTTGTACTGGGTAAGTATGTAAGACTTCGTAAATTTTGTACTTGAAATACAGTTCCGTACTTTGTTGGTGATGACAGTCCTGATTTTTTTTCTGGCACAGTTTACACAGATGGAAAGAAAATTAAATTTCATGTCCAATGAACTGTTGATGTTGTCCAATGAACTGAACCTCTTTTTTTTTCAACGACACAACCACATTATACAACAAAAAACACTTATTGGCATATCGTGCTGAGACAGCACTATAGAGTCGCTCTATAGTGCTGCACAAAAAAGCACTGTGAAGCTGAATAATAATATTAGGAATGATACTAATGCAAAGGGAGTAGGTCCTAAACACACGCACATAGACTTTAAGAATCCCACAAACACAATGTGTATCACCTGCCAGGAAAAAACAACAACACGCATATTGAAATGAAAAGGTTGATGAGATGAGTTAGAATGGCCTCAAATAACAGCAACAACTCAATAAATTAAGGCTAATTGTCTCTCCATAGGTCATTTCTACAATGCATCACTCTTCTCGACAACATAACTGCCAACACTTCCTCTTGAGGTAGATTTACAGCCAGCATCAGCTACGTGTCTAGATTCCAGACAGCCGAGTAATGATGAATATGTGGATGCTAGCACCCTTCCCTCTGCCTCACTCTTTTATTCAACTGACTGGAGCAGGCCTGAATTGATCAAACCTGCCTTTGCAGCACCATCTGGTGACCACCGCTGAGATTCAGTCAGTCTCTATGTGGATGATAGAGGGAAGGTGGCCCCCACATCACACCTTCTTGTAGTACCAGTGTTAAACTCTGGATGGAGTCACGTGTCCTTCCTCCCAGATGATGCTCAAAGGACAACGGGCATATAAACACAATACACATTTCCTCACCACTTCTTCTCATCAATCTGAAATACATTGTGTTGTTTCACTTGCAAAGCAATTCAGTTCCCTGACAAATTATGTGGAGGGCGGCTAAAAATAAATACATAAATAAAAATAAATTGAGTTGCATTCGTCCTTGGAAACGTAACTCATATGCTTTCATTTTAATAAAAGTCTCCTCTCGCCCACTCGAGCATTATGTGCACCTGCATGTGCCTTTATGAAAACGTGGCCTCTCCAAAACCAAAACTCAATTTTGAGAGATGAATTCAGCACACAAACAAAAAAAAAACACAACATATCAGTCTACCCAAAATCGATTTTGGATATAACTCTTTAACCTTACAAACAACATTTTTCACATGTCAATGTTCTTCCTCGTTGTTGAGCATTTCTCTTGTTGCAATATGCCCCTTTTATGTGTATTTTCAGTACGATAAAATTAGCAATACTTGGTCTAGACTAAGAGACCAGAAATAGAAAGGTTTCTTGTCACATGTGTCATTTGTACTTCTTTCTTTGTTTTAGTCTTTCTTGACAACAAGACACAATAAGAACAAAAGGCGAGTTTGGTAGTTATCTGTGATGAGTATTTTGTACCTAAATATCAGAATGCAGAATACTAATCCAAATATCTAGAAAGACCCCACTCTGATGTAACACAGAAAAAAAAACATTATAATAAACATGTAAATGAATGAAAATATATTTTGTGTAGCCTATGCAGATCAAGCAGAAAGCAATTCAAGTTATGATTTGTGTTTTATGATTATCTTCTTTTCATCACTCTGGCCACATTTTCGAGCATATAGCATTTAAAAACAACATTGGCAATATAATGCCTTTTTGTTGTTCATGCATAGCATAGGACTGCGTTGGACTAAATAAATCATAATAAATGGAAGTGCTTTACTCCGCTCTGTAACATTTTTTTGCCATTCACAGAATATGTCTCTCCACACAGAATATATCAAACTTAAACTAGAAAAAACACCTCATAGCATGTTTTCAACACCAAAACTGTCCAAGATTTTTTTATCCACGTCAAAATATATATTTTTTTTCATTACGGACTACACAGGGCATACTCTTACAGGATCCATCCCACTTATTCAACCAATAGAAGTCTGTTCTTTTCCATTTGGTCATTGTCATCGACCAGCGCCAGTTTGTCACTTTACCTCAGATACTAAGTCACTTCAAAGGCACTCAGGACTTGCTCTCTTTACGAAGGACGCATGTCATTTAAAGTCTGCTCATAAACATGTCGTCCTTGCTTCAAGTCCATTTTTGGCTGGAAGACTTATTACTTGTGACCTCCATATTTTCTCTCGTTCAATGGCATATGGCAGCCTAATCAGCTAAAACAGAACGTGATTTACATTGCTGCTATTTTCACTCTCCTGTACCACACGTTTTAGCCACAGCCAAGGGTATTCTTAACCGACTACATGCAACCTCGCACACCTGGCAGGCTATTTCCTGCCAAAGAGGTAATGTTTCATGTCCTTAAAGCCAACCTCTACAATCTGGGAGCAGACAGATGCTGAGTTGCATCCAGGCAAGGAAAAACTTGGTCCACCATTAGGTAGCAGCATAAGTCTTTAAAATACGTCATGAGATGGTCCCTCACTTTTAACTTGGTGCCCCTGGGGACCCTATCTGGGACCTTCACAATTTAGCCTCTATACTCATTAGTGCTCGCAAGCCCCTCCACTACAATAAGGTGACGGCTCAAGGTGGAGCAGCCAGGATTTATTCTTGCTTGCATTAAGATAAAAAAAAAAACGCAGCTCATTTTAGCTTCCATTTTGGACTTTGCTGGGCCAGAGGCCCCCAGACAGCATATATGAGGCTGCAGGCTGGAATATAAAGGATTACAACGCTTTAAATACACCACCCTGAAAAAAAATCTTAAATGAGGCTTAATTAATGTGGTCAAGATAAGAACTCTTTTTTGGGGGTTGCTAAAAGTGCACTGGCTGACTGTGTAATTGCAGAAGTTGATTGGGAGTTAAACTGATCTTAACAAAAGGAGATGAAAGCAAGGATACAAACTGCTCAGAAAGGGATAATATAATGAGAAGAGAAGGCGTTTTTTTCACATGATCATTAAAATGAATGTCCTGGTGTGTTATCTCATTTAACTACCATGAAAGCACAGCTCAGGGGTAAAATCTAATTTTTCTGATACCTGCTGTTTTACATTCCAATATTAGATTTGATGAGATTTTCCTCAATATTCTTAGATTAACCATAAATGCATCCCAACTGGACACTTTCTCAGCAAGTATGCTTTCATAATAACGTACATGGAAGGTTGTGCATTTCAAATGTAAATTAATCCACACATTAATAGCGCTACAGGGCGCAATTTTCTAAAATAATGAACATGTACACAAACATAGGATAACAATGTGACATAGGGAAAGAGAGAGGCAGTTTGAGATTTGATTGAGGTACATCGATAACCCTTCATCTGCCTCCAATCAATTCCAAGCCTTGACACTACAATATAACTTCTAGCATTTCACAAAGAATATTAGGCTAACATGATTAAAAATTAATCAAACAAACATATCGTACGCACCAGAGATGGCATGGCAGGCCTTTTTCAATGAAGCCAAAATCTTATTGTTTGGGCTGCCCCAACGCGCACAATGCATGAGTTGTATTGGGGACATTCAGATTCGTAATTTCAGTGTGTGGTCTAATGTTCCCTCTTTGATGTGGTCAATGATTTTCGATTGATAAATATTACTTGAAATCAAAACTTTTTCCCAGAAAACAAAAAATAAATTAAAATGGTGCCTTGAAATAAAATCCGATCGATCTCCAAATATTATTATTCTTATTTTCTTCTTCAAGAATATTACATGCAACAGTATCATAGGGTGTACACATTTTTTGACCCAGTGCACCGTAGGAGCTGTCAAAGCTGGTGCTTTTGTACTTTGTAATTCACCTCATCTTGTAAACGTCTGCTTAAGTCACAAAACAGCATTTATGTTAAGAATACAGTGAAACCTCGGTTTACGAACCCCTTGGCTTACGAACTTTTCGGCTTCCGAACTTTTCGGTTTACGAACGTTACATTTATGAAAATGTTACCTTGGCATACGAATTATTTTTCGGGATACACACGGAGCTGCCACAATGAGTGATGTGTCGTTCGCGAACGAGCCCGTTCTCCTAACAAGAAAATGGTGGCCACACAGCTGACTCTGCCCCATTTACTCATATTGAATTTTGGCAAGCTGTGCTAAGTGCACCCTAATTTAGCAAATATGTCACAAATTTAAAGTGGTGAATGATGTAGTGAATTTAGTAGTGAGTATAGATTTGTGAGGAAACAAAAACACATAATGACTGAAAGGTAACACCAATTGCAACTGAATCACTGACACCATGAGAATACTTCTCGGTTTTGACACCTTCGGGCGAAAGAATGTTCGTCACCTCCTACTCTTGCAATCATTTCCAAGGAATACTGATCATTAGTATTGGATGTCTTCCAGCATCATGCCTGCCTTTCTCACCTTGACATCACAGTTCCACGCAAGCAGATCCAATTTAGACCAAAGCTGCTTGCACTCCACATTGTGGGTCCAGAGCCAAAAGGCAATTATTTTGTCCAACCCGAAATGTTATTTAAAATAGTGTCCTGCGGGGTGATCGTAGTTGCCTCATTATGGAAATACTCATTTGCAGAATATGCAGGACGGTCTATTTCTATTAAATGCCAGGCCATGTGAACAGTATCAGATGCAAACACGTGATTATATTTCTTTTCAAGTGTTTCCAGTAGGCTTTTTTTAGGGAGGGGGTGCAATATGTGTTCATGATCTCCAGGTTGAGAACCGCCGCCCCCAAAAAAAAGAAAATCAATTGTCATTTCACCAAACAAAATTGAGGATCCAGACACCCCTCCTCAATTGCCTCAACACTCACAGAATTCCAATAAAATGGCCACAGAGATAAAAATATGAAGATCTCATGCAGTACATAGCAACGATTAAAAAAGTGCTTTCATGGCTTAAATAAAGATATATTGTATATGTTCTCAACCGTTTGTAATATTATGTAGCATATGCTGTGAATCGATGAAAAGGTTTCTTCAGCCGTCATCTGGACTTCTTTGAAATTGTAGGACGTTTCGCTTCGCATCCAAGAGGCTTCATCAGCCAACTAAAATTTGCTGGTAGTTTTGGCCCTATATATATATATCCCTACTGTCCAGAGGTGGTGGTGCCAGACCTCTGCTATGATAGGTCCCTGCTCGAAGGTTGGGGGGAGCAGAGGACTATTTCCTGAGGCTACACTGATTACTTCTATTGTCCTGACTGATTATGGGGTCAATGACTGGACCACCTCTGGACAGTAGGGATATATATAGATATATATAGGGCCAAAACTACCAGCAAATTTTAGTTCGCTGACGAAGCCTCTTGGATTAGAAGCGCAACATCCGACACCTTCTAAGAAGTACAGATGAAACCTTCTCATCGATGGAGCACTCCTGTACGCCTGAGAGCTTACACAGACGTACGTACATGCTATCAGGCAATAAAATGTTAGAATTCAGTGACCCTACTTATTTTGACCAACAGCTGAGCCTTTCCTTAAAAGCCATGCTATTACCTAAATGGCACACCGACACGTGTCCTAAAAAATTTTATCCAGCAATCGTTCGCTTATGTTCATGGGGTGACAAGAATTTAAGAAGAAGACAAAACCATTTTATTTGTGCCGGGGCTCTCAATGATGTATTTTGACTTGTGACATTTGAAAATGGACTTTAAGTCACACATACTACTCCATTCTGATTATTTGCTCTGACAGCAGGGACACTTTCAGCTCACGGCGAAGGACTTTAAGTCACATTGGTCCATTGATCATGCATTCAACCCAAGAGCTGACAAGATCATTGCTTTGAAGCTTTTTCGAATCAGACTGTATATCCTCTGCTGATCATAAAACAGCAGGAGCACCCATGTCACTGTTGATTTCATTTTCAATTTATAGTGCAAAAATGGGAGCCTTTTACTGAGCAAGTTGCTTGTTCTGTAGCCACAAAGGGACATAAGTCTTCTTGTGCCGGTCCCAAGGCCGGATAAATACAGAGGGTTGTGTCAGGAAGGGCATCCGACGTAAAAGCTTGGCCAAAACAAACATGCAGATCAAACCTCTAAAGATGGAGGACACTGATTTGCTGTGGCGACCCCTTCAAGGGAAAAGCCGAAAGGAAAAGAAGAAGTGCAAAAATGAGCGCCAGACACTTGTTCTTTTATTTTCTTTATCTGCTTGGAGAGATACTATTTTTTGGCTGTTTATGCAAGGACTGGTAACATTTTTCAAGCTGCTCACGGCTGGGCTCGGACTTAAAGTTCAGTGTTTCCTCTCTTTCTGCATTTTGCATCCATATGGCTGATCTAAAGCGTTCATTCCCTTGGCACCAAAAGCCTAAACTATATATATATATATATATATATATATATATATATATATATATATATATATATATATATATATATATATATATATATATATATCAAAGAAGGGCATTTGTTTTCTTTGGCAAAAAAGCAAGTGGCTTTCTCTGCGTTGGCATATCCCTGTGGGTCCACTGAGGCTGACCTAACTTGTGCCTACTCAATAATTCTTATTTCCTTTCCACCTAAATGTCATAATGATGAATGGTTGTCTCCCATCATTCATCTATTATTCATCACGTTTGGCTTACTTTGTATTACTACTTCAATGTACTGCGGCAAACAGTTTACTTTGCTACTGCCAATGGCCTCTCAGGAGAGTTTCTTCAAGAATATTGTACAGCAATGGGACTCTTAGGATTTTTCCTCCAACGGTCTACATTCTTCATTTCACTATTTTTTAATTCAGACAACTCAAGCGATTGCCAAAAAGACGTTTCATCGGCCATGGTTACATGAAAAGTTTTAAATGTAATCACGATTCACTCATAGTTGGGAAAAAAAATGTCTTGACACTACAGAATATTAATCCTTACTCTACGAATGGGATGCATTTTGGCCAGTTATTATATTTTTTTTTTTCCACCGCATATCCTGTCCAGACTTCCAGAAGCAGAAGCCTATCCCTGCTATGACAAAAATACTGTGCCGTGTACTTTTCTCTACCAAAATTTAACATGGACATGATTCATTCATGATTTGGGTCTTTCTTCACATTGTAATTTAATCGTATTGTCATAACAAAGCTTTTGTGGTTGTTGGTGATCTCTTCTGTTCGGATCCTTTAAATATGTAGAACCGGCTCTTTCGTGATCTATATGATTGTTGTATGCGAAGAAAAAGAATCTCAGCAGAATTTAATTTTCAAGGCAACTCCCCTATTCCCCCCTACCCACAACCATACATTCAGAGAATACAGTTCATTTTTAAAATCCACAACACAAAACCCTACCTCTTTCAAGACTCCACACTGAGCTAGCCAGCGGACAGGCAGACGGGATTCGAGAACATCATTGATGCTATACATGTACCTAAAACTGCAGGATGCCTCTGAGGATGAACTTCTAAGAAAAATATACTATGTGACTTTGGGGTTGGGGGATTTTTTTCATGAAAAATCAAATGTTATGATGAAGAATAATCAAAATGAAATGTGTCGGAGCTGCATTCACAGTTGCCTCACAGCAAGATAATTATGTTGTTTGCATGCCTGCTGCTAGCGTAGTCTCCATCTAAAAATAATGCTTGTATGGGAGTCTACATTTTATATACTGGAGTTGTGGACGTGTTCCTGAAACTCTGCGGGGACACTCAACAGCCAGCAGGTGAATAACACTTGTCCATGATGAAACGTTGAGCCAACCCGCCAGTTGTCAAAGTGTCCAAAATGATGGTTCACATTCACACACAGATGGATGATACCCTAACCAGAGCAAGTGGAAAGGTCTTGTCAAATATGTAATGTTCAGTGTTTCCGCTCCCTCTTTTGACCGCAGATGTTATGCCTGTCGGTTTTAGTGATGACCTGAATGCTTTTAATATTGAAGATGACGTGTTTACTGTCATCAGGGAATGAGCGGGGCTTTTAACTAAAATATGTTGTTGACCTTCGTATCGGCCATTTTAGGGAAGACTGTTGAAAGCAGGAATGACTAATAGGATGACTGTGCTATACTATTAACAAGGTGATGAGATTGAAAATGGGTGAGAGCAAGGACAAAGTCCATATAATCAGCCAATTTCCGTGACCATCTGAGCGTAGGTGTTATCAGAATACATATTCAATTATTTAGGCTCTAGACTACTTTAGGCTGGTGCTGCGCATCTCAAGGTTCCTCATTAGTGTACCATAAAATCCTGTGGTCCGCATGCTCATGTTACGCGTCATTATCACCTTGAAACTTTATGTTCCGTTTAACTGTGATGTTGTTGTTTTTGTGTATGTGGCGTCTAATATCTCTGGAATTACAGGTCATTATGTCTGGAACATTTGTGAATCACTCAGCACAAAGTAATCATAATAATATTAATAATACATGTAATTTACGAGCCCCTTTCTGAACACCCAAGGACACTTTACAATAAAAACAATACATAAAAAATACAATCATGAATAAAACAATAAATAATAAAACAGCAGATTAAACTAGACAATGAAAGCAAGTCTAAACTGGTGGGTTTTGACATGAGATTTGAAAGTAGAAAGGGAGTCAATGTTATGGATGTTAGGTGGAAGTGAGTTCCAGTGTGGGAGCGGAGCGGCTGAAAGCTCTGCACCCCATCGTGGTGAGACGGGCAGAGGGCATACAGAGGTGGAGGGAGGAAGAGGATCTGAGGGCCCGAGAGGGAACAGAGATTTGAAGTAGGTCAGACAGATAGGGGGGGCAAGGTTATGGATGGCTTTAAATGTAAACAGAAGTATGTTGAAATCAATATGAAGCAGGGAGCCAGTGGAGCTGCTGGAGGACAGGAGTGATGTGGTGAAAGGAGGGGATTTTAGTGATGATCCGGGCTGAGGAAATTTGGACTAGTTGGAGTTTATGGAGAAATTTTTGATTGACCCCGAAAAGAAGTGAATTACAATAATGGATTCGGGAGGTGACGAGACTGTGGATGAGGATAGCAGTGGTGTGAGGGGTGAGAGAGGGACGGAGACGATTGATATTACGAAGGTGGAAATATGCAGACCGAGTTATGTAATTTATATGGGAGTGAAAATCGATCGATCGAGGATGACACCCAGGCTCTTGACCTGAAGGACGGGGGAAACAGTAGAACTGTCAATGGTGAGAGAGAAACGTTCCGAAGGGTGGATTTAGTCCCGACAAGGAGAAGTTCAGTTTTTTCGCTGTTTAGTTTGAGAAAGTTATGAGAAGACCAGGATTTAATTTCTGAGAGGGAAAGTATAAGGGATGCAGGTGGAAGAGAGGCATTGGGTTTACTGGAAAGGTAGAGTTGGGTGTCATCCGCGAAGCAGTGACAGTGAAGTAAGTAAGAGTGAAACTGTGGCGTCACCGGTTTGCACTGCAGCTTTAATGTCTTTCAATTCCTTGATCTCCTTGATGTGCGTCTCCCCCTGACGCATATCACACGCTTGAAAATGGTATAAAAGCAGCTGTCGTGGGACAGAGAGAATAAGACTCATCTCTGACTCACAGACTCAAAGAGACTTGCAAAGACCTGCACAGGCACGCCCGGCTCATGCCGGGCGTCGGACGGATATCACGGCACGACCTTCTCGACTCCACACCACGCTCAATCTCTGCGCGTCACCTGCCTGGGAGATCTGACAACGAACCTACTTACAAATAAAGAGAACCATCAAACTCTTTAAAACCAGCTACGTGGGGTGTGTGTGACGCCTAGAGTGGAAAATCGGTTGAGCAGGATGGGGTGAGAAATGGTGTCAAAGGCTGCAGATAGATCAAGAAGGATGAGAATAGAGAGGGAACCGGTATCTGCTGCTATGAGAAGATCATTAGTGATTTTTATGAGGGCTGATTCAGTGCTGTGGCGGGGACGGAAACCAGACTGGAATTGTTTGTAGAGGTTATTGTGAGTGAGGTTAGAGTGGAGCTGAGAGGCAACAGTTTTTTAGAAGTTTAGCCATTAATGGAAGATGAGAAATTGGACGTAGGTTATTGAAATTGTTGGAATCTGAGCCAAGTTTGGGGTTACATCTGCGGTTTTGAATTCCAGTGGATAATGAGAAGTGAATAATAGCTTAAATAAAAGGGAGGAGAGAGGGTAGACAAGATTTGATGAGGATAGTAGGTAGGGGGTCCAGCTGAGAGGTGGAAATCTTGGACTTGGTGATGAAGTCCGAAATTAATGAGGGATAAGGGAGTTCAAAAGAGGATAGCAGTTGATGGGGAGTAGGAAGGTTGGGGGAAGGGAAGGATACAGAGGAGACGAGGTGCTGGTGGATCTTGTCGATCTTTTCATTGAAAAACCGAAGCAGAGCGTTGCAGGTGTCTGAGGAGTGAAAGGGTGGGGGGATAGAGACAGGGGTTGAATGATTTTGTTGTACAGGGAAAAGAGAGTCCATGCATTTCCAGTGTTAGAGTCAATCAGTCCAGAATAGTATTGTGATTTTGCGCATGTGATAGATAGAGTCCTTGTAATGGGCGAGGTGAGCTGTGTACATGTCCTTGTGAGTATTGAGGCCGGTCTTCTTATAGAGTCTTTCCAGATGCCGAGTCTTCGCCTTGGTGGAGCGGAGATGGGCGGTGAACTATGGGGTGGACCGGGTGAATTGGACAGACCGGGACTTTACAGGACCAAGGGCGTTGAGTATATTCATAAGGTCCGTGTTGTACCGGGAAACAAGTTCATCAGGGGGAGTTGTAGTCCGGATTCAGGGTGGCAGTAATGCCAAAAGAATAAAACTTAAAGTGGCCAGATCGAATAATGAATTGCGCCAGAGTGTGTTAACAACTATCAAGCGCTTTCCAAAGTAATTAGCATCAGACTTCACAGAGTTTATATACCAATACAGATTGCAGATTCATTAATTGTTTTTTTTCCTACTCACCAGTGACGTGCGGTGAGGTTCTTGGCTGGTGAGGCACTGACGTCATCACAGTCAGCTTTACAAACATATGAACTCTACATAGTAGCTTATTCACCATTGGATTGTCAACAGTTAACGTGTTTTGTTTAAAATGTCATGTCAGCATTCTTTATATAAACTGTAGCACAGAAAAAAAAGAATTAAAAAAAACGTTATTATCGTGTTACCTTTACTGATAAATGAAGTCCATGCGCCACTCCTTCTGAAGAAAGGCATCTATACCTTCTTTGTAGAAGCCATCCTTATCTATCTTCAGTTTTAAAAGTCTCTCATTTCTTTCAATTTAGATATGTAATCCTCCATTCTGAAAATAAGGCCAAGCAACATGCGATTGGCTGGCAACCATTTCAGGGTGCCTCACCTATGCACACAGTTTTGATAAAAAATAAAATAAAATAAACACTGTAGTAAAGTGTTTATAATGTAAAGTGACTCTTTAATAGCGATATGCAGAGGGACAGCAATGCAGTCTCACTGCAGAGCAAGCCAGCACAGGCAGCATAGTCATTGCGCAATCCATGGTGAGGCTCAGCCGGCTGTTGCCTCACCGCTCGTCTCTACTTAGTATTTGAACGGTAAATGTGAAAATTCAGCGATTTTGAAAAAAAATCCATAAATTGTGAGGTCAAATGGCAAAGAACTTGAAAGTACAAATCACTCAATAAATATAACTGTTTAATTTACTTTTTCATTTGATATTTTCATGACGAGGCCGTGCCTCACCTGCCTCCCCTGACTGCACGTCACTGCGACTCACACACCTCACTGAATGATCAAATAGAATTACAATCCGGTAAGTCTTCAACTTTTTTGGCAGCATGAAATGTTCCATACATTTTAATGAACTGATCCAAGAAACAAATTGAAGCAAAGAATTATACAGGATATAAATCTAAACATCACACATTGCCGTGGTTCTAATTAGTAGGAGCACTACGCCATGTTCCAAAACGCCCAACTGGTGCAAAAGCCTCATCTCTCATTTCTAACAGAATAAACATGACATTATTGGTACAACGAATAGTTCATACAAAGCAGCTTAGCAGTGACTTAGCATAATCATAGCATGTGCGGAGGGGCGGGTTGCTTTGCCAGTTACGCAGTGATTGATCTCATCTGACAACATTTTGGCCATTTGCACATACAGGTGGCAAATTAAAAGGGAAGATGCATCAGCGGAACAACTGCACCTTGACATGTTCCTGGCATCAAGGTCCATTCCCTTATTTGGTGTTGGAGGCATCTTATCAGCAAGTTAATTAGCTGTTCGATTGCCATTTGAGACCTGGTGACATGAAGGCCAAAGCATTCATGTCATTTAAATCCTTATCATGTGTGAAACCGCTCAGATTTAGGATTCTCAGGAACCAGCAACATATAAGCGACAAAATATTCCCCAACACACCATATTTTCTGGTGTATAAGGTGCACCCAAAAGCCTTAATTTTCTTCAGAAGATGACATTGCGCCTTATATGCACGTGCGCCTTATTTGTGACCACAAACGGTCTCGCAACTACTGTAATGTACTGTGGTGGCCTTGTATTTGGATAACTTGTATCTATTTAAATATTACATTTGGAAATTGTATT
Organism: Hippocampus bargibanti; assembly: GCF_051943395.1. Classification (NCBI taxonomy): domain Eukaryota; kingdom Metazoa; phylum Chordata; class Actinopteri; order Syngnathiformes; family Syngnathidae; genus Hippocampus; species Hippocampus bargibanti. The sequence goes on along the minus strand of NC_142749.1, from coordinate 7,489,865 downwards.
TCATTCATTGAAGATGCACCTTATAGTCCAGTGTGCCTTAGATGGAATAGGTTTGGAAATACACCATTCATTGGGGGTGCGTCTTATACTCTTGTGCGCCTTATCCACCGGAAAGTATGGTATATTTATCATGTAGATAGCTACTTCACAAATGTAAAAAAGGTCGCCACTTGTACATGGTCATTGTGAAAATGTTACTATTATGAGGGTTTTGGTAACAAGAAAATGCGTTGAAGCTATCTCTTCTTCATTATATATGACAATTTGGAAACCTGTTCGTGGACGTCAAAATGTTTGAACTGATTTCACGGGCCACATAAAATGATGTGGCGGGCCAGGACTGGCCCTCGGGCCTTGAGTTTGACATCCCTGTTTTAGAGGAACATCTTATCTAATGTGTTGTCCATGTATTGACACGGTAAAAATATTTAAAAGTCTATGTTTGTAGCTGTCATGAACGAAAATCCTATTGAGGCACGACTCTGGTTGGGCCCATTTGGGAATTCGACTGGCCGCGCACCACCACGGGTGTTTTGATCTCAGGTGCCCATTTGATGAGCGGCCTGTGTGCCTGACAACCCATTGGCTGAAAGTTGGTCTGATCTCACACCTCGTCAGACTACGTCTAACTTTTGGCGGAGTGCAGGGCTCAGTTAGTCTAGATATGACTTTAATTCTTTTGATGTACAGGCAGTGTGTGTGTTTTAGTGTATGCCATTTTATATGTTTTAAGATGGTTTCCATGGCTGTCATTCAGTCCTGGTTGGGGCAGGAAACGACTAATTACGGTAGCTCAATACATGAAGTCTCTCTCATCGGGTTGAAATCAGATGGGGATGAATCTGCCTCCAGTAGGGAGGTGCACCAGCAAGCATCCTGGTGGTGGAGCTGCAACACCCAGGAAACAAATAACACCAACGGTGCCCTCTTGTTTTCTTTTTAACTCATTCAGTGCCAGACTATGTGCAAAAATGTGTCCACTCTAATGCCAGAGTTTTTGTCATTTTCACTCAGATTGCAGGACCCACAGAATATTTAGTTTTAGGACTACATAAACATTCAATGCAGCGTATGAAACTAGACAATCTTCTTTCATCAGAAAAAGAATTAATTCCTACGTTATATGGCTATGGAGTTATCTGAGGTGCAAATGGGGGCGGCTTTTCAAAAGGCAAATGTTGCCCCCTCGTGAGAGGAAAAAACATGGCCAGAGGTCTGACCAGTGATTGATCCCCCCCGGCCAGAAAATCCAAAACCAGAACAAATTTGGGAATGGCGCTCCACGTCATTCTTTTCAATTCTAAAATAAATTTGGGAAAGGCCGTGAATGAGTTAAATTATCATAAACCAAATTTAAATCATTTTTCTCATGGATTTTAATGGCATTCACGTGACTCTGGAAATACCCATGTTATACATGCATAGGAGTCCAAGATGGCGCCCGAGTAGGCAGCCGTCAGCAAGTGCTCTGATGAGCCTTGCTTTTTTTGTTGTTTTTGTCTTGTTTTTGTGTTTTCTTTTGTCAATTTGTGTTGTTGTGCGTCGTGTGGAAGGATACGGATTGTTTTTCAGCATTTTTGACCACGACATTTATCAAGGAGGAGACTGTGCTGAGCGGTTGCGCCTTTTCGGCAGCATGGATATGCCAGTACTGCTTTTGAATGGGAGGAATGTCGGTGCCATTCGACTGTCATCGCTGGACAGCTCTGGGGCCATTGTGCTTTTTTGCGCCTGTAATGGGCAGCATCTTCACAGCCCCGCTTTGTTCAGTGGAAGGTCGGTGCTGTTGGACAGTCTGCGGCTGGATGGCTTGAGGAGCCCGCGATAAGAAGGAAGGAGTGTCAGCGCAGAGCGCCGATGCATATATGGAACTGTCGCGGGATCCAATTGAAGCTGATTTATGGGGGACAGGAGAGGGACAATATAATTTACAGCCAGAATTCAATAAATAATGTCTCTTTGCTGTTTGATCACTCATTCCTAGGTTACACTGAAACCACAATCTAAATTTCTGCAATCACTTCACATTGTATCACGTTCCAAGGATCAGACGTTGGGATTTTTGTTGTGAGTTATCCTAAATCAGATTTTTTTCTTCAAACAACGTGAAGAAAACTCTTGATTTTAGATTACCAGATAATTGATTGTTTGGCTGTAGCGAGAGTCTGTCTAGATTTATTTACAGTATTTCTGCCGTCACATTTAGGGCCGTTCATTCGTATCGATAAATGCTGCTTGCCAAATTGTCCTTGGACAAAAAACTAATTCCATCAGCTATTCTGTTCCCACTGTTGCTGAGAAGGGAAGCTTTTTGGAGGTATTTGCTTGATGGAGTGTGATTTAAGGTCTTGCGTTTTTTTGTTGTTGTTTTTTTTTTGACCAAATTTATCAAAAAAAAGCCCATTTTTATGACATTCTTTTCAACCGCTGAATTTTTATGAGAATTTATGAAATAAAACATCAGCTCCAATAGCCGTGATGTGGAGGTTGTGCCTGGCTGTGCCGTGCTTTGGTTTCGACTAACCAAATAGAGATGCCTGTGCACACATACACTTTACTGAGGCAAACTAATTTTTGAACAACATTCACTCTTGCACTTCTTGTCCACAAGCAGGGACTAATTAGCAATAGCAGCCGAGACTTGCACACATCTCTGTGTCAGTTTTTCCAGAGTTTACAGTATAATTGTTAGCTCGAGGACACGATTACGTCGGCTTAAAGGAATTAATGAAAGGAAGCTAACTGTAGGGCGCTCGCTAACTGTTGAAAAGCATGGAAAAGTAACATTATGCTTCATTCATTTTACCATTGCTTCCACTTCAAATAGATGCAAGATGGCATTGCTTTCAGCCATGTACAGGTGATTGGAGAGGTTACATTTGAAAACAGAAAAAAAAAGCGATTAATCATACTTTGTGTTGTAGAGCAGGCGGCATTAATGTTGGCAGCCACGGCGCAATTTTTTTTCTTGCTTTGGGGAATTTTACCTTTAAACACTCAAAGCCTACTGAAACTCTCCCTGGCATAAACATTCGGCACAGTCGATTGATTCCATTTGTTCACTATAGCTCAGAGATAATTTATTACAACCATTAATTACTTTGAGAGTCTCAAAGGGTTTCTGTGAAACATTGTACTAAAACGAAACCCCCAAATCTAAGGCCCACAAATGGGGCAAAGGGAAGCTCCATTGAAACTTAATTAGAGTTACAAGAAGTGGCAAAAGTAGGCTGCTTGCACTCTTTAGTTAAGCAGACGTTGTGATACTTGGTCAAGAGTCAAGGAAAACTACTGAGTTGCTTCAGTGGAAAAAAAAACGTTCAGACTGTGACCCAGTAAGGAAAAAAATAGAACATCATTTCACTAACTATATTTGATGAAGACAGAAAATATGAATTTGTATCCACAAAGTAGCTACAAAAGAGTGTCCATTGGTTCTTAAAAGAGAAGATAAGTCTTGAAAGTTTATGATCGTCTTGAAAAGAGACTCGGGGGAAGAGGCATGGTCTCATGGGCTTGTTTAACCATTCCGATACTATAAACTGAAATGTTAATTTTCTACTGAATCATGTCATTGGCTTCTGAAGGTGACAATCAAGAAATGCAGAAATATTTATAATGTTTACAATATTTATAATATTGATCACAAATAAAATCTCATCCCGCACTCACTTGGACGCCTGGAGTAATTCTGATGCAATCTTGTGTTGACAGGCGAAAAATGCAGCATGTTGCTAGATATCGGAACAATGGGGTACTAACTTGTACCAACAGCAAATTTGGGAAGCAACTTACTATACTTTATTTTCTATGAGTAAAAAAAAAAATATGCCGGTACTCATTTGTACCGTCAGTAAATAAGATTTGAGTTTGAAAGGCAGTTCGGGCATTACAAGGTCAGCAAACAGCGACATACACTTGTTACTTTTGTTTTCCGCGATACACAACAAACGTTTTTGATTGATGCAAAGAATTTTTGGTTCACATCTTGTATTTAGTTATTTGGGAATTTTTGTATTTCATAATTGTTGGAGGGAAAATTCATCACCTGCTTTTGATGAGCAATAGCTTTAACAATAGTCACAGCTTACTATGTAGTTACCACTTTGGCGTATGAAAAGCAATCCGAAAGCCCCAGCTCCTCCAAGTAAGTTCCTGCTGCCTGTCTATTTTTTTTTTCTTTCTGGATTAGAAATGTTGCTGCTATAGATTGCAAATTTCTTCATGTGGGACTATCAAAGGCTTTCTGATTCTGATTCGATTGCCGCTGTGGAACACTTTGAACAAATTGCACAATGCTTCTTGCATGTTTTGATTTGTGATCTTATATCACTTCACCTTTCTATGCAGCATAAAGCACATACCAGGTCAGTTGTTGGTGTGGGTTTTCGCACACAAGTGGGAGTTGGCACAGTCTCCTCTGTTTACGACAAGAACAGAGGGATGACACTTTGCACCCTTGAGTCCAATCTGGAACAAAGACGAATCTCATCCTTCTTCTTTGAGACAGCTCGTCTCTCTGATTAAACCAAAACATCCCCCAAGGTCACACAAGAGGGAGTAATCTTCTCCCATTTCATTCTCCTCCCTTTCCACTGACTCAACTGATGTTGCTAAATCACTCTCAGCTCGGCATCTTGTCATCAGTAACAGGACCTTGGACAGGTGCCTCTGAACCGAGTGGAACAAGTGGGTCCAACCTCTGCAGTGTTTTCATCAAGCTGCAAGAAAGAGCAAAAAAACGGGGGCGGGGGTTAGGGGGCGTATGCTGCATATGCTGGATACTTGTAACGATTTGTTGATTGGGGGTGGCATGCTGGGGGGCGTCCCTTTCAGTTGTCGAGCACATTTCAAGCCAACGATGCAAGCTCTTCAGCAAGCATGCGATGCGCGTCCACGTGGCCGCTGGAGCGCGTGACAGATCAACTCCGCTAACGCAAATTCCCTCCCCCCACCCCACGCGGCTTCAAGGTTTGCCCCTCCCGAAGAGCACCAATCTCAGATGGCTACAATGAGGGGGCGGGAAGGATAGTTTGAGAAGGGTTGAGCTTCTTTATGCGCGAGGACGCCAATTTCTCTGTTATTCTACCACTGACAACAAGCAAAATAAATAAATAAATAAAAGGAATCCCAAAAGGAAGCAGAAAAACATCGGCCGGACCACGCGTCAGACCCCCATTAACTCTAAAGACCGGAGTAGGGGAAAGAAGCAAAAACAGCAGGAAGACGATCTTTTTTACGAGTGGTGAGAGCTGCTTTTTTATTTTAATTCCTTCTGATTATGTTTTGCGTTTTGAAGGTGCCGCACATGTGGTTGGAAAGCGCTCGGTTAACGTGCATGTTTCATTCGCATGCAACAACTGCGGCTTGTGGCGCGACTGCGATATACGGTTGAACCGGTCTCCTCTTTGCATGCGGACGTGTTGTCTGTCTGCATGTGTGGGAAACGTTTGTTTTTATTGTTAGGATCTCCTTTAAACAGCACTGGATTTGAATGACCGTATTTTGCAGCGGTGTCCAGCCCGACCCCCCACCCCCTCCCCACCCCTTTGCGAACCAATGCGACACGAAAGAAGGTAGCGCTGATGGTGACACGTCCTTAAGGAGCGATTCAAAACGACGTGATGACCCGTGACGCAAATTAGAGGTTGACGCAAATACTGGAAATGCGCATGCTGTTTGTTTGGAAAGCTGTCAGACACAACCTGCCGCAACCAGTGACAAGACTGTTGAGCAGGCGCTAACTTAACCTTGGAACCAAAGCTCCAGCAAATACACCCCTACTACCCCACCCCATCCACTCCACAGTCTTACACCCATCTTTCCAGTCAACACTGCTAAACACAATATGCACCGAGAAATATATTTGTGAAAGCTACTGCATATGTATTTGATGTGTATGGTTAAAAAGGAAAAGGTACTTTAACAATGATATACTCTGGATTTATCCCATTTCTTGCGGATCAGTGGGCAGCCAAGCACCCTGGAATTAGATAGTGGGCTCAGTCAAGGGAAGTGACTGGAAATTATATTTTGTATCCATACCTGTAAACTTATAAGTTTCCTCGCATTTGATACATTTTGTCATTTCTAATTACGTACGGCGTGTTTATAATCATTTATAAGGACAGTTCATGTTTATTATGTTTGTTAAAGTAATTATAAGTGCCTTGCATGCTGGGTCCGAGAGGACAGTAATTTCATCTGTGCTGTATGTCATACATATTAGCATATTTGACAATAAAGCTGACTTTGACTTTGACTATTAGCCAAGGTTGACAGGTATGTGTTTCTAATGGGAAAGCAGCGAATATAAAAAACAAAGACAGACATGGGAGCAATCCACAGCAAAAAGGCCTAAAGGTGCAATTTGAACCAAAGGTCTTGCTCGTATCTTTTTAGGTAGAAGGTGAAAAAACTGGGAATATCGAAACTGTGAACTGAAAGTCATTCTATGTAATAAAGCATCATGTACATCAGAAAGATTGAGAAAATACCAAGATGCATAAAGCTGTTATCGGGGCTAAGGAAAGAATTTTGATCATAAGAATTCCATCTATACGTCTGTAAGCTCTCAGTCGTACAGGAGTGCTCCATCGATGAAAAGGTTTCTTCAGCCGTCATCTGTACTTCTTTAAAGGTGTCGGACGTTTCGCTTCTAATCCAAAATTAGTGCATCCAAAAGATAGGGTGCCAAATGAAAAACAAAGTAATTCAATAGTATTCAATACATTGTAAGAATGAAAATTGTAAAGAGCAGTACATTGGGGAGACTAAACAAATTCTCAAAAAAAGACTATCAACATCGCATGGATAATACTAGTGGGCCTCAATCGGCAGTACATATGCACCTAAAAGCTAGCAACCACTCATTTGACGACAATGAGGTTAAAATGTTAGCGAAAGAACATAGATGGTTTGAAAGGGGAGTAAAAGAAGTAATTTTCATAAAACAACTAAATCCTTCAGTAAACCGGGTTGGTGGGGTGAGGTTCAATTTGGATCGTTCATACAATAGCCTGCTTAGGCAACATAGGATTAGTAATACTGATGAGGTGATACCGGTCGAAGTGGGGAAATCAGGCCAGTCTTTAGTCAGAACGACAGGAACTATCAGTGGAGCAGCTACAGGGAGTAGTCCTCTGCTCCCCACAACCTGAGAGCAGGGACCTATCATAGCAGTCATAGAGTCCGGCACCACCATGTCTGCACAGTAGGGATATATATATAGGGCCTAAACTACCAGTAACACTTTAGTTTGCTGACGAAGTTTCTTGGATAAGAAGCGAAACGTCCGACACCTTCAAAGAAGTACAGATGACGGCTGTAGAAAGCTTTTCATCAATTCCATCTATACATCCAGAAAGCTTAATCCTCATAAGGGGGGGTGCTGGAGCCAATCCCAGTCGACTTTGGGCACTAGGCAAGGGGACACCCTGAATCATAATTGTGTCAATTGTTTTTAAATAAAAGAAAAACCATAATTTAGAGGGTGTTTCGCAACTTTTAATGTTGCTTTAAGCCTTTAGCCTTTTATCGTCCAAAAATGGGGAAATCTACAATCTACAGCAGCAAAACTTTCTACTTCTCTTCCTTTCATAACCTTGCTGCTGTGAAATGTAAATGTCTCCACTGCGAGACAAATAAAGGTACATCCAATCCAACATTGAAAGGGGTGGGGGGATACAAAGTATTCTATGCACAAAAGAAAACGTCAGGAGACCGAAATGTATAACTGCCCAAAAAAGTTTCATAAAAAGAACTGTACATCGTGCTAATTATAAAAATACAGTATAAAATAATAGGTGTGCCATCTACATACATCATGTATCACATCATATCCAATCAATCCAACAGAAATACAACACTGCAGGTCATTTAGAACTTTATGTTCTTTTTGTCATGACATCATGACAATACTGTAGTAATGATTTTTTTTTTCATTTGTATTTCTTTTTTTGTGGTTATCTATGTTCTTGATATTGACTCATAAATATTGGTGATAAAAATTATGCTAACCCAGGAGTTGAGAGCCAAATTTCGGTGGCGCGAATGTTTGTTCACATTACAGAAAGTAGGCCCAATGTGACATGCAGACATTTCACATTAGGAAGTCTATTCATGCGTATTCTTTGTGCGTATTCACACACGTCTCTAAGCTGCTGAGCGCTGGTTTTATTTAATGGCTGTCTTGCTAAATCAAGACCATAAGAAGTCATTCCTTTTTCGAAAAGCATCTTTCATTCCTGCCACATTTTAAATTCCCCTAGTCCCCCCCCCCCACCTTCACATAGTCCTGTTTTACCACCGCTCTAATTTGATGTAATGCACAATCACATGTTGTACTCTGCAGCATCCCTCTCAAGTTTGTACACTTTGGGACTCAAAAAGCGATGACTGCGTGCACTCATGAGTGTGACTGCAAGTAAATGACTTTTCTTAGCCCTGTTTCTTCAGCAGTTGAGACTTACGGAACACCCCCCCCCCCCCCCACTGTATCTTTTTGCTGGAAATATGTGCAGTGGCGGAAAGCTAGGGGACTGATTTGTTGTCCGGCATGCAGCTAATAAGTCAAAGGAAGCAGAATTGTTTATTTTCCGCGTCACTTCCAGATGAATGTACTTTGTTTCGGTGACTTGGTGAAGCTAAAGAAATTTGCAATGGAAGATGGGGTTGCATTATATTGGGCTCTGGAGATCTACTAAAATCCAACATGTAAGGAATAACACTGGATTTGTTGACAGGATTAACTCTACTATATTATTTCTTGAGGCGTGTTATGACCGATGCAGTAAAAACTGCAGAGCATCTCCAATGATGAGAAGATAAACATATCCAAGGGACTTGAGGAAAAGCATCCTTTGCCCTGACAGACATGCAACTATCCCAAACTAAATGGATGTTTACCACATGTTTCTAAAAAGTCTAGGTAGGCGAAAAACACTGTCAAGACACCCGCATTCTACATGAGGCTATGAAAAAAAGCCACCCGACTCAAGTAGAAGCGTTGGAATACTGCATAACTAATGTCTGATGATGAAAAGGGTGATGCCAGCTGACAGGAGAGAATCACAAGAGCCCTCCAAGTGTATTGAAAACTCCACCGTGATCACGTCAGTCGTGACCAACAGGCTCTGAGCGAGTGTTAACATCGCGACTTCAAGATGACCACAAATGATACGAAGCAAAACAACAAGCGAGCCAAGTGGCGTTTCTAAATTAACAAGCGTGGACGCCAATATATTAAAACAAAAGTGCTTATGAAGTAAAGTCTTTTTATGTCACAGTCCATAAATTGATAACATTGTTTCAACTCTGTCAGCAAATGCCACTTTTGTAGATTCACATTTTTTTGGCAGCGACTGAAGACTCCTGCCAAGACTAATCTCATGTGAACGCGTGTCTCAGCAATTTAAGGAATAAAAGTACTCCCCAAAACTTGACAAAACATCTTCAACAAGCGCATAATGAGTAGAGGAAATCAATGGCTATTGATTGATGAGCTGCCGTTGGAGTCGTCACTGTAAACTGCTCACTAACTTCATTTGAATTTGTGATGGGATTCATTCAAGTGTATTTTCACTGGCTTTGGAAGACTAAGACAAAATAAGGATCCAAATAATACTCAATTAAATCAATTCACGTGGAACAAAAGTTCTCTCAGGATGCAGGGTCGACTCAGATGTCCTCACAGATGTTCTTTTGTTTATCACAATCGCTGGCGCCTGGTTTGAAGTGCAAAGCAACAGGAGGTGGAATCAGAGACGAGGGGGGGATCAGTGATGTGCAGTCAGGGGAGGCAGGTGAGGCTGTGCCTCACCTGTCATCATGGAAATATCAAATGACAAAATAAATTAAACGGTTATATTTATTTAGTGATTTGTACTTTAACATTCTTTTCCATTTAAGTTCACCATTTTTGGAATTTTTTTTTCCAAAATCGCTGAATTTTCACATTTACTGTTCAGATACTAAGAAGAGACGAGCGGTGAGGCATCAGCCGGCTGAGCCTCACCATGGATTGCGCAATGACCATGCTAACTGTGCTGGCTTGCTCTGCAGTGAGACCGCAATTCTGCCCCTCTGCATATCGCTATTAAAGTGTTCAAAAGCTTTTAGTATATGAACTAAATTTCTACAGTTTAGCTGGTGTAAATAATGTACAGTCACTGTACATTATAAACACTGTACTACAGTTTTTATTTTATTTTTATCAAAACTGTGTGCCTAGGTGAGGCACACAGTTCTCCTGCCTCATGACAGGGGGCGCTGGTGATTACAGATTCTTCTTGCGACTCCTCGGCTGCAGAATAATAGAATTAGTGACAGAAAGCTACAGTAAACAGTTAGCAAGTTAAGTGCAACCATCCAGTCATTTTTTCGTGTTGCTTGCCCTTATTTTCAGAATGGAGGATTATATCTCTAAATTGAAAGAATGTTCTAAACTGGACTTTTAATCGAAGCAGGAGATAATAATTAAGGAAGACCAACACCGGACTGTATAGCTCACAAACGGTGAGGGGTGGATGTAAATCTCCTGGACAGCTTTTCAGCTTTTTGGCCCAGAAGGATCTCATTGAAACTATTCCTGAAGCGACAAAGTTGCTCCAGCTCGTGCTCACTATTCCAGCTACTACAGCATCAGTGGAGCGGTCATTCTCAGCACAAAAGACTGAACACATACAGTCGGAACAGGACTGATCAAGGACGACTTTCTTCACTGGGAGTGATCTCCATTGAGACAGAGAGACTTGGACTTCATGTATAAGTAAAGGTAACACGATAATAACATTTTTTTATGCTACAATTTGTATAGAGTATATAAAGAAGACATGACATTTTAAACAAAACACGTTAACTGTTGCCAATCAAATGGTGAATAAGCTACTCTGTGGAGTACATTCATATGTTTGTAAATCTGACTATGATGACGTCAGTGCCTCACTAGCCATGAACTTCACCGAACGTCACTGGGGAGGACTCTATCCATGCGCTCACTGCAAAGTTGTCTCATATTCATCTTTTGACAGTAAACTCGTTATCGGTGTGGAGCAAAAATAATGCATTTCATTCTCTCTGATAAGAAGAGGCTATCGAAAATATAATACGGACACAGCTTTGCCCGTATTTTCACAAATGATAAACAGCACAGTCTGCCTGAGACCTTTTGGGTCACAAGTTCATGCTTAAGCCTAAAGTTGAATATCCGGGAAGCTCTACTGGAGAGACAAAATATCCACAGGTCCTGCGGAGAAAAAAACCTCACACTTGAAAGGTTGCAGATGGAATACAAATTGCCTGAGTCACACAATTCACTACATATATTTTACCTGAGAGAGGAGTGATCACAATAAAACTTTCAATATATACAAACCTATACCTATCTGACCTTCAAATTTCTATTCCCTCTCGTTCCCTCAGATCCTCTTCCTCCCTCCACTTATGTGTGCCCCCTGCCCGTCTCAGCACAATGGGGGACAGAGCTTTTAGCCGCTCTGCCCCCAAACTCTGGAACTCACTTCCTCCTAACCTTCGTAACATTGATTCATTGATTCTCTTCCCACCTTCAACTCCTACCTATTCAAAATTGCATTTTCTATGTACCTTGATCTGTTGTTTCTATTTATAATTGAATTTTATTTATTATTGTATCTATGCTTGTCTGTGACTGTAAAGTGTCCTGAAGAGCTTTGAAAGGTGCTTGAAATAAAATTTATTATTATTATTATTATTATTATTATTATTATTATTATTATTATTATTATTATTATAAGCGGCTTGTTACTTTTGGAAAACAGTGGACATTTTGCAGATCTATGACAAGTAAAAATGGAATAGAATACCACCTTAAATTGGTGTTTCTACTTCTGAATCGATGCATTGGAATTTCAGTAAAGTGACACTGTCGGCCAAGGAGACATAGTTTGTTCGAGAGATCACAACTGGTCTGCATAACAACTAAAGACCGTAAACATGTCACAGTGCATGCATTAAGTTTCATGAAGCGAAATGAACAGCCAACTGGTCAAGGTATACAGTAGTTTGTGTCACTTTGCTATCAAAACGCAGACTATACCGTATGTACAGATTTATGGACACTTCTTTATTTTCCCCTTGAGCAGAATAAAATCACTTTTCATCCATGTTGTATCCTTGCTGCTTTTAAACCGCTCTTTGTGATACTTAACTCATTCACTGCCAGACATGTGCAAAAATGTGTCCACTTCAGTGCCAGGGTTTTTGTCATTGTCACTGGAATTCCAGGACCCACATAATATTGAGTTTTAGGACTACATAAACATTCAATGCAGCGTAAGAAACCTTAGACTCTCTTCTTTCATCAGAAAAAGAGTTAATTCCTAAATTTTATGGATCTGGAGGTATATGAGCTTGAAATGAGAATGGCTGTCCAAAATACAATGCAATACTTACATATTGGTTTATATAGCACTATAGCTGAAGCTGGAACAAAGGGCTAACATTGAAAAAGGGGAAATGGTGCCCCCTTGTGGAAGGGAAAACATTGCCACATGCCATGGCCAGTGCTCTATCGGTACCCAAACAAGAAAAAACCCAAAGCAATTCGGGAATGGCGCTCTTCGTCAGATTTTAAATTTCTGAATAAATTTGTGAATGGCAGTTAAATGAGCCATGCCAACCACACTTCTTAATTTGACCCTCATACTTAAGACCGCGTTGAGAGCAAAAATGGCTCTTGATGTTTGTATGGAACAAAGTCAGACGTATTATTGCTGCTTGGTTCGAGTTTCCCCTTGATGGCAGAATCTTGTGACTAACCTTGTTAGTGCAGCGCTCAGCTTCCCTAGGTTGAAATCCCCTCAGAGCACATAGCAGGGGGGCTGCCTGTTGCTCTCCAACCGTCATCATACTGGACAGCTCCTGCAGGACAAAGAAGAGGGAGGATATTTCTTACTTGTGAATTGCACTAAGTGATGTTGAGTGGCATCAACTCGGTTTCACGGATTTCTTGCTGATGACTAATCCATTCTGGTCCGGAGATGGTTAGACCAGCATCTTACTGACAAAATGTATTACAGACATCAACATGGAAAAAAAGAGGAAGTCATATCTGATTTATTATTTGTCTGGAGCAGGGTGTGAATGTCATTTTTTTGCCACGGTCCACATTGTAGATAGGGTTTCCTCTTATGAATTTGGGGAAACCATTAGAATGTTTCATCTCCTCCACATATTACATACAGAACACACAACAAATTAATCAATAACTAGTTTTCAAATCTGAAGTCAAGAATAATTGTCACGATTTGCAAGGTAATGGTCGTGGTGGAACCCAAAAAAGCAGGCAGGAGGGGGGAGCAGGTTGTATTTGACAAATTTTATTAAATAAAGTCAGTGGGCAGGAGTAAAACATGACGAGATGAAACAAACCTGACAGGATGAAACAAACAATGACCTGACACTGAATTGTCGTACCGGATATCCCTTTAACTGCCACTGATTAAAACTACACGACCAAACGACCAACATCTGTGCAGCTACAGGCGGGGCCCGACAGTGCCACCCGTTGGTCGCAAACACAAACATGACAATAATGACTGTTATTGTGGTTTATATATCACAATTTGAAATTTTGGTTGGGACTTTAGCAAGCATTAAAATCGAATAAAATGATCCAGATTTGGCCCCCGGGCCTTGGCTTTGACACCTTGGTCTAGAGCAATGCTTCCTACCAAAACAACAGTTCATTTTCTTTTTAAACAACCCTCTCTTATGTTTTATGAGTTGTGAAATGTGCCAGATATTCACTTTGCATGCCAAACCACTTATTGGCACATTGCGATCGAGACTTTGGCAGATTGGCTGATTTAGATTTTATTAGTAGCAAACAGAGAAACCAAATGAGTCACAGTTGCATGGGCAACATTTGCCAGTTGCGACTTTTAACAAATTGTTCGCCGCCTCAGTGGAACGTCGAAAAAGTCTACATGGCTCGGACCACCTACTCATGCTGTTAACACGCTACCTGAGGGATGGCATTGCACTCTTCAAGCAGGAGTCATTGCAGGGTCATCGGCCAATGTGGTCTACAACAGACACGTCACAGTATTTGATAAAGGCCGCTCTGTGGGGCAATGGTTGACACCTTGGTAATTGGAGATTGGTTCCATCGATGGAGATATGGAATTGCCCCCAGTGATTACAAACCTCGTTTTTCCGGGGATTGACATGCCACCCTTTACCGTAACAGTACAATCAGGCCGTTTAATTGTCAGAGCTTAAAACAAGAATCAATAGCAATAACATAACAATGTTTGGCATCAGCTTTGAAAAACACAGCAAATTTTTGTGGACATGCGGATTCCTACTGGGACGACTTTGTTATTAGTCAATGTTTGTTCTTCACATTTTCTGTTCTCCGATGACTAAGGAAGCACCTTCTCTGATAAGTCTCAGTGTTAAAAAAAAAAGACTTAATTGCCTCGTGTCAGCCAAATTACCAAAATGTGTTACTGTGACAATTTCAAACAATGTGAGGCGAAACATCCGACACCTTCAAAAAAGTACAGATGACGGCTGAAGAAACCTTCTCATCAATGTGAAGAGCAGTATGGCCAGCAAAATAAGTCAGGTGATTTAGTCATCATACTGTCTTTCATGCAAGTGTTTATCATGGAGGACTTTTATGTCATTTGAAGTTGTCACGATGTAGTTGGCGACCAACGGGTGGCGCTGTCGGCTCCGCCTGCACAGGTGTTGGTCGTTCCAATCAATGGCAGACTGTCATGTTCTGGTTGGCGAACAACGGATAGCGCTGCCGGCGGTTTTAGATTTTGTTCCTGCTGAGTCTATTTTAATACAATTTGTCAAATAAACCTGTCTGCATTTTTGGCATCCACAACCACCATCACCACCTCGTATACCGTGACAGAATTACCCGACCAACCATCCGATCCCTCGGGTACAACGGACCGGTCTCATTTCCACCTGAATCGCACTCACGCCCACGACAAGCCGTGCCGTGTCCACGTCAGGCCGAGACCTCTTTCCAGGTGGCCGTCCAGGGTGACACTCGATGTCTGGCAGTGCGACATCCACGTCGAGCCATGCGTCGTCACGTGATTGTGTGAGTAGGGTCGCATTCACGTCCACAACGAGCCATGCCGTGTCCACGTCAGTCCGAGACCCCACTCAGCGCTGGATCCCGCAGGTGCTAAGGACTTGTCTCGTTTCCCCGGTGCCGGGCAGTTCACGTCTACGTTAGGCCACGCCTCATCAAGTTTAAATTGCGTCACACGACGAGCCGTGCAACGTCCACGTCGAGTCATGCATCGTCACGTGATTGCGTGAGAAGGGTCACACTCACGTCCACAACGAACCGTGCCGCGTCCACGCTCACGTCAGGCCGAGTCCCGTTCCCATCAGGCCGCCGCCCATCATATGCCGGTGAGGCAACGGTTGCCGTCTCCACTATTGTTCCCTGGTATTTGACACAATTTGTCAAATACATCTTGTGCTCCCTCCTACCTGCTTTTTTGGGATCCGCAACCACCATCACCACCTCACATACCGTGACAAAAGTGCTAACTTTGGGTTTAAGAAAATTCCACAAAGATGGTGGCCCCGTTTACGTAACACATACGTTACACTCACACAGCTCCAAATCATGTTCAATTAAGTATTGCAAGACTTTCAAACAGATCGGAAAATCTTGTGTACACAGGGTGCTGCAGCGAGGTGCACAGGTGCTCTTGGCTGAATGTTTTCATCAAGAAAACAATTGAACCTCCTATGTGCATACACGGTCTGACTGTGTGCAGCGAATCTTTACATCAAAATTAGATTGGGATCTTGGTGTATGTCCCACCTGAGTCAGCTTCTGCTCCCACCATGCCGCAAAACAATACGAGCCTCAGAGTTTGTACTGTTTACTGATTTTTATGAACTCATTCAAAAATGCACATTATTTGCTTTAAAACAAGCTTGGGTGTTTCCCGAAGGTAATTCACAGGCCTAATAGACCTTTAGGACCCACGCCTGTCAATCAGTAGACCGTAGTTGCCTAGTTATTGCATTTACTTGCATACATGGATTTTCTTACGCAAATGACTGCAATGTTTTGCATGTCATTTTAAATACATGATGGTTTGAATAGTGGGATAATCTCCCCCTTTCTTTCTCCAAGGGTGATTTCCCAACTAGGACCGTATTATTATTTTTAATCATAGCCTGCCAGATAACTGCAGGCATTTTAATTGTGCAGCATTTGGCCACAGTCACACTGTTTCAGCCTACACTCGATGCAGTCGGTAAAATAGACAAGCTCTTTAGATTACGTCATGATTGCATTGGCCTGTTCGAATATGGCACTACAGATGGGACTCATAACAACACAAAAAAAAATGATGTCGTCAAGCTAAAACAAAACAATTGGCATACATTTGGGACTATTGCAGTCATCGGGGTTACTTGACAAAATCTCTGTGAAATATCCAGATACAGTATGCCCACTGTGGAAGCTGTGAACTGTAAATGGTGTGATGCCTGGCTGTTTTTGCTCATGCTGTGTGAAACTCTCGTCTTCATTAAAAAAAAAAAGCCAATACGTGTATTTCGATCTTGAAGAGTGTTTGGACTGACTAGAATCTAAACAAAAGCTGTGCATTGTATATGTGGAGAAAAACCTTTGCAGCATTGATTTCTCCAGTCGCTGGAAGGCTAGTTAAAAGGATCCCTGACATGTTTGCCTAATGATTTATTTGGTTGTGAGTAACTTAACTTAAAATCCAATTTCCACAAACAATTTCCACTTCATTTAACAGTTGGGTTCCTTTTAATACATCCCCATCGATCATAGAAAAGGACACCGTGCAAAAATGCCTCTACAGGGTTCAGAGTCAGCTTGGATTGGCATGAATTCTACCTAATGAGGACAATCAGTATAAAAAAATAGATAAAAGGACGGATGGTGCAGATTACCCCACAATGCCCACTGCTTTGTTTATGTCTCATCCACCACCCCCTATCAATATCATCAATGCCACATAAACCATAATAGCTACCAGCCAATCTATGTTGACAAATAAAGTTGAATAATGTTGAATAATAAAAAGAAACTATATTTATGCCGCCCAAAACAATATTTGTCCAACTCCCCATGTTTATCACACAGACATCACTCAATCAATGGGGTATGGTTGCCACCAGTGACGTGCAGTCAGGGGAGGCAGGTGAGGCACCTGTCATCATGGAAATATCAAATGAAAAAATAAATTAAAGAGTTATATTTATTTAGTGATTTGTTACTTTAAAGTTATTTTCCATTTAACTTCACCATTTTTGGATTTTTTTTTGAGAATTGCTAAATTTTCACATTTACCGTTCAAATACTAAGTAGAGACGAGCGGTGAGGCATCAGCTGGCTGAGCCTCACCATGGATTGCACAATCACTATGCTAACTGTGCTGGCTTGCTCTGCAGTGAGACCGCAATTCTGCCCCTCTGCATATCGCTATTAAAGTGTTCAAAAACTTTTAGTATATGAACTAAATTTCTACACTTTAGCTGGTGTATATAATGTACAGTCACTGTACATTATAAACACTGTACAACAGTGTATTTTATTTTCTTTTTATCAAAACTGTATGCATAGGTGAGGCACACAGTTCTCCTGCCTCATGACAGGGGGCGCTGGTGATTACAGATTCTTCTTGCGACTCCTCGGCTGCAGAATAGAATTACATGTAGTGACGACAAGCTACAGTAAACAGTGAGCAAGTTAAGTGCAACCATCCAGTCATTTTTTCACGTTGCCCTAGCTTTATTTTCAGAATGGAGGGTTACATATCTAAATTGAAAGAATTTTCTAAACTGGACTTTCAATCGAAGCAGGAGATAATAATTAAGGAAGACCAACACCGGACTGTATAGCTCACAAACGGTGAGGGGTGGATGTAAATCTCCTGGACAGCTTCTCAGCTTTTTGGCCCAGAAGGATCTCATTGAAACTATTCCTGAGGCGACAAAGTTGCTCCAGCTCGTGCTCGCTGTTCCGGCTATTACAGCATCAGTGAAGCGGTCATTCTCAGCACTGAAAAGACTGAAAACATACAGTCGGAACAGGACTGATCTCGGACAACTTTCTTCACTGGCAGTGATCTCCATTGACATAGAGAGACTTTTAAAACTGAATAAAGATAAGGAAGGCTTCTACAAAGAAGTTATCGATGCCTTTCTTCAGAAGGAGTGGCGCATGGACTTCATTAATAAGTAAAGGTAACACAATAATGTTTTTTTATTCTTTTTTTTCTATGCTACAGTTTGTATATAAAGAATGCTGACATGACATTTAAACAAAACACGTGAACTGTTGCCAATCAAATGGTGAATAAGCTACTCTGTTGAGTTCATATGTTTGTAAATCTGACTGTGATGACGTCAGTGCCTCACCAGCCATGAACCTCACCGCACGGCACTGGTTGCCACAGGAACAAGAACAAAGCAGTCCAAGGTTTTGGGGTGTCTTTAAATGAAAATAGGTTTCAAATAATGACTGCAAAGTGGAGTAAGGTTGAGAAAAAGTCTGTGTGGGCATACTGACCATCACATACTGCTGTTATTTTTGGTACTCATTTGCTCATGTAATATTGCAGATCCTGCTATTGCTAGTTAGAACATACAGATCAGCAATTTGACATCATTCCGAGCATAATGAAGAGATATTTTAATGTTAAAACACATACTCTATTCTTTTTGGAAGCTGCCAGCAGTCTCCTGATTGAAGATATGTTTTGAACATGCTCAGAGAACATTTTGATTAATGCTAAAACGAGAAAAGAAATTTATGATAAAAAGTGGTCCGGTGGTTGATTTTGATAGAAAGCTATGTGGAATTATTTGATGACAGTGTCCTGACACCAGCATATACCCCCATCACCGCAATGTTTGACAGCAGAATTAGGTTGGACAAAAGAGGGATATACAAATTGATAACAATCTATAACAATCAGCACGAGTGTCATCTTCCTGTTACTAGGCTGCAAAGAAAGACCTCGGAATCGCCTCAATTTCTATCAGCGAATGCCGCAAACAGACTGCATTGCAAGGCTCTCACTGCTGTTTTGATGAGTTTGACTTGATGCCAAGAATGTAAGCATCGTTCTCAGAAAGGACAGGACGACCAATAGCAACGTCTCAGAATGTCTCTTTGAGGTGAACATAGAAAGAGAGAGAGCGAGAGAGAGAGCGATGCTCAGTATTTTTTGCTCGTTTGACAAACCCACCCAATATGTCTTCCTGCCTCCCGCCTTTGTCAGATACACTGACAGTGTTCATTATAGCTTCTGCCCAACCAGCAAACTTCTCCCGAGTCATACTTACTGCACTAGTAGTCAAATCTCCTCTTATCACAAGAGTCACTCTCACCAGCCGCTCCAGCAGCAGCCCACACAGAGCATCCCGAATTATGTCGAGCGCAGATACCCAGTCACATTTCCGTCATGGGGCTGATGCCGTCACAGTCCAAGGAGCAGAAAAGCTGTTTTATACCATCATCTGCCAAAGTCTCTGCCAGCATTGCACTCGCCTGTGCAGCATCCGGCATCATGCTTTCTGCAGTCATAATCGGTCATGCTCACACGACTGCTACACAGCCTCAACACCTGGCGCTGTGTCCTCCATGAGACCAAGCAGCCATAGCTGGCGTCACACTTGCCAGAGGCGCCTTCAGCAGTGCCATCATTCATACTTAGTGGGACCCGACCGGCCACACAAAAAGGGCCTGCAAATATTTCCTTGGCAAGTCCTCACAACCAGGCGTTAAGATGATCTTAGCCCACAGTTAGTTACCCTTGTCATCATTCCTACAGGGGGTGTGGAGCAGATAACAAATTAAATAATACCATTGATATGCATATCTCCACATACCACATGAGGTTCTATGCATCAAATTGAGATATGTTTTCTATTCAGGCAGCATAATGTGATGGGAATAGAACGTGATGTGTGTTTGGGAATATGAAGCAGAGACATTTTCCACATCCGTTCCTGGGATAAGATTTCTTACAGCTCTGCTTTCAACTTAAGGTAAGAAGCCCATCAGTTACATCCTATTGTTTCAGATGAGAAAGCGGGAGGAAGTCTGGGCTAAATTCATAAATTTTGAGTGTGGTTAAATTTTCTTCAATCCATCTAGATTTGAGCTCAAGCTTTGGAACTCCATTTCAAGTTTAAAAATGCACTTTCCTGTTATAGTGCGCTACATTAGTAGCGAAGAAACATTCAAGTACCCTATTTTCCGGTGTATAAGGTGCACCCAAAAGCCTTCATTTTCTTCAACAGCTGGCTCTGCGCTTTATATGCAGGTGTGCTTTATATGTGAAGTAATATTGAGCCACAGCAGGTCTCACAACTAACCCCAGCCTCGACTGGAGTGCCTTATAATGTGGTGTGCCTTATATTTGGAAAACTTATTTCATTCATTGAAGGTGTGCCTTATACTCAGTGCACGTTCTATATGGAAAACGTTTGAAAATACACAATTCCCTGGAGGTGTGCCTTATACTCCGGTGTGCCTTATACACCAGAAAATATGGGGTAAATTAATGTTCGGTCAGCTATAGAAATACAGATGTTGTCATCAAATCAACATTTTAGGATGAGGCAAATATGATTTCAAAGAGCAGTTGAAATTATTTTATTGAGACAGCTAAACCCAAACACTATTTGCAAGGCTATTACCAGGCGGTAAGCAGTTGTATATCAATTACTGCTATGCAATATAGCTGTCGGTCATGTCAGGACCAGCTGTAACATTTTTAACATTGACACCAAATTTAAGCTGCATTACGATGTCAATTCATAAACATTGTATCTAAAATGACTTTTTGAAAACCAAACTGAAAATAGGAATCAATTTGTCTGTCTATATTTGCCGGTTGACATTTTTGTTTCTGTACAAAATGTGGTGGAGCTCTAATAGCTTGGGCGAAAAAAAACAATATCAACCAATTACGACTGATAAAATGTCTATCAAACTAAACTGACATTTTCATCCACACACCCATGTTACACCCATAATGGAAGAGGGCATTTGGAGTATTTTGATTGATGGAAATGACCCGGAAAGCCCATCTGAGAATTACCAGCCCATCTCATCGTCTTGCACTATTGACTCCCAACTCCCAATGTAATCACAGAATGGAGCTTGACGTGTTTGGCTGAAGACTCTGGTGAAATTAAACCACCATTTATGTGCGTTTAATATACAGGCCTGCTTAAGTACTTTTGCGTTATGAGATATAAATAAAAAAAGTCTACCAAGGAAGACCGTATAAATAGGTAAAGTAATGTTGATCTTTCCACACACTCAAGATCCATTTGTAATGACTTATCGGCACATTTCTATTTTCTGAAATTAACTCAAATTTAACACCACACATTGGAACCCTATTTTTCCCCGGACAATAGGTGACCTCAGATTGAGTCAGGGAAAAAACTATTTAAGGAAGATCTTTTTCTCCTATTCATGCTTTCAAACTTTGACTGTCTTTACAACAAAAACATTGTTGAAATAAGTTTTAACTGAAGTTTGCATGACACCGTTCACTTCATCCAAATAATGTTTCATCAGGACAAGATTTCGATGCTCTGGCTTGGAGAATCTTATTGTGTGACATCGACGGTTCATTAACAAACCTAAATAGTGTGAACGCGTTAATAGCAGAACGTGCTGTTGCTTATGGACTCATCTCAAAATGCATGGTTAGTGATTTTATTGGATAATAAATAGTAGCCAACCCCTCGGTGCCCAAGTGATTTCACCCTGTTAATTTATCACTATCTGGCTGGAAGCCAATGTTCTTGTCGAGAGAGCCACCTTAATAAGGTTACAACATAACAGTCTGGGTACTTTTTTGCTCCCACGAATACCCTTCAGCAGTGACATATAACTTTAGAATTGTCCTGCAGCAACTTGGACACGGTACTGATATCATCCGATTTTTTAGAAACATATATCATTTGATCAGTATTCCCTCCAGTGAAATGAGGTATACGCTCTACCAATGATGTGATAAAACCTGCTCATTCAAATTTTTTTGACTCTTCCTGCCAAAGCCGTGTACGAAGTTAAAAAAAGTGTGCCGGGTTTTTTTCTGTGAAAGTGAGCAGTACAAGTTAAGTACTCTCTCCGACTCAGCATGATTCCCACTTGATCCTTGGTTTCACTCCCTGGTGCGTTCTACTATCTTTGTCACTGCTTTATTTCCTGTATATGATAGCTGTCCATGTTAAGTGCTTTGTTACAGCTTCAGCTGTTGTTAAAGCGCTATATACTGTAAATCAATATGTATTGTATTGTATTGTATTATAAGTACGGGCAACAAATTGCAAATCAATGTTTGTTGCCTACTCTGTGACTTTTGTTGGTGTATCTTAGTGTCAGGAGAACGCTGGAGATGACAATTCACAAAAGCAACTGGTGATGATGCCAGAAAATAATGGTAGTGAGATTATTAATATTTTATACATGGTGAAGAGGGGAAGGGGAAATTCACCCTGATAATGATAGATCCAAATTGGAACAACTAACACGATACCTTATTGAGCGGGCAGTGCTCATGCTGTCAGCACACTTTAAAAATGCAAACTCTCAACATATGTGGGAAATTGAACGGCGATATCATCTTATATGTATATGTGTGATTTTAAATTGAATGCTTGCAATTATTATTCAGTGTTGCATTCCTTAACCCTTCAAAAACAACACATTTGTGAAACTCCACAAAAACAAAAAGCCCCCATATATTTACTTCATGACGTATCCATCACATGCTATATGTCCTCAAACATTCTTGATTGTTCATGATTGTGCTGTTAAATTAGCTTCACTTGTGTTGGAAAGTCAAAGTGTGATAATCAAACCATCTTTTATGTTAGAATGCAATTACCAAAAACCTGATACCAGAAATGGATCCAAAATGGAATCAAGGGGTTAATGAGCAGGCTCATCATGAAATAATTACCGCCTTACAAACAAGTGGCGCATGCTGTGATTCATCAATCATGTAAATAACCTTACACCAAAATGCGGCAAAACAAATGTGAGACATCATTGGCCCGGTGTTGATAAAAGTTAAAATGTGCACATGATTAAAAATCTTTCTCTGGTTAAAAATGTTCCGGTTTATTCCAAAGGCCTTATCCTTTCGTCCACTGACGGGGTATTGTGTGTGAAATGGATTGCATGTGATGCATTTGTATTCCCATAGCAACCTCCCGGCACCAGATTACTCTGTTGACCGGCAAGATAATTCGCTGCATGCCTCACTTCAATTGCTGAACATTTGCAACCATGCAGGTACCCCTGAGTAATGCATGCCACATAAAGAGCATTGAAAGCAATATTCAAATCGTTTTTCTTTCCACTGTATTTTTCCCCAATAGAACGAAACTGTAACTCCAATGTAATGTAATGTAATGTAATGAGTACATTAGAGGGACAACTCACATTAGAGGCTTTGGAGAGGAAGTCAGAGAGGCCAGACTGAGATGGTTTGGACATGTCCAGAGGAGAGAGAGTGACTATATCGGGAGAAGGATGCTGAGCCTTGAACTGCCAGGCAGGAGACTGAGAGGAAGACCGAAGAGGAGGTTTATCGATGTGGTCAAAGAGGACATGAAGGTAGCTGGTGTGAGAGAAGAGGATGCACAAAACTGGGATAGATGGATGATATTGATTCGCTGTGGCGACCCCTGAAGGGAAAAGCCGAAAGGAAAAGAGGAGGAGAACAAAACTGTAACTCGCATCCATCCATGCATTCCTCGAGGTGCCCACGTGGAACATTATATCCAGTCTGGTAAAGCACCCAAATGTGCATTAACTTGCTTCACGCTTTAGTCAAAATACAGTGAGAACGAACAACTGAGGGGGTTATTCAAAAATGAGCTACATGTATAGAGTATGAACTAAACCTAAACAAATCCTAAACACACAATGAATGACAAGTTAGCAAACTATATATTCAGTCTACTGTTTGTAATTTTGTATTTTAAAAGAGGGAGGGTCCTATGATGCTTACTTTTGCCTGTATATTTCCATCACTCAAATCCTGACAAACTGTGATTCTCTGTAACCAGGCAGATAACCACTTGTTTTTCCTCTCATCACTCCAACACTAATGCATTTCTTCACCTAAAATCAGAATAAATAGTGCACTTCTTCAGCCGTCGTAGTCACTTATGTCCGTTGCTCCACTGCGGCTTATTTTGTTTACTTCCATTATTCTAAACATGACATTATTATGACATTATTATGACATTATCATGACGGGGTTTGTATTTGTGCCAAAAGTTCACAAGGTGAATTGGTAAGGGAATGAGCAGAAATGTCATAGCAAGGCCCAATGTAACACCTGCACGGGTGGTAAGTGCTCAAGGATGTCATGCACTTCATCAACCCTCCTTCATAAACAGCAACAGGTTTCTTTTCTAAAGCTTACACATTTTACTTAGTTTAATAGCTGTGTTTTATTTTCATTTTTTTTAATTGAGTGTAAATGATGTAATGCTGCGCGGCAGTGTTGCCGCCGAGTCTAATTGTAAAAGTCATCCTGATTTAGCTCATTATTCTATTTATCTGATCGAGTTCCCCACTCCCAATGGTGCTGGGTTGCGAACCGGGTTTGTCATTATGACACTTGCCATACTAAAGCATGTTTATGATCAAATGTGAGTCAAGCAGAAAATGTACAGCAAGCAGGTAAAACTCGTTCAGTTTTTCCAGCCTGTCAATGAATAATTGAAAAGCTTCTGTAAACAAAACGATGGTGCCTCAAGGAAAGTGTTTTTGGGTGAATGCGGTTCATTGAGCTCTGTTGCGACTTGAACATGTGTCAGGAACTGACGCCGTTCACCCGTGTCCTGTATATTTTGCAGGGTTGATAAATAGAGAAGGATTGGTCATATAACAGATTCAGCAGGAAGTCAATACAGTTGTTTTGTTAGTGTGATTGGAAATATCAAACTCTGCAAGCAATCGAGATTGACCGTAACCTTGAAGTTACAAAATTATGGTAGTCCACATAATTCAACGGAGCAGGGTTGGGGGCCTGTGTGAAAACATGTTTTATCAAAATAAAACTAGAAGTCACAATAAATATATCTTGGCTTATAATTTTAAAAATTCACAAAGATCATACCACGTCATACACCCTCTTCATTAAAGTTCAAAGAATGCTTACAGAGTGAGAACCAAGCAAAACCCAATAAGATGGAGCTCGGATTCTTCATCTTCCAGAAAATTAGTGACCCAAAACACACTGCCAAATGGGTTTGATCAAAGGAGAAGAAGTGGAAAGTCTGTGAAATGACTTGGGCAGACGAACACTAGCAAAATCAATCGCTGGCCCTAAACCCTAAAGCGCACGCATTTCTACCCGCTAAAGCCGAGACTAAAGTGATGCCCATATCAACTGACGAACGGCGGTGAAATCCTTGTACTTTATATCCACTTCAAATTCAAATGCCAAGTTTCTGAGGTCTTAAAAACATGAGACCAATGAAATCATTTCAAAACTTTTCCACCACGGATGACATTAGAAACCTGTGCAGGATAAATAAACAACTGTGATAATGTGATTGGAACTGTGCACGGACATTTAAATCAGGCAGGCTGAGTTCATAATGAATCAATTTTGCCAGTACACACCTCCCATAATTTTAAGTGCCAACGATTAACCTCAAATAAAAAATTCAGGTGTTATCAGTTTTTCCTGACGCGATGGCCATCATATTTCACAGCGCAAGTCATAGTCCTTATAGAGCTTCCACGGTATTAGAGGGACCGCAATGTTCAAAGGCATATGTCAGGAGATGGGGAGACAAGTACATGTATTTTGAAGGCACTAAATAGTCGTTGACGATAGTCATCGCGAAGGAAAATATGGTGGACCAAGAACTCGCTGCCCCTCGAAACATGAAAAAGTATGAGATTGAAACTGGTCAGGGAGGTTGCGAGAGGCTGAAAACACTCATGAAGGAGCTGCAGGATTTTCTTGGCGAGATTCCCTGGTCATCACCGAAAGAAAATCATACTGACAGTAAGTGAAGCATGTTGGTGGCGGCATCATGCTTTGGGGCTGTTTTTCTACAGTGGTACTCATAGTGAAGGAAATGACAGCTTGAACGGTTCCAGATATTAATCAGTGCCCCCCCCCCCCCAAAAAAAAAAAAAAAAAAAAAAATCATACTTTTCGCTTTTTACACTAGATTACATTAGATTAGCCTCTATTAGTCTCACACTGTAGAAATGTACATTTCAGAGCAGCAAAGTTATGGAAGGAAGAAGAAAGGAGAAGAAGTACAATAACAAAATACAGGAACTGCTGGAAAGGCAGCGTCTCTCGCAGCGCCATCTTGAAGTCAAAAGAACGTTTTAGAACATCTGAATTTAATTTGGTGTTTGAGACACGGTGACACTTGTGTGTTGCTGATAATTTCGGAACATTGCCACATCTCCAATTGTGACAGGGTATGCAAAATTGCGTGATTTTTCATGTTTACTTTCAAAGCCCTCAAGGAACTACTGTCACTGTTCACATATTTAAATGTGTCTCTGTGAAAGTTCCTCTTTCTTTAAATAAAAGAAAAAAACTACCCAAGCATAATACAGTACATTGTTTTTTCTTGCTTTTCAATGAGAGCCATCGTCACTTTCCTGTCAGATTTGATTTCGCACCAATTCAATAAGTACCCAAATTTTTGAGGACATTAAATATCTTCATATTTGATGAACCAGACTGTTGGAGCCATTTGATTCACTCTTGGGTGACGTATGTTCAATCAAGTGTCAACAGAATATTAACAGAAAAATACTCAAGGAGCTTTAGCAGAGGGAGTTGAAAATTACATTGGAGTTGTTTCATTTCTCTGAAATTATTAACAAAAGCCTATTGTCAGATGGCTCCTACGCATCTGTTAGGAACAAAACATAAATTCTGACAAAACACCAGCAGTCTGACATTATACAAAAATAGACCACAAGGGAAATAACCCAATAAATTAATCATGTAACTACCAATATAATTATATAATAGCGTGCACTTTAAAAAGGGGACAGATAAAAATAAATAAAACAACAGTAAGAACAAGACCGCAACAACAACAAAAAAAGTCATTAATTCGGCAACATTCCCTGCATGTAACTTACTTGATAACAAGATTTTATCTTGTGTCTAATAACAACAGCGATCTGATGAGATCCAAGAGATGTATGGATAACAAAGATAATAAAGTTCAGTTTTAAAATGTAATTTATTTCTTTTTAGCCTAATGACCAACATTGTTGATTTGCAGAGGTGTGGGAAAACATTGCACCGCAGTGCAGATTCTCAAGTGAAGAACCCAATTTTCTTCACAAACCAGTGTCTTTCCAGGGTCGGGAAATGGCTGACACTGAATGCATTAAGAAATTATTTCCCCTTCACCCAAACCCAGCGTCTAATCACTCCTCTTTAATGCCGCAATCTCTTTGCAAAAACACTCAGTCTCAAAATGCAGATGATTAAATCAAAAACGCTGTTCCTGCTTTTTGAGCGTGTCAAAAAAAAGTGTTTTGGCTTCATGCCTTCTTAGTCTGTGAAAAGAAACGATGAGAGAAAAGAAGACAAATGTTGAGCGCTTGAGGTTGCCTGTCACCTGAGGGAAGCTATTTTTAATTTGCAAACAAAAGCATTGTGTGTTTTTTTTAATGTGTGCGTCTTCCTTTCTTCTTTTGTTTCCAGAGCAGTCAGAGCCCCAGGAAGTGAGCCCTTCATTTGCACGAAAAGCATTGCTAGTTCAGGTGCGCAAATGTATAGACGACAGGCCGGCAGCACTCTTTGTTCTCATCATATGGAAAGGATTTGCAAGACTTTGCAATATTTCCGTTGAGCAAATGTTCTTTTTTTTCTTCTAATTGGGGCTTGTGCCTGACTCAAACCACTTTATTTTTCATTTTATCATGTTTGCGTAATCATCCCCTCATTAGACTATGAATAGGTATGCATCTTTTTAATGGGATTTTCTTTTTAACTCATTCAATGCCATTCCCAAATTTATTTGGGAGTTGAAAATTTAGGAATTAACTATTTGTGTCTGATGAAAGAAGAGAGTCTAAGGTTTCTTACGCTGCATTGAATGCTTATCTCGTCCTAAAACTCAACATTCTGTGGGTCCTGCAATTTTAGTGAAAATGACCAAAACCTCGCCACTGGAGTGGACACATTTCTGCACATCATCTGGCAGTGAATGAGTTAACAGTTTAACTAGTTCAGCAAACAGCTGTGTGTTCCAGTGGGATGGATCTAAGTATACTTTAAAATATTGACGTGTCTCCAGCACATTCAGAGGACATAGTCATGGTGCGCATGAGAAGAAATTATGGCCTTTTCTGTCAGACATTAGAAGGAAATGACATCCATGTGTCCATGGGGTATAATTTGGTTTCATTACTGAACATAAAAACTAAAGGAAGGAGTAAAAATTATGTTTGTATTTAAACACCTGACGAGATAATGATGTTGATCCAATTGGTTCCTTTATATTCTTTTTGCATCAACTATGGGTGTTATGTTTTCATCGCATAGTCTTAAATTATTTCTTTTCCGCAATGTCAATTTCTATAAAATGTCCGAGTGCTTTGTAGCATGAGGTGAAGATTTTGGTACGTTCTCGGTGAATAAAACAATAAATCAATCCAGTCAAAGATTGTTTTCAAGGTTCCCCGTTTACGTGTCCACCTTTATAACGTTCATATTTCAAAGCCCCAATTTGACGGGATTCAATTTCCAGTTGCCAATTTTGCTCACAACGAACACTTTTGATAATGTGACCTTCTATATAATGACTACCATATTTTCCGGTGTATAAGGCGCACCCCCGATGTATGGTGGATTTTGATTTGTTTCCATATATAAGGCGCACCGGACTATAAGGCCCACCTTCAATGAATGAAAAAGGTTTTTCAAATATACTAATATATACATCTACACAAGTTTTCCAAATATAAGGCAAATATGAGGCATTATAAGGCGCTACAGTAGAGGTTGGGTTTACACACTACTTCTACAGGGGGAAATGGACTCGGTGGCTGCGTATAAGGTGCAGGGTCATCTTTTAGAGAAAATGAAGGCTTTTGGGTGCACCTTATACACCAGAAAATACGATAGATTTATCCAAAATAGTGAAAAGGCCTTCAATACAAGGAACCTTGAGAAGCCAATTGCCGCCACAAACTTGCACTTAAACAAAATGTACAGCATGGGATTCCCTTCCTGTTACTTCGCAACGCTACTGATCCACTTGTACAGTGTTGTACTTATGGAGGCATGATGCACATGGTCTGAAAACATATCTGGCAAACGGAAGCAAATCTCTGTGTTTGTGAAGACTAAAATTGCCATTTCATTCTTCTTCATTCTGTTTACGCATATTTTTAATCGATGCGTTTAGGGTATTACATGTTCCTGTTTTTACATCTACAAACGAACATGTTGCGTAGCTATGACGGTTAATGATTCGGCATTAATCCAAATTGGATTATTTTGCCTTGACTGAGATCTAATGAGTGTCATTTCAATTATGCAAGTGGTTAGTCAGGGCATTTCTGCAGATGCACCTGGACTAACTTGGGTGTGATTAAATCCTCATTTGCATATGCAGTCCGATGTCATATGTTCATGAAGTTAATATGGGTGAAACATACACATTCATCATAGTCTAATTGTCTTTCCTTTTACAGTGCTAACAGTGCGTATTATCTTACGAGTTCAATTTGTTACATGACCACACTTGTAACTCAATTTATTCATATGCCAAATATATTTCCCCATTCAGAAATGTTATTAATGTTTTACAGGCCTCCAAATAATATGCTTTTTTTTAAAAATAAAATGCATCAAGAAGAGAATGTAAAGAAAGAGGCAGTTCGATAATGTATTCTTGCAGTGTGTACTGTAGTGTTTGTGACTTGGATGACACAAAAGCACAGTAGCAAAGTGCATGTGTTGAAATTACAGTATCAGCATGCTCCATACATAACATTTCAAAAGCGGAAAGGATCAATGAAGTGGACCAAGGCCAAGCAAGGCGTTTACAAAATGACTCTTTCTCTCAGCCATCGTCGAATGGTGAATGGCCCTCCATTACATGACTATATTTTTCATCCTCAGCCTCCTTGGCTGCTCTCTTGACCTAAAAATTAAGTCAGTTGCTGTATTTTTTTTCTCTCTCAACCTTTGAGAGAACCGCAATTTAATTATTTGTGCCAAAGAGTCCTAATCTAACAGTAAGCGCATGATGAACTTGGAGGACGCTGATTTGTGAAATTGTGTCCTACAATGCGATACAACCAAAGCCTACCGTATGTTTCTCTGGATATAATCGAGCTGCAATACGCCAACTTCCTCTTAAGCATATTTGCCCAATGGCGGTCAAATGAAGTGTGGATGGCCTTTGACAAAGCAGCAAGGCTATCTATATCTCTAATTATTTGTTTCTTCTTCATGCAATGAGAAGTGCTTTCAGTAACAGAGAAAACGACCATTTCCCCCGAGGGGACAGTTTGATCCCGCTGGCCGTAAACGGGGCACAATCTCACAAAAGCACAATAAAAGCCTTTAAAGTATAAAACAGCTGCTACAGATGTGCGCTCCAGTGACCGTGCATCTGCTCTGCTGTGCCGAGGTTGTTTGGCTTTTTCCCCCCTAGTGATGACATTTTTCGACTGTGCTTTCAACAAATCCACGAAATTCTGAAAGCAGCCATGAGTAGAGGCAATTTCCTCTATGAGTAAAATGAAATGTGTCTGCCATAATACAGTACAAGGCTCAAAATTGAAAAATAATGTTGCATTTGCAACAGTGTTCAAGGGGGAGACGGCATCACTTAGTGGTTACAAAATTAGGCATGCCAAATCTCTCTGCTGTGATCCAATCCCAAAATAAGTGGGAATACGTCTTTGTTTGATCTGTGTTGGCATTATAGATGGTGGTCTGAGAAATGGTGATTGGATTGGATTCGCCTTTATTAGTCTAGCAGTAAAGAAATGTACATTTCACCGCAGCAAAGTGATGAATGTTAGAGGAAGGGAAAGAAAGAAGTCGAAAAACAAAATACAGGACCTGTTGTAAAGGCAGCCACTCTCACGGTGCCATCTTGAAGTCAAAACAACAACAACAAAAACTAAATAACAAATAATGTGACACAAAAGACACAGATAGTCATTCAATCTTAAGCACTTTCTGCACCCTCTTTGTTGTATGAAGCAGTTCAAGATTAAAGAGGAAATAATCAAAGTGTCCTTTTCACCAGTGGATCAGGGGTGTCATGGTGAAATCTGCACATCTGCTACAAGCTAAGTTGAGAGCAAATACAAAGCTGGTACCATCCATTGACGAAAAGTCATGCATCCATCCAGACGCAGACTGTCCAACAGCAATAACCTTTCCGCTGCACGAAGCGGGGCTGTGAAAATGTTGCCCATTACAGGCACAAAAAAGCACAATTGCCCCAGAGCTGTCCAACGATAACAGTCAAATGGCACTGACATTCTTCTCAAATCAAAAACACTGCTGGCATATTCGTGCAGACGGCTGCCTGCTCGGGCACCATTTGGATTTTGTTGGATTGGATTGGATTGGATATGCCTTTATTAGTCTCACAGTGGATAAATTTACAAATCAAAAAGTTGTGATGTGTGTGTGTGATCTCCGATAGTGTCATAGAGGAACAAACATTTCAAGATACCTATACCTATACCTATATATATATATATATATATATATATATATATATATATATATATATATATATATATATATATATATATATATATATAGGTACCTATAATTAGGAATTACGTTCTGGAAAAAATTTCTTCACTAGAAAGCACGCTTTCCATGTAAAAAAATGTTTTTTATTGTTTGGATATACAGTAAAGTCTCGTTATATCGATATTCAAGGGAGTCCGAAAAAATATCGATATAACCGGGACTATCGATATATCCGACCCTGTTTGCATGTAATTTTCTCCGTGCGTGCATAGAAATAGTATCGATATAACAGGGACTATCGATATATCCGATATCGATATAACGAGACTTTACTGTAGTTTAACAAGTTTGTGTTTGCAATTGCATTGGACCATTCTGTCAATTTTAAATCGATTTCAAATGCTCATACTTTTTTTTGTTCTTTAGATTTCAAGATGGTGCCACGAGAGTGGCTGCCTTTCCAGCAGCTCTTGTATTTTGTTTTTCTACTTCTTTCTTTCCTTTCATGTAAATTTCTCCACTGTGAGACTAATAAAGGATATCCAATCCAATCCCTCTTCCTTTCATAACTTTGCTGCTGTGAAATATAAATTTCTCCATTGCGAGACTAATAAAGGAATATCCGATCCAATCCATATATCAAAATAACTGTCAATATTATTTTTTGAGTTCTAAAATGTTTAACTTCTTACTTGTAACGTTATTACATAGCCTTTTCTGTGTACTCCACAGACCAACATTTCTACGAGAATCTTGTTTTTAATAAGCACGTATGGAGTACTCTGTATGTGCAAGGTGTAAAGAAAGCATGCGAGCAGTAGAACGTATCTGTATAAAACTCCAAATGTCTCCCCATACTGTCCACCCAAGATGCACTTCTTTCTCTGTGTTTAATTACATTCTCAATAGTTGTCAAATACAGTTTTGAACAGCGCAATCAGAGTGTTTGTAAAACAACTTTAAGATAACACGGTGGAAGTCAACATGACATTGTGGTCTGTCATTTCAGGAGTCCTCTGTTTAAATTGCAATGGCGGCTGCGTTTTGGAAGCCTGAACGCCTGCACTCGACCTTGTGGCTCTTCCTCCTATGCCTCAGCATGATTCCGCAAGCCAGGTAGGACAAAACGATCTCCTTTCAGACACTCTCGCTTCCACCGAGTACGATTTACAGTCTTCCATTCTCTCTGCCAGCTATTGTTTATCTGAGTTGTTTTGTATCATGGCTCATTAATCATACTGACGGCTACACCAGATCTTGTCATTGAGCCAACGTATAAACTCAGCCTGCACTTCATTAGGTACACCTGTACAATCTCAGATTTATCAAAAGGAAATAATTTAATGATACTGACTGGAAGTAAATAAAAAAGTACAGATGCATTTCAAAAGCGCATATTTTGTTTGAGATATTTTCCTGCAAGTCATTTTGAAGTCAACATATTGACATTTGATTCCCCAAATATGTTTTGCTCCCATCAAAAATATTGAAAATTTGAAAATACGATTAAAATACCTCATAATGAAGCAAGGTGAGCCTGTCCTCCCATCTAAATTTTTTATTATCTTTGCATGCCTGTGTTAAGAGTCAGCTAAAAGAAAGACCACCTCTTTGTGTCTTGGTGTCATTGTAATCTCGCCCCTTGTGATTTCACGGTAAGAGAACGTGCGCTGGTTGCCATGTTAGGAGTGTTGATAAGGCAGGATATTGTCGCGGTGGTGGGGTGGGGGGTTAAATAGCAAAATGTAAAATGCTTTTGCGATTATAAACGCTGAAGCAAAAGCTCACAACCAAATAAAAAGCCAGGTTGGAGAATTATCTCAAAAAGCAGAAGAGGAAGCAGAAGATTAGCCTAGTTTGCTTTAATTGTCATTGTGCCACATGGTTTTGCATTAGTTCTTAGAGAGCAAGTTTGTTTTATTGACTTGGTTACAATTTAAAATGTGTCTCACCTCAAGCAATGTGATTACATGAACTTTTTGGGGAGATGCACACTATCAATTTTGCTTATGACGTTTTTTTCTCACTATACCGAATCCCAGGATCACCACTCTCAGCGTTTCTTGGTTATAAAAACTTGATGAAAAGCGATTGGCAGGATCCATGACATTAATTATAGATAGCCACGTTATTGTTTATGAGAGCAGCATATTAATAACAAACAGTATATGAAATGCTGACATCGTTGGGGACCAAAGAAAAAAGTCACATTCCTTCGAGTGGAATCCAAGTAGGCAGTAGATTTTATGATTTATGGCCAGAGCGTGGCACTTTACAAAGACTTGCAAAAATGGTATTTTTCCCATAATTACCTAAACCATAATCAAGTGCAAATATTCCTTTTCCAGAAATGTCCACTGTCATTTTTTTGGTATTTTGTGGTTTAATAAAAAGAAGTTGTAAATAACTAGTTTTTAAAGAAATAGTGCATTGAGCTATTTGTTTGCCACCAACCGGAGTGCGAGTGATTCAGTCTTTACCATATTACAAAGTCGGATAATGCCAAATGTACGTGTTACAGTCATTTATATTTCAAATGTCGGCAGATCAGAATACAAAATGTCGTTGGATCAGCAGAGATTCCTTCGTCAGAAAGCTGCCGCTTCCCACAGTGCCTTCTGATTTTATCATCAGAATCCAAATCGGCTTTAGTACATTTGAGGTAGAAGACATTCCTGATGAATTACCACAAAGCTGACAAAACCCCTTTGGGGAACTGGCATCCTGCAACTCGGCATGTTTTTCCTGCATATTCAAAAAGGAACCTGACATGCCAGATGGTTTGTTTCAGAGACACGCCTGGGACCGAATTGATGGAATCTGTTTGTAAAAGAATAGGCATGTCGCAAACAAACTCATACAGTAATTGGACAAATGCATCACCTGTCAAACGGGTCGATCAGATTAACATAGAGAAGAATAAGCTTGGGTGTTTCAGTTGGTTTCGCTCGTCAGGAAGAGTCAAAATAGATTTTTTTAAATCAAAAATGCTAACAGCTCATGTCTTTGGATGTGATAAAGCTGTTGTTAAATCTTCACCGTTGCCACTATTGTTAAAAACTACATCAAATCCAAATGTAAAAAAATAGCAGCTGCCTTGAGGACTTGATGGGTCCTCCTTGGTTGCATTCACATCTGTTCTCAGCTCGGAGAGATGCATTTGAAAGATTACAACTGTATTAGCCATCTGCCTCGCAAAGTTCATTTCGATTTGGAACTATATTATTCAACGAAAACAATGTATACATTTTAAAAAATGCTATTAGGATGAACATGCATTGTGTACTTTTTCACTGTGGATGTGTTGTAACAATGGCCAAACTTTTCACCTCGTCTCCCATGAATTATTCACCAAGCAGCAGTGAGGGGCAAGGCTTTGCCAGGTGACCAGGTCAAGAGATAACATTCTGTTTCGGCACGGCCGTCAAGGTTAATATGTCACGGGTCTTGAGAAGGGTAATGTATTCGCATGGCCTTGCCACTTTGCAGATTGAATTATCAGGGAAACAGGTGCTACTTTGAACGATGGAGTGAAATTGGAGAGGGGAGAAGGATTACGGAAGTGTGAGGTGAAACTAATGGTAAACATAGTTTATCTCAGGTACTGTATATGTGTCAGACAGAAAGCATAGTTTTTATACTGCACATACTTTTTCCAACGTGAAAATTTAATCACTTTGGTCGTTTTGTTTTTAACAAGGTTTCCAGTCTCTTTTGCACTCAGCCCTTTCTTAATGCAGTTATTTAGTTCAGTCTTAAAACCTTGGCAAAACTACAACGTTTCAAGGCTACGCATTAGTGCCAACATTTCAAATGATGTTACACTCGAGCGGATAGATAGCTCTATTGTTTTCGGTGGATATCTTGCCTCTCGAATGATATTGCTTAAGACAGGTGGCAAAAGGGAAACTGTAATGAATCAACAATTTTGCCAGCATTCAGTCACAAAGGATCACGCAAAAAAGTACCTACTCTAAATGTAAACTGTACACATTTTGTGTCATGCTATTGTAATGAAATAACTTGATCAAGCTATACACAAATCCGTATTTTCACCTTTAGGTACAGTCCTTGTGCTAAAATGCTATTTATAGAAAGGAAGCCAGTAGATTAGACTCATTAATTTTAATGAATTAATTTCTCCGCCATTTTTTTCACTCAACCCCAGGGTATTACAATTATACGCATGTAACATTTTCGGTATGTTTGTTGCGTTGTTTTGTCTAATGTCTTTCCAGAGATGTTGAATTTGTGGATTTTTTTTTTTTTTTTGGGGGGGGGGGGGGGCTCAGTTTTTGAGAAAGGTGTGTTTTTATATGGATTTGCTTCAAAATAAAGTGCAGGATATATATTTTTTTTCTTCTGGGAGTAAACAGCATGATAGGAAAGTCTCTTTCACACCCACCCTCACCCCTTCCCATTAAAGACTTTATGGTGTTAAATGCACTTGACCAGAGCCCTAACACTGTCTGCATGGAAGGTCACACAAATATCATTCATGAAGCAGGATAGTTGAATACATGGTTGGGCAAAATGCAGTTTCTGCAACATGAGCTATTCTGACTAGAATGGAAGCCTTTGATTAAAAGGTAGAAAATATGACCTTCAATATGCTAATATAGAGAAGATTAACTGTAAAACTGCAAAACTGTAACCTTAAGAGAGTTGTGATCATTTATGTCATACTATGTCTGAGAATGATACATACATATTATTTCAGCATATACCGTTTTTTGTGTTTGCGTCAGTAAAAATATAGATTTAAATATTGTTGACAGGTAGAGCCATCCTGCATGAAAAATAATTACATATTAACAGAGTCGGGTTTTAGGTTGCTTCATAGCATGGAGTATTCCAAATCTTGCCGAAATTATAAATGATCCATTTCTGCTGTTGCAGTTGATAGCGTCTCTGAAATCCCTGCAGATAAGAGCGCAGCGTGTTGCGCCGTGGCTTCCTTCCAAAAATGCATCAGAGACTAGATTGATGTTACCTGCAATGATAGCACACATCTCAGATCCTATCTCGGTGTTTGATCATTTCCTGCGGTCGTACGAAAGGCTTCTGGCTTCCATTTTTGGTGCCACATCCTCTCACGTCCTCTTGTTGAACCGACCCTCGGATTAAAAAAACATGTGTGTAAATATAATTACCATCTGACCATAATTTTAAAAGTAAAAAGTCCAGTTCACCGGATATGCACTCAAATATTTGTGGTGCATAAACATTACGAAGCCACTAGAATCCCTTTTGAACTAATAGGACACTCATTCTAAAACTTTCACCTCTCAATCCATATTTGATGTATATCGTCATGTGGATCGTGGGGAAATTGCAGTTTGTCACATTTGAATTCAGGCGAGAGGCGGGGCACACAGATAGAAAAAAAATAAAAAAAACATTCTTTCTCACACCGCAGGGCAATTTAAAATCTTGGATGAACCTCATACGTATTTCATGTTTTTGGAATGTTGGAGGAAGACGGACGGTTAATCACATAGTCTTAAATCTTGCTTTTTTAATCCCTTTTTGATGCTTCATTCAAAATGGCCTTGTCGCCCACTCACCCTCGGCCTGTCCTTGGCACACATGCGCATAAGTGATAATCTGGGTCATTCATGATGTAAACAGAAGAACGCTGTGACTAATGCAGTGTCATGGCTGACCCGCGTTAGCAACAGAGTCAGAAAGTTAGGGCACATTTCACCTAAAATACTTAATGCGATGCAAACCTACTTTTTCATGCCTTCGGGACAGTGATGCACAAGCATTAAAAAAAAAGCACATTGTGGCTGGTATCGGATTCTATTTCTGACATAAAGGGACAGATTGTATAACGTTCGCACACACAACTAATGTTTTTTTTTTTTTGATTGACATATTTGGGTGTTCTAATATATTGTAGAATCTCCCATGAATGTCAGACACAGTAAGTGAACTCACGGTTATTAACAACCAAAACACAGCTATTCTATGGCAATAGCCATAACATGAACAGTGGAGGCACTGAATGAGTTAAACTACATTTAAAACTTCATTCACTGTATAAAATTGCGAAAACTAACGAAATAAATCAACAAATAACATTTCCTCTTCATCTTTGAGGATTTACAAATGCCTGCAAGAATTTAATCTGTCAGCTAATGATGATCATATTAAGAGCACAGATTGAATTATCAGGGAAACAGGTGCTACTTTGAACGATGGAGTGAAATTGGAGAGGGGAGAAGGATTACGGAAGTGTGAGGTGAAACTAATGGTAAACATAGTTTATCTCAGGTACTGTATATGTGTCAGACAGAAAGCATAGTTTTTATACTGCACATACTTTTTCCAACGTGAAAATTTAATCACTTTGGTCGTTTTGTTTTTAACAAGGTTTCCAGTCTCTTTTGCACTCAGCCCCTTCTTAATGCAGTTATTTAGTTCAGTCTTAAAACCTTGGCAAAACTACAACGTTTCAAGGCTACGCATTAGTGCCAACATTTCAAATGATGTTAAACTCGAGCGGATAGATAGCTCTATTGTTTTCGGTGGATATCTTGCCTCTCGAATGAAATTGCTTAAGACAGGTGGCAAAAGGGAAACTGTAATGAATCAACAATTTTGCCAGCATTCAGTCACAAAGGATCACGCAAAAAAGTACCTACTCTAAATGTAAACTGTACACATTTTGTGTCATGCTATTGTAATGAAATAACTTGATCAAGCTATACACAAATCCGTATTTTCACCTTTAGGTACAGTCCTTGTGCTAAAATGCTATTTATAGAAAGGAAGCCAGTAGATTAGACTCATTAATTTTAATGAATTAATTTCTCCGCCATTTTTTTCACTCAACCCCAGGGTATTACAATTATACGCATGTAACATTTTCGGTATGTTTGTTGCGTTGTTTTGTCTAATGTCTTTCCAGAGATGTTGAATTTGTGGATTTTTTTTTTTTTTTTGGGGGGGGGGGGGCTCAGTTTTTGAGAAAGGTGTGTTTTTATATGGATTTGCTTCAAAATAAAGTGCAGGATATATATTTTTTTTCTTCTGGGAGTAAACAGCATGATAGGAAAGTCTCTTTCACACCCACCCTCACCCCTTCCCATTAAAGACTTTATGGTGTTAAATGCACTTGACCAGAGCCCTAACACTGTCTGCATGGAAGGTCACACAAATATCATTCATGAAGCAGGATAGTTGAATACATGGTTGGGCAAAATGCAGTTTCTGCAACATGAGCTATTCTGACTAGAATGGAAGCCTTTGATTAAAAGGTAGAAAATATGACCTTCAATATGCTAATATAGAGAAGATTAACTGTAAAACTGCAAAACTGTAACCTTAAGAGAGTTGTGATCATTTATGTCATACTATGTCTGAGAATGATACATACATATTATTTCAGCATATACCGTTTTTTGTGTTTGCGTCAGTAAAAATATAGATTTAAATATTGTTGACAGGTAGAGCCATCCTGCATGAAAAATAATTACATATTAACAGAGTCGGGTTTTAGGTTGCTTCATAGCATGGAGTATTCCAAATCTTGCCGAAATTATAAATGATCCTTTCATTGCTGCTGTTGCAGTTGATAGCGTCTCTGAAATCCCTGCAGATAAGAGCGCAGCGTGTTGCGCCGTGGCTTCCTTCCAAAAATGCATCAGAGACTACATTGATGTTACCTGCAATGATAGCACACATCTCAGATCCTATCTCGGTGTTTGATCATTTCCTGCGGTCGTACGAAAGGCTTCTGGCTTCCATTTTTGGTGCCACATCCTCTCACGTCCTCTTGTTGAACCGACCCTCGGATTAAAAAAACATGTGTGTAAATATAATTACCATCTGACCATAA
The DNA here is from genome assembly GCF_051943395.1 of Hippocampus bargibanti. Lineage (NCBI taxonomy): Eukaryota > Metazoa > Chordata > Actinopteri > Syngnathiformes > Syngnathidae > Hippocampus > Hippocampus bargibanti. The sequence goes on along the minus strand of NC_142749.1, from coordinate 7,450,229 downwards.
TTTTAAAAGTAAAAAGTCCAGTTCACCGGATATGCACTCAAATATTTGTGGTGCATAAACATTACGAAGCCACTAGAATCCCTTTTGAACTAATAGGACACTCATTCTAAAACTTTCACCTCTCAATCCATATTTGATGTATATCGTCATGTGGATCGTGGGGAAATTGCAGTTTGTCACATTTGAATTCAGGCGAGAGGCGGGGCACACAGATAGAAAAAAAAGAAAAAAAACATTCTTTCTCACACCGCAGGGCAATTTAAAATCTTGGATGAACCTCATACGTATTTCATGTTTTTGGAATGTTGGAGGAAGACGGACGGTTAATCACATAGTCTTAAATCTTGCTTTTTTAATCCCTTTTTGATGCTTCATTCAAAATGGCCTTGTCGCCCACTCACCCTCGGCCTGTCCTTGGCACACATGCGCATAAGTGATAATCTGGGTCATTCATGATGTAAACAGAAGAACGCTGTGACTAATGCAGTGTCATGGCTGACCCGCGTTAGCAACAGAGTCAGAAAGTTAGGGCACATTTCACCTAAAATACTTAATGTGATGCAAACCTACTTTTTCATGCCTTCGGGACAGTGATGCACAAGCATTAAAAATAAAAGCACATTGTGGCTGGTATCGGATTCTATTTCTGACATAAAGGGACAGATTGTATAACGTTCACACACACAACTAATGTTTTTTTTTTGATTGACATATTTGGGTGTTCTAATATATTGTAGAATCTCCCATGAATGTCAGACACAGTAAGTGAACTCACGGTTATTAACAACCAAAACACAGCTATTCTATGGCAATAGCCATAACATGAACAGTGGAGGCACTGAATGAGTTAAACTACATTTAAAACTTCATTCACTGTATAAAATTGCGAAAACTAACGAAATAAATCAACAAATAACATTTCCTCTTCATCTTTGAGGATTTACAAATGCCTGCAAGAATTTAATCTGTCAGCTAATGATGATCATATTAAGAGCATTTGCTGACTGCCACGATATGCAGTGATGGACTCATGATCCCATTAATTGACTTCAACGCGAGTACTCTCTGTGACTAGTCGACCGGTCAAATATTCGTTTGTGGCCGTCTTATTCATTCGTTCGTTTGTTTATAGTGAGAGGTTTTAGATTAATTGGACAAAGGTCTGAATATTCTCATCAATTCCTCAAATAACATTTCATTACCCTGGTGGAGGTCTGTGCTCTCCAAATGCCCTTCGTCCTGTTGTGTCAGTGTTTGATCCAGGAGTGGCAGTGTGACAGCTGCACCGATGAGAAGGAAGCCGAATAGGCTTTGAGGAGCAGAGAGTACACTCTTCAGTCAACTACTCTTGAAGTGCCACTTTTCTTTTGCTGGCCATCTTTGAGTGTGACATTCAAGATTGATTATAGTCTAGGCTGTGGAAATTAGCATAACAGTGTTGTCAACCCTTAGTCAAAAAACGTTGAATGACAAAGCGCCTTATTCATTTCGGGAGCTGCATTTTTGCAACGACCTGTCCAACTCTAAAGAGTATTTATAGTGAAAAGGCTGAGGAATAGAGGATGTACATGAAAGAAAAAGGAAGTTGATGTGATTTAAATTAAAGAGGAGCGCCGTGCCAGAAAGACTGCATCACAGCTGTCGGATACGACTTTTGCCGAGGTGTAGACCACATTTAAAAAGCGCGATAAACTGTGCTCTATAAATGAATGGTGTCATATAAACACTTCTCTGACTTTGCCAAACAGACCTCACGATAATAATGTGACAATGTCAAGTCCACAATAAGCAATTGTAAGCCGTCTTCTCCAAGCAATCACAGATAACAGTTAACCTTGACACCAAATTTTACTGAGTCACGGTCAGCGATTGTCCGTTTGTCTCTCAATCGAGCCGATTCCATCGTATAGCTTCTAAATGTGATTCATGAGCCAAGAAGTCACCTCTTGGCCTTCGCTTTGCTGCTTTCAATTACAAAGTGCTGGTTTTAGCTATGCTGATAGACTTCTGCCGAATACCATTTCACAAGTGGTTTAAGTCCGCTGGGATAGGCCTCCAGCACACCCGTGACCCTTGTCAGGATAAAGCAGTTTGGATTATGGATGGATGCAAGTTGGCACAGAGTTTAGACAGGGGTAATGTTGTTGAAAAATATTTCCATTTAAATGAATGAAATAAAAAGAAAGATGATTCATATAAGGCCCATTTAACCCTCTTAAATGTACAGTACAGTATTACTTTTTTTTCTCTTTAAAGGTGCAATATTCAGGCCAGCAAGTCAAAGGCAAAAGTCACTAATCTGAGATTCACAGGGGTCACATTACCGAGCAGCATCTATAAAAATCTTAAAGTGTCTTGGATGGTTACATGAATAGATCTTGTGCGAAGGCGGAGCTTAGACCATTTTGTTTTATTATCTTCGTTTTTCATAACGCTGTCACGTAATCATATAGTCAAAACGTGTCAAGCTACTATGATGTGCAATGTTGTTTACTTTTTAAATGTCTATTTAAAATAACCCAGTAATTTATCATCAATGGACAAAAACTGGAAATAAAATAAGATATAAGTAGCAGACTAAATGTACTTGTTCGTGTTCAGCAATGATGTGAAAATAATGATCAATTTATAATTACACATTAAATGCTTCACTGCCAAATAATCTTAAAATTTCCTGAATTCTAGTAAATCTGGATTTTTTATTGTCAGATTGACAATGATTCATGTTCTGCACAATTTTCTGTACAACTCTTTCAATATGTTCAGGCAGATTAAAAAAGAAATACATGATAGAAGCAAAGCACCTTGACTGAATCAAAACTTCTCTGTTAGCAACTGCAGTACAGTAAGTCCTCCATGAGTTGTCCACCAATGCATACATCTTCCTCAAAACCAAAGTAGACAACAGAGTAGCCAAGCAAGGACAAATCTTTCACTCTGTTAAGGCTTGAAAAAACTACATGGCACTCATTGATAAGAGACAAAGAGTTACATAATGCACTGCGAATAACGCGCTGCTGCATAGCTATCAATATGTTGTTGATGGGAGGATCTGGTATGAGAGATTAGCTATGTTGGAAAGGGTAACCAATGCATCATTTTCATCATGGAATTTATTCATCGGGACTGCGCTAATTACAACACCCCCACTGCTACACCCACATAGAGTCGTGACTTTTGACGATAGGTACTTGGAGTTGAATATCTAATATCCAAAGTAGGTCTTCTGAAGTCCCGGCAAGGAACTTTATCAGGTTTCAATATTATTTCTGCAACGCTTCAAGCAGCCTGGCTAATTAACGTTTTTGATTTCACTCCCCCCGGGTGTTCGACAGTAAGACTATTCAATAAGTGCATTGGCTGTTGCATTTGTGTTTGAATCTCTCCATTTGTAACACGTCATCTGTGGCTCGTTGGATGACTTCAGACAGGGTGGATTGAAATCAAAACATGAAAGTGATGTATCCCAAAGTGACCACGGTGAAATATTTGAGAATTGAATCGAACAATGCTTGGAGGTATGCAACCGTGTCATTGTGAAGCAGTCATGCAGGTTCAAACCGTTAATCCAATCTTGGGGAATGACATCACGCTGCACCAATAGGAGCAACGTTACCAATCGATACCAAAAAATTTATCACAGCGATTTCAGCAATTTCACCTTTCTAGCGAGATTAAACTACATAAGCTCATTAGTGAGCACGAAGCATTGATCAATCACTGTCGACTCTGCTGCTCCAATGCACTGTGTAAAAAGGAAAATGGGAATTCCATTCAACAGGAGCTCAGAGTTGGTTTCATGCCATACAGGAAGGAAGGAAGATGCTAATTACCATTACTTGGGCGAGAGCTGAAATGTTGGTCATTCACAGCAGAACCTCAGAATTTGAAAGTATTCTCAGTCTTTATATTTCTGATTTCAAACAACTTTTTTTAAGGATAAATATCCCGCCATTTTGAACCACCATCATTCATGAAAATCAAATGACTTTCTTTGGACTGATAAGCAGATCCGCATGTGTGAGAACTTGATTTGAATGCTAGAGATTCAATTCAACTGATAAAAGTTTTTAACCTGTGTTTACATTCGTATGTGACGAACGAGAAAAAAAGATGTGTGACACAAGACATGATTGTTCAGACTTTTTAGTAACAGTTAACTGATTTTTAACCCCCTAAACTTACCCATTATATTAATGTAAAGGTGCAACTTAAAACTCTTATGAGGTACACCAGCAGTTATCATTATTTTAAGTATGACACATATTGTGTTATAAAGCTGAACACTTGAAGGTCAGCACCACAGAACGGAATGAATCCAATCACAAAGTTTCCGATGCGCTCTTCAATCATGTCTGCTTGAATTGAGCGTGCCGAGTACACAATTGCTGGCTAACAAATAAAACTGTACTATCACCCATCGTCCAAGTTGACTGTTCCATCAATCAAGGTCAGACACCTCAGAGCTGGCTGCACCATCCGTCTGCCCTGAGAAAGAGTCTCGAACACAAAGCACCGCACAATGCCAAGTCTGCTCCATTTACACTCTGTGGGGGCTTCAGTGTGCCAACACGAAACTAAATTGTTAACCTTGTCTGCCTTTCAAACACTTTTCATTTAATCTTTTACATCGTCCTTGTTTGAGATGGAAATGAGAATATCCGTCGGAAATGTGTATAGAATGAACCAAGCACTGGTTAGTTCCTGCAAGATGAGAATGATGTAGTCATATTTTTTCACAAAGTAATGATTAAGTTCACTGTTTTGAGGGGTTGGCTTTCGAATTGTGTGTGCCTTCGTCCAGCTTCTTACTAAAAACTAAAAACATGCATGTCAGCATCACTAAAGACTGACCAATCTCTTGACATGCGGAATGTTAGTTTGAATAATTGATGAATCTATGGGTGGATTTATTTTCCCGGACAAATTAAAATAGAGAAAACCTTTCAAAGAGATTTTCAAGGTTTTCAAGTTCGTGGTTAAGATGTAAATTTCTTAAAACTGTGTCCATTGCCACTGCAACAATTGTTGCGACTGGTGCATTGACTTTTTCTTGATAGCAAAATATTTGGATAGTTTATCCCTTCAGGGGATTCGATCTTAATTAAAGGGTGGACTCATTAAATCATCAGCGCTCTAACGATATAATAATGGGATTTCTATATCCCTACAGTTCACTCCTGATGGATATCATGAGATGCAAATTTATGAGCCCTATTTTCATACCAAGCGCAACCTCAAAAGTACAGTCTTACTGTGCGCTGTTCGCAACACAACCTGCGAAAGTGTACGCTCAGTGGCAGGGTTCTAACAGCAGAGCAGACCCTCCAAGGCTGGAAACTGAAAGATACTGGAAAGGCATATGGGAGAAGGAGGTCGCACATAACAGCAGTGCACAATGGCTGGTGACTCTGAAAGAGGAGCACAGCAACCTCCCTGAACAGAACCCAGTTACCATCACAGCGGCAGATATACAAGGAAGAGTCTCAGGTATGAAAAACTGGACGGCACCAGGCCCGGATATGGTCCACACCTACTGGCTAAAGAAACTCACAGCTCTCCACGAGCGCCTAGCAGCACAAATGAACCAGCTGCTGATGGATGGGACTCACCCAGGATGGCTAACCGAAGGGCGAACAATCCTGATCATGGAGGATTCCTCAAAGGGTGCAGTTCCTTCCAACTATCGGCCAATAACCTGTCTCTCCACAACATGGAAGCTCATGTCAGGCATCATTGCGGCTAAGATAAGTGGACACATGGATCAATACATGAGCAAAGCACAGAAAGGCATTAGTAGAGATACTAGAGGTGCCAAACATCAGCTGCTGGTTGACAGAACAGTCGCTCAAGACTGCAGGTCCCGACATACCAACCTGTGCACAGCCTGGATTGATTACAAGAAAGCATATGACTCGATGCCACACACATGGATCAATGAATGCTTGGAGTTGTATAAGGTAAACAGGACCCTGAGAGCCTTCGTTGCAAACTCGATGAGGATGTGGAAAACCACACTTGAAGCCAATGGCAAGCCACTAACGCAAGTGTCCATCAAATGTGGCATATACCAAGGTGATGCACTCTCCCCACTGCTGTTCTGCATAGGACTGAACCCCCTCAGCCAGATAATCGCCAAGACAGGCTATGGATACCGCCTCAGAAATGGAGCTACGATCAGTCACCTCCTCTACATGGATGACATCAAGCTGTATGCTAAGAGCGAAAGGGACATAGACTCCCTGATCCACACAACCAGGACACGAGTGGGCTTGTCTTTTGTTATATATATATATATATATATATATATATATATATATATATATATATATATATATATATATATATATATATATATATATATGAAAATCAAACATGCACGCACACAAATAAAAACGTCATCTTGGGGAGCATAAGCGGCTGGATAGCTCAGTTGATGAGGCATCGGTTTGGCATATGGGAGACGAGTCGAATCCCACTTGTGGCAGAGAAAATGAGCACAAATGAGCACAATGACATCATCCAGTGTGGGTCCTTGGGCAAGACCCTTCACGCTAATGCCTACCTCATACAATGATGAGAGACAATAAATGGAATGACATGCCGGCTCAGACGTCGCCCGGCCAAACAAGGTCTGCGTCAGGTGCTGGGGAACCAGAGCACCCTGATGAAAAATGGGCTACTGGAACAAAGCGGAGATGGACGAGATGCGATAACATGGCTCTGTTGGAATGCTACTACTCAAGCAAGCCTAGTCAGAGGGGTTACATAAGGAGAATGGGGGCTGAATGGTTACTTCGAAACCCACAGTCACGGTTGACCACGAAACAACTAGTAGCTCAGTGTTCCAATATCCACAAACGGCAATTGCTATCACAACTTGAGATTGATGAGGTACAACACAAATTCCGAGGTGAAGGGCCCCAGGCTGCCACATCACAGGAAGAGGTTCAACCAGAGATTGGGAGGCAAGCCCCAATGAATAATGAGATTGGGAAGCCAGCCCCAATAAATGAAATGCTGAGCGAGGCAGCAAATGACCTGAGAGATAAGATCATGGCAAGAATGAAAACTGGGCAACGAAGGCACCGATTACAACGGCTATGTGAAGTACCACCTGAAAGTCTCATGGAAACTGTGAATGCAGCACTGAGAACGATCCCGACTGGAACGATCACGGAAACCAATGAGCTGATATACACCTCAGCATCAGTGATCCTAGACATGCTTGGCTACAAGAGCAACCATGAGAGCCACGAGATTCATTACCCACCATGGGAAAGACGGTTGGAGGCCAAGATCAAGGCGGCTCGGAAAGATGTGAGTCAATTGACGGAGACCCAGAGAGGTGTGAATAAAAGGCCAATACCCAAGAGGTACATGCAGATAACCATACCTGAAGCACTCGAAACTGCCAAACAAAGGCTCCAGGCCTTGGCCAGTCGCCTAAAGAGGTACACGAAAGAGAATGAGGCCAGAAGAATAAACAGGCTGTTCGCAACACAACCTGCGAAAGTGTACGCTCAGTAGCAGGGTTCTAACAGCAGAGCAGACCCTCCAAGGCTGGAAACTGAAAGATACTGGAAAGGCATATGGGAGAAGGAGGTCGCACATAACAGCAGTGCACAATGGCTGGTGACTCTGAAAGAGGAGCACAGCAACCTCTCTGAACAGAACCCAGTTACCATCACAGCGGCAGATATACAAGGAAGAGTCTCAGGTATGAAAAACTGGACGGCACCAGGCCCGGATATGGTCCACACCTACTGGCTAAAGAAACTCACAGCTCTCCACGAGCGCCTAGCAGCACAAATGAACCAGCTGCTGATGGATGGGACTCACCCAGGATGGCTAACCGAAGGGCGAACAATCCTGATCATGAAGGATTCTTCAAAGGGTGCAGTTCCTTCCAACTATCGGCCAATAACCTGTCTCTCCACAACATGGAAGCTCATGTCAGGCATCATTGCGGCTAAGATAAGTGGACACATGGATCAATACATGAGCAAAGCACAGAAAGGCATTAGTAGAGATACTAGAGGTGCCAAACATCAGCTGCTGGTTGACAGAACAGTCGCTCAAGACTGCAGGTCCCGACATACCAACCTGTGCACAGCCTGGATTGATTACAAGAAAGCATATGACTCGATGCCACACACATGGATCAATGAATGCTTGGAGTTGTATAAGGTCAACAGGACCCTGAGAGCCTTCGTTGCAAACTCGATGAGGATGTGGAAAACCACACTTGAAGCCAATGGCAAGCCACTAACGCAAGTGTCCATCAAATGTGGCATATACCAAGGTGATGCACTCTCCCCACTGCTGTTCTGCATAGGACTGAACCCCCTCAGCCAGATAATCGCCAAGACAGGCTATGGATACCGCCTCAGAAATGGAGCTACGATCAGTCACCTCCTCTACATGGATGACATCAAGCTGTATGCTAAGAGCGAAAGGGACATAGACTCCCTGATCCACACAACCAGGATCTACAGCAGTGATATCGGAATGTCATTCGGGCTGGAGAAATGTAGTCGGATGGTGACTAAGCAAGCAAGGCAAGGTAGTCCACACTGAAGGGGTCTCACTCACTGAAGGAACAATAGCAGACATTGAAAACAGCTACAAGTACCTCGGTATACCACAGGCCAATGGCAACCTCGAATTAGCAACAAGGAAAGCGGCTACGACCAAATACCTCCAGCGGGTGAGGCAAGTCCTCAGAAGCCAGCTCAATGGCAAGAACAACACCCGGGCAATAAACAGCTATGCCCTGCCAGTGATCAGATACCCTGCAGGAATAATAAGGTGGCCAAAGGAAGAGATTCAGACCACGGATGTTAAGACCCGAAAACTCCTCACCATGCACGGAGGGTTCCATCCGTAAGGAAGGAGGCCGGGGACTAGTGAGTGTGAGAGCCACTGTCCAGGATGAAACATCCAAGCTCCATGAATACATCAAAGAGAAGGCTCCAACGGATGATGTACTCAGAGAATGTCTCAGTCAATGGGGAACAGAGGATGAGGTGCTGGAAGAGGGACAATCATGGGAGGAAAAGCCCCTACACGGGATGTACCACCGAACCATAGCAGAAGTGGCTGATCTCAAGAAGTCCTATCAGTGGCTAGAGAGGGCTGGCCTAAAGGACAGCACAGAGGCACTCATCCTGGCTGCCCAAGAGCAGGCCCTGAACACCAGAGCCATAGAGGCAGGGATATACCACACCAGACAAGACCCAAGGTGTAGGTTGTGCAAAGAGGCACCTGAGACAATCCAACACGTAACTGCAGGGTGTAAGATGCTCGCAGGGAAAGCCTACATGGAGCGCCATAACCAGGTGGCTGGCATAGTCTACCGAAACATCTGTGCGGAGTATGGACTGGAAACCCCAAGGTCAAAATGGGAAACACCTCCCAAGGTGGTGGAGAATGACCGAGCAAAAATCCTGTGGGACTTCCAGATACAGACTGACAAGATGGTAATGGCCAACCAACCTGATATCGTGGTCATAGATAAAGGGGAAATGAAAGCCGTTGTCGTGGATGTAGCGGTCCCGAGTGATGGGAACATCAGAAAGAAGGAACATGAGAAAATCGAGAAATACCAAGGGCTCAGAGAGGAGCTGGAGAGAGCCTGGAAGGTAAAGGTGACAGTCGTGCCTGTGGTGGTCGGAGCACTTGGGGCAGTGACCCCCAAACTCGACGAGTGGTTGCAACAGATCCCGGGAACAACATCGGATATCTCGGTCCAGAAAAGCGCAGTGCTATATATATATATATATATATATATATATATATATATATATATATATATATATATATATATATATATATATATATATATATATGTATATATATTAAAGTCTCGTTATATCGATATTGGTTATATCGATAGTACTGCTTATTACGATACTCGAGACTTTACTATATATATATATATATTAAAAAAATCCTCGTCTCACCCCTCATGGGTGGTGTCTGTCCCCCATTTTTTTTTTTTTAGCTCGGAGAAGGCTGTACTTAAAGAATGTCTCAGACAATGGGGAGCAGAGGATGAGGTGCTGGAAGAGGGACAATCATGGGAGGAAGAGCCCCTACACGGGATGTAAGACAGAACCATAACTGAAGTGGCTGATCTCAAGAACTCCTATCAGTGGCTAGAAAGAGGCTAGAGGGAGGCTGGCCTTAAGTACAGCATCCTGGCTGCTCAAGAGCATGCCCTGAACACCAGAGCCATAGAGGCACGGATATACCATACCAGGCAAGACCCAAGGTGTAGGTTGTGCAAAGAGGCACCTGAGACAATCCAACACATAACTGCAGGGTGTAAGATGCTGGCAGGGAAATCCTACATGGAGCGCCATAACCAGGTGGCTGACATAGTCTACCGAAACATCTGTGCGGAGTATGGACTGTAAACCTCAAGGTCAAAAGGCGAAACACCTCCCAAGGTAGTAGAGAATAACCGAGCAAAGATCCTGTGGGACTTCCAGATACAGTTGACAAGATGGTAATGGCCAACCAACCAGATATCGTGGTCATAGATAAAGGGCAAAGGAAAGCCGTTGTCGTGGATGTAGCGGTCCCGAGTGATGGAAACATCAGAAAGAAGGAACATGAGAAACTGGAGAAATACCAAGGGCTCAGAGAGGAGCTGGAGAGAGCCTGGAAGGTAAAGGTGACAGTCGTGCCTGTGGTGGTCGGAGCACTCGGGGCAGTGACCCCCAAACTCGACGAGTGGTTGCAACAGATCCCTGGAACATTGGATATCTCGGTCCAGAAAAGTGCAGTGCTGGGAACAGCACGGATACTGCGCAGAACCCTCAAGCTTCCTGGCCTAAAAATGGGGGACAGACACAACCCATGGGGGTGAGACGAGGATTTTATATATATATATATATATATATATATATACAGTAAAGTCTCGTTATATCGATATTCTCGGGAGTCCGAAAAAATATCGATATAACCGGGACTATCGATATATCCAACCCCGCACGCATGTAATTTTCTCCTTGCGTTCATAGAAATAGTATCGTAATAAGCGGTACTATCGATATAACCGATATCGATATAACGAGACTTTACTGTATATATATATATATATATATATATAAAATAAAAAAAAATCCTCGTCTCCCGAGTGCTCCAACCACCACAGGCACGACTGTCACCTTTACCTTCCAGGCTCTCTCCAGCTCCTCTCTGAGCCCTTGGTATTTCTCGATTTTCTCATGTTCCTTCTTTCTGATGTTCCCATCACTCGGGACCGCTACATCCACGACAACGGCTTTCCTTTGCCCTTTATCTATGACCACGATATCTGGTTGGTTGGCCATTACCATCTTGTCAGTCTGTATCTGAAAGTCCCACAGGATTTTTGCTCGGTCATTCTCCACCACCTTGGGAGGTGTTTCCCATTTTGACCTTGGGGTTTCCAGTCCATACTGCACACAGATGTTTCGGTAGACTATGCCAGCCACCTGGTTATGGCGCTCCATGTAGGCTTTCCCTGCCAGCATCTTACACCCTGCAGTTACGTGTTGGATTGTCTCAGGTGCCTCTTTGCACAACCTACACCTTGGGTCTTGTCTGGTGTGGTATATCCCTGCCTCTATGGCTCTGGTGTTCAGGGCCTGCTCTTGGGCAGCCAGGATGAGTGCCTCTGTGCTGTCCTTTAGGCCAGCCCTCTCTAGCCACTGATAGGACTTCTTGAGATCAGCCACTTCTGCTATGGTTCGGTGGTACATCCCGTGTAGGGGCTTTTCCTCCCATGATTGTCCCTCTTCCAGCACCTCATCCTCTGTTCCCCATTGACTGAGACATTCTCTGAGTACATCATCCGTTGGAGCCTTCTCTTTGATGTATTCATGGAGCTTGGATGTTTCATCCTGGACAGTGGCTCTCACACTCACTAGTCCCCGGCCTCCTTCCTTACGGCTTGTGTACAGTCTCAGGGTGCTGGACTTGGGATGGAACCCTCCGTGCATGGTGAGGAGTTTTCGGGTCTTAACATCCGTGGTCTGAATCTCTTCCTTTGGCCACCTTATTATTCCTGCAGGGTATCTGATCACTGGCAGGGCATAGCTGTTTATTGCCCGGGTCTTGTTCTTGCCATTGAGCTGGCTTCTGAGGACTTGCCTCACCCGCTGGAGGTATTTGGTCGTAGCCGCTTTCCTTGTTGCTAATTCGAGGTTGCCATTGGCCTGTGGTATACCGAGGTACTTGTAGCTGTTTTCAATGTCTGCTATTGTTCCTTCAGGGAGTGAGACCCCTTCAGTGTGAACTACCTTGCCCCTCTTAGTCACCATCCGACTACATTTCTCCAGCCCGAATGACATTCCGATATCACTGCTGTATATCCTGGTTGTGTGGATCAGGGAGTCTATGTCCCTTTCGCTCTTAGCATACAGCTTGATGTCATCCATGTAGAGGAGGTGACTGATCGTAGCTCCATTTCTGAGGCGGTATCCATAGCCTGTCTTGGCGATTATCTGGCTGAGGGGGTTCAGTCCTATGCAGAACAGCAGTGGGGAGAGTGCATCACCTTGGTATATGCCACATTTGATGGACACTTGCGTTAGTGGCTTGCCATTGGCTTCAAGTGTGGTTTTCCACATCCTCATCGAGTTTGCAACGAAGGCTCTCAGGGTCCTGTTGACCTTATACAACTCCAAGCATTCATTGATCCATGTGTGTGGCATCGAGTCATATGCTTTCTTGTAATCAATCCAGGCTGTGCACAGGTTGGTATGTCGGGACCTGCAGTCTTGAGCGACTGTTCTGTCAACCAGCAGCTGATGTTTGGCACCTCTAGTATCTCTACTAATGCCTTTCTGTGCTTTGCTCATGTATTGATCCATGTGTCCACTTATCTTAGCCGCAATGATGCCTGACATGAGCTTCCATGTTGTGGAGAGACAGGTTATTGGCCGATAGTTGGAAGGAACTGCACCCTTTGAGGAATCCTTCATGATCAGGATTGTTCGCCCTTCGGTTAGCCATCCTGGGTGAGTCCCATCCATCAGCAGCTGGTTCATTTGTGCTGCTAGGCGCTCGTGGAGAGCTGTGAGTTTCTTTAGCCAGTAGGTGTGGACCATATCCGGGCCTGGTGCCGTCCAGTTTTTCATACCTGAGACTCTTCCTTGTATATCTGCCGCTGTGATGGTAACTGGGTTCTGTTCAGGGATGTTGCTGTGCTCCTCTTTCAGAGTCACCAGCCATTGTGCACTGCTGTTATGTGCGACCTCCTTCTCCCATATGCCTTTCCAGTATCTTTTTTATTCTTCTGGCCTCATTCTATATATATATATATATATATATATATATAAGCCATAAGCCTTAAGAAGAATACTCGGGGCACCACATTACATTACAGTAGTTGCGAGACCTGTTCTGGCTCAATATTACTTCACATACAGTATATGACACAACTGTGTACAAGGTGCCAGGTCATCTTTTCAAGAAAATTAAGGCTTTTGGATGTGTTTTATATACCGGAAAATACGGTAGTCTCTCTGAGGTCGCCATGAAGTGGCCAGTCAATTAGAAACACTTCTTGGTATGTTACAGTGCTGTTTAAAACCATTACGATTTTTTATAAAATACTTGGGAGGAGCCTAACTGTCAGATTTTATTTTAAAAGCTGACAAAGCACGAGATTTGCTGCTGGGGTTCTGAAATTAACCAAGCTAAATATATAATCAGCCAAGCGAAATATATAATAATAATTACAATAATACATTTTATTTATAAGCACCTTTCAATGCTCGCAAGGACGCTTTACAATCACAAAATGGGGACACAAATAAAATCACAAATAAAATTATAAATTACAACATGAGATACAACTATACAGAGAATGTGCTTTTAAAAAGGGATTTGAAGGTGGGAAGAGAATCAATATTGTGAATGTTGTGAATGTTGTGAGGAAGAGAGTTCCAGAGTTTGGATAACTGCTTTATCATTTGTTTTGTCATCTACATTTTGAGTGTAACTTGTGTCCATTTCTTTCCAAAGTGCCGTCGTTGGACACAGAGAGCCACTGCCCGATGACAGTAATAATATCACAATTTTCACCCGAATCTTAGACAGGCTGTTGGATGGTTATGACAACAGACTACGTCCTGGGCTGGGAGGTAAGACTCATACAGTTGGTACTTTCTATTGCATGTTTACTAGCCATGGCTAACGTTTTGATGGCGAGCCACTCCGATCAAGCATTGTCCCTTGAGTGAACGACTTCCAACGAGAGTCGCCTACAAATGGCTGGTGAACTCTCTGCCGTTTCAACCAATTCTTCCTCAAAGTGAACCCACACGATTGAGCAGACTTTTCTCAGTCATTCAGCTGGAATGGTTGTTTCTGCTTCAATGCATGCTGTTCAGGCCACAAGCGTAGCTACCAGGCTGCAAGACCACCGAGCTATGAGACTCTGAAGCTGCAACCAGGCAGAGGAATCCGGCACAATGCATTCAAGTCTCTTATTTTTTTCTGATTCAGTAAAATGCGGCGTTGGTTCTGATTGAAACGCTACAGTTAGAGAAAAGCAATCACCGCAAATGATTTCCTCCTTCAGATTGATCTCTTTTAAAATGTTGCGCAGCTGCAAAATAGCAGTCATTCCACATACTGAGGGAGGTAATCATGTGCAAATATCTCTGATAATTGCACCATATAGAACCCGAAACGGAATGTAAACTACATTTCAGCAACATCTATTCACATTGCCATTAATTCTCAGATGCATTGTTGTCAACGAGGAGGGGAATAAAATGGGAAGAGTCATTCTTCCTCCGCAGATGCACACCATGCAAACCGATGAAGCGATGTGGTGATCATCACGTACTTTGCAAGAACTATTTGCATCTTCGGGGGTGATTCATGCGGAAGTGGATCACTTCTCTCATGAGGGGGGTATTTGCGCCAAAGGGGAGGCGGCTTCACCTGTGGGTGGTCTCATCGGTCTGGGACATAGTTACCGCAAATTACCTCGTTCGCTTTTGGATGAAAGCCTCATCACTCTATAGTTTTTGCGCGGCTGAGAGAAGCTATTTGTCTCAGCAAGAGCCCAAAAGCCTGCTTCAAACATCCGCCCAAAAGGAGCTGATTCAACCCGCAAAGAGGCAGACAAATTTTGGTCTTTCTCTCCTCTTGGCTCTTGTCCTACTTTATGCAGTGGAATTGAGATGTGTTTTTTCCCTTTTAATTAACACTGCACATTTAAAATTGCCATGTGCTGATCATTTGATGATTTTTACCATTTTAAAGTTTTGCCCAATATAATATGCAGCGATACATGAGATTATTTTAGAACATGAGCAGAAATGCCATTGGAGAGACACATTTCATCCTCATATTGTCACGTGTGAGTTGACAGCTGGGGCGGGGCCGCCGCTCCCGACCTCCGCCAGCTGCTGTCAATCCCCTGATCACCTACTCTGGGACATTTAAACTAGTCGCAGGCACTTCACCAGCGTCAGATGATACGACACCCCGCGCCTCTTGGACTTCTCCCAGTACGAGTAGTTGCTTCGCCCGAGGTGTTTGTTGTCCGCGATCGCGTAAGTCTGTTGATTGTCGGGATCGCGTGCTTTTGCACCCCAGTGTGCCTTTTTATTTTTCGAGCTGGTTAGGCTGGACGGATCGCCCCCGCCCGCCTACTCGCTGTGCTGCTTTTGTGGTTTATTTTGTCACATTTATCCGGGTCCGAGGTATTATCGGACGTTATAATCAATTCTCTGCCAGTACCTACGTCTCTGCCGTCCGCTTAGGGATCCAACCCCTTCCTTAACGTTCCGACAAGTCAGCTGTTCCTGTCACAGTCGGAACGTGACACATTTTGTGATGGCAACTTCATTGGATTGGATTAGCCTTTATTAGTCTCGCAATGGAGGAATTTACATTTGACAGCACCTTACTTATTAAAGTAAGACGAAAGGAAAGGAAGAAGTACAAAAACAAAATACAGGACCAGCTGTTTCTTGAAGTCAAAACAGCAAAAACAAAAAAAATAACAAATAATGTGACACAGCACAAAAGACAGTGATTCAATTTTCAGCACTTTCTGCACCCTCTTTGTTGTTTGAAGCAATTCTCGATGAAAAAGGAGATGATCAAAGCATCCTTTTCACCAGTATATCAGGGACGTCATGGTGAAATGTGCACGTCTGCTACAAGCTAAATGTTGAAAGCAAACACAAAGCTATAGCAACCATTGATGAAAAGAGATTGTCTCACATCTCCTGTCCCACATAAATCCGCTTCAATTTCAAGCCGCGGCAGTTCAACATACAGATCGGCAATCTACGCTGACACTCCTTTCTTCTCATCGCAGGCTGCTCAAGCCATGCATTCATCCATTTTTCTATTATGCAAATATTTGTACCATTATGAGGGAGCGACACAGCGCCAAAGACAAAAAAGAGGCGGAAGAGGATATCTTTGCGCTGAAGTGGTGTCCGACTTTAAGGGTTTGTTGGGAGGAGCTGAAGTGGACGAAGCAAATCTGAGCTTGGCAAATGTTGGGATCACTGACTTGAAGTCCTTCAGTCATTTGTCCACGATTTGCAAGCCGTCCTGTGTATATGAACCCATGCCTCAAAGACAGTTCAGCTCACAACCGTTAAGGCTGAAACGCTCAACCGCGGTCAAGTATGTTTCTATTCAGGCACGATAATCAAATAATTGCTTGTAAAGAATGGTGCAAATTGTTCGGAATGGTTTGTTGTGTAATCACAAGACCACTGAAGCAAAATTGGGTTCAATACTTGCACTTCTTGTCAACTAGCAGTGGCGTGGACTCAGATTTTTTGAAGCCTAAAGAACAGCATCATTTTGAGGCGATCGAAACGAGTTCATGCCATTCACCAAGATGATCCTGTTGGGCAGTGTGAATACTTCAGTTATTATATTTGACTTTCCATTGCAGGGCATTTACTGGTAAAATATGCTTTTGGGGGCATAGCAATTAACTGATCAATATTTTTCCAGTTGGTTGATAAAGGAAATGCCGTCAAATGAGTTCTTATTTTTCACCACAGGGTGCTTTTGCTCCTTATAGCGAGAGCGAGATTTCATTATCAATGTTAATAAGCAAATAAAATTTGCTCAGTCGTGCTTTCCCGACATTTTTTTTCATCCCCCGAAGCCTGTTTTACATAGTGATATGAAATGTGGTTACCTCTGCCTACTATTAAGAAAGCTTAGTTAAATGCTAATTTGCAAGCTTGCCATGCACATGAATAATCCGTTTCATAAGATTGACTGGAAGCATTGCTCTGAGTTTTAGATTCTGCTATTTTCTCCTTTTCCCCCTCTTTCCAGAGAGTGTCACTGAAGTGAGGACCAACATTTACGTGACAAGTTTTGGGCCAGTGTCAGACACTGACATGGTGAGTATTTTTTCCTCCATCTTCATCGCTTTGATTAACTCATTCACTGCCAGACATGTGTCCACTCCAGTGCCAGGGTTTTTGTCATTGTAACTTGAACTCCAAGACCCACAGAATATTGATTTTGAGGACTACATAAATATTCAGTACAGCGTTCGAAACCTTAGAATCTCTTCATTCAACAAATGTCAGAAAGAAAGAATAGCGAACGAAACCAATAATTCTCAAGATTCTAAAAGGAGAGGAGTAGCAGTACCGTACATTGCAGGAGTTTCTGAAAAATTACAAAGAGTCCTTTGGCAACATAAAATTCCTACTTATTTCAAACCGATAAACACGTTAAGGCAAAAATTAGTGCATCCAAAAGATAGGCTACCAAATGAAAAACAAAGTAATGTAGTTTATTCCATACATTGTAAGAATGAAAATTGTAAAGAGCAGTACATTGGGGAGACTCAACAAATTCTCAAAAAAAGACTTTATCAACATCGCAGGGATAATACTAGTGGGCCTCAATCGGCAGTACATTTGCACCTAAAAGCTAGCAACCACTCATTTGACGACAATGAGGTTAAAATCTTAGCGAAAGAACATAGATGGTTTGAAAGGGGGGTAAAAGAGGCGATTCTTATAAAACAACAAAATACTTAATTAAACCGGTCTGGTGGTGTGAGGTTCAATTTGGATCGTTCATACAATAGCCTGCTCAGGCAAAACAGGTTAGGCAACTTTCGCAATGCTGATGAGGGTCGTTATGCTGATGAGGTGATACCGGGGGGAGTGGGGGTAATAGGCCAATCGTTAGTCAGGAATGTAGGAACAATCAGTGGGGCCACAGGGGGGGGGTCCCGCGCCCCCCCAACCTGAGAGTAGGGACCTATCATAGCTGTGTCCGGCGCCACCAGGTCTGGACATTAAGGTTATATATATGGGGCCGATACGACCAGTCAGACTTTAGTTCGCTGACGAAGCCTCTTGGATAGGAGGCGAAACGTCCGAAACCTTCACTTTTGTACAGATGGCGGCTGAAGAAACCTTCTCATCTTAGAATCTCTTCTTTCATCAGAAATAAAGAGAATTACTAAATTATAGGGGTCTGGGGTTATATGAGCTTGAAATGAGGGTGGCTGTCCAAAATACAATGCAATACATACATTTTGGTTTGCATAGCGCTTGAACAACAGCTGAAGCTGGAACAAAGCACTAACATGGAAAAAAGGAAATGCTGCCCCTTGTGGAAAAGAAAAAACATCGCCAGCGCTTTATCGGCACTCGAGCATCAAAAAACAAAACCCAAACAAATTCGGGAATGGCGCTCTGTCATATTTTCAATTCCTGAATACAATTGTGAATGGCAGTGAATGAGATAAAAGCATTTGCTAAATACAAGTGCAGCTCTTTATGGTTGTCAAGCCTTAATATTTATTATTTATTTATTTTTTGGGCATCAATGCACATTGCATATTCCAAGAGTTTATGATATTCAAAATAATGTAACGCCAATCATTAAGTCAGGCATACTTAACGCTACATACACTCTGCTATATAAATCCATCTGTATTGTATTATATTGTATTATTAAACCTCTGAAAAATATAATTACACAGGCTCTAACAAAACTAAACAAAGAAAACAATCAAAAGACAATTAGTGGCAATGGCAATGCTTCGGGCATATAATGAATGTTGACAACAATGTGGCGAAAAAGAATTGAGCATATCATTAAGAGTTGAATTTACAGTGGATGTATTAGCCATCAGGCAGGTCGCTGTAATGATAAGCTAAATAATAAGCACAACTGAGTCTTTTTTTAGCAGCAGACTACAAAAACTAACCAAATTATCCACTTTATTTATGAAATTCTATGAGTCATTTCCGAACCTTTCTACAGCAGACAAAAAAAGAGCCATCTCATGATATTGTGCTGCCTTTGACAGATTTGATCATGCAACTATAATTAATTAACTACCTTGGGGTAAGAACGTTTTTTTTGGGGGGAAGAGGGGGGTCCTTGACATCCTGTATTATGTAGTTGGATTATTGAGCTTTAGAGTTCTTTGGTCTAGCAAGAGGTCCACGCAAAGTTCTTTGGTGCAGTTCACAGCTGTCAAAGTCAAATTCTACACAATTCCACAAGGATACTTTCAAATGGAAACACTACTGAAGATAATTACAGCAACTGAGCAGGTCCAAAATGTCTTGAGGGAGGCTTCCCTTTCTTTCATTCTAGGGGTATTTTGCAGCTTCTAAAAAAATATGTTCTTACTAGAAGACAGCAAGTCAAGCAAGGCAGGACTTCAAAGTCTCCGGCCGTGTTTCAAATCCTATAAAAGTCATGTCACATTATTCTCCACTCTTCACTTATAATAATTATTTAATTTGTGTATTTAAATATTATAATATAAAAAATGGTAATACTGTGCACAGTAAATCAGCAAATCCTCCCTTTATTTCAAACCTTATTCGTTATATCAACTGTACATCCATTAAAACATAACGTGCATTTCCATGCTCTCTGGATGATGATTCTGAGTCATGAGTACATTCTTATCACAACAAAGAACATTTTATCTCTTTCAGCAGATAATACCTTTGAGGTTTTCGAGGCCCACTTTTCGCCCCAATCTTCTATTGTATTCGCATGCCCTACTTGGCAACACAATGAATCAGTGGGTCAATGCCGGAGCATACAGATGTCATGCAGGGTAGAGGACATGTGACACACTGTCAAAAATAGAGCTACCATTCGAGTCGACTTCACGATACCATACCATCTGGATGTTCATTGGACTTCAAATTAGCGAAGGGGCAGCAGCAGCTTAGTTGTGAGCTTATCTGTAACACTAAAGTCCCTTTGTGGACAAAATGGGGGGGGGGGGGATGGCGTCAAGTTGTTGGAGTGATGCTAATCAAGGTGCCCTTGGGCAAGACGGCATCCCCAAACTGCGACCTTGGTAGGTGCAGGATTGTTTGTCCTCCCCTTTCACTCTGACATCTCTCCTTGCATGCCTGCGTTTGTGTGATCTCATTCTCTGCATGCGGTGTGCAACATAAAAACATACATCAGACTCTGAATTTCCCCTTGAGAAAATGGAATGAGTATAAAAAATAATGCCATGGTACATTGTGTAGGGGACAAAAAGGTACAGAAAGTAAAATGTTCAGATTTGCGCACACCAGTCCCATTTTTCTTTTTTTTTACTATATTTAAAAAGAAGCAAAGTGACACGTAATAGATGAGTAATCTTTGTGTTCTTTTGCTCACAGCGCCATTTTGCCTTTTAACAATTTAAGAGTTCCCAGTTGTCTTCATACTTTTCCAACAGCCCCCAAAGATCAGGAATTACAAGGCATGTACATTTTTAACTCGTTTTTCCAAACCTGTTTTCACTCGTTTGGTGGTCCTAACTCAAGCAACTTGCCCATGTTTTGCACAGCCAAGGACAAGTATGTTCACACTCCAGAGACACAATTTTTTAATATGAATTTAAAGAAAAAATAAAGGGTTACATAAAATGTAATTTCAAAAGGCAAGTTGTCATATCTTTGATTTTACACAGTAGGTCGTTCGCTCATTAATTATGTTTTTTAATTAATTTGTATTGATAGAATAGCACTGCAATTCTCATGAGGATAAACAGATTAGAATATGAACGGATGGATTATAGAATTGGATTGAGAGTGTCCAGTTAGTTAGAGGGACACAACATTGAAGAAAATTAAGTTATTCTGTTGTAACTGAAGTAGAATGATTTTATTTTGATTCCTGAGAAAGAAATTGCGCACTTTTACGAAATTTTATTTATTCGGGGAAGACATTCTTTTATAACATGCCGCCACTGCATTGTTAGTTGTGAATGTATTTGATCTCACGGATCATTTCACAGTTGTTTTTTGTTGTCATCTTTGTGCACATAAACATTACATCAAGGTTTCAAGTATTCCGTTTCAACATTTCCACTTTCTCATCTCAAAGCACTACACAAATGCGAGAGAAAAAGTGTAGCAGTGCATGTTTTACTTTTAATGGGGAAAAACGTGACAGTTCTTTGTACACATTATAGTGCATTGCATCTATTATTTCAAAAGGCGATTTACAAAAGATTTGACACTGGACGTTGAGCAGAAAAGGATATGAAAATAACAACCTGATCCACATTCAAAAGGGGAAAATACAAATAGTGGGTCAGACTAACTAGCAGAGCTTGACCCCACATTTCAGTAATGAGCAGGATAAATTGCTGAAATTTAAAAAAGGGGGGCAATCAGCTTTGTGGATGGGCCTCGCAATTTTTTAACATGAGTTCATCAAACACACAAAATGGTTTTGGCCACATTCACAGCGCTCCTAAATGTATGATAATGGCCATGGCAAGTTATTTGTAGCCTTTTTTTGGTTGACTGAGGTGTAGTAGGCTATGGATACAAAGAGCATTTAGGCACTTGTGAGCAATAATTTAATTTTCAAAGTCATGCATAAAAATGAAAGAAGATTTTGGCTCCAGGACTGACACTAAAATCTCTGACACTAAAATCTCAATGTGGAAAGTATTAAAGCTTTGCTTTTAAATAAACCTTTATATAAGTTTCTCTCCGATTTTAAAAGCAAATATATATATTGCCTTGTGTTTTCTCCCTGAACACTCAATGCCTAAGATATCTGAAAATCCGCTGATGCGGTGAACTTCCATCGTAAGTCACATTCCACTTGCCGTTTCTATTTCATTTCCATTTGCTTTATAACCACAATCTTTCCACCTGAAGTGAACAACGATGTTTCATTGCCACTTATCAACATTTTTTGTGGCACTTTCAGGAACAGTTAGTGTGTCAAAAATAGAACATTGGCCTGAAAACAATTGCAGTGAGACACCAACATTTTTTTCTGGATAAGCAAAAATGTCATTGAGCTTTACTCAAGTATTCATGCTCAAGTGCTCTATGAGCGGTTGTACTAAATGGAACAATCTCCCTCCAGCGACATAATGCCAAGCATCAAAAAGCTTGCAGAAATTTTTGAAAATGAGCTCCGCAGACAGGATACTCTTTATCTCAGGATCTCTCTTTTTTTTTTTTTTTTTTTTTTTTTTTTTTTTTTTGGGGGGGGGGGGGGGGGGTGGTGTACTGTATATCCACCGATCCAATTACCCATCCACAACATCAAATCTTTGAGAAACGCTTCACTTGGTACCCATAGCCTTCACTGAAACCCCAATGTGTCATACGTCTCTCTAAACCTAACCACTCACATTATGGTGATGAAAGTGGCTCTGCAAATAGCAACCAATTGTAGAAAGTCGGGGTCATGAGCTTAGAGTTTACAACGATGCCATATCTCTGCTTTATGTCAGAAGAAGACCCAGAATGTAGGTTATGATTTTGACACTGATCTTTCCAAAGTTGGGGTGGGCGTGCTCCCTTATCTCAAGAATATATATGTATATTTCCTTCCTCCTCCCTCCCTATACATATTTCATATGCATGTTGATGCATGTGGAGTGTATTAACATTAATCTTATTATCCCTCTTCACTGTTGGGCCAAATCATGTACAGTGAGACCTCAACTTACGAACTTAATTGGTTCCCAGACAGAGTGTGTAAGGCGACAAGTGTGTGTGTAAAAAAAAGTGTAAAAAAAGTCCCATAGGAAACCATTAAAATGGGAATAATCCGTTCTAGGGTTTCCATAAAATATACTTTTCAACTAAATAAGCCTTAAAACTATTGTATTGTATTGTAATGAAAGAAATACACTGCATTGTATCATAAAGTCACTTTATTTACATTTGCGATGGTCATTGATGGCTTGATGGAATGGCGTTGGAGGTCGAAGGTCAAAGGGAATTGCTGTTTGGAAAGAGAGGCACATTACATGAGGACTGTAATTAAAGAAATAAACTGTGCTGTAAAATAAAGTTTTATTTACCTTTTTGATGGTCGTTGATGGCTTATGGAAGGAGAGTCACCTTCCATAAGGACTGTTGGTAACTTAACCTCTGGTGTGGCTTCTCTTCTTTTTTCTTTGGAGACTCCTCATCATTTTTGCTGATTAAAAACCTCTCAATTGACACCTGTTGCTTTCTGACTTGTAAGGTCTTACGAAGCTGAGGC
The DNA here is from genome assembly GCF_051943395.1 of Hippocampus bargibanti. Classification (NCBI taxonomy): domain Eukaryota; kingdom Metazoa; phylum Chordata; class Actinopteri; order Syngnathiformes; family Syngnathidae; genus Hippocampus; species Hippocampus bargibanti. Next base: position 7,426,721 of record NC_142749.1, on the reverse strand, counting down.
ATCAGATTATCGTTCATCATGTTGATGACTGTCATAGCCACGAAGGTCGTGTGCTTTGGTGTTCTTCCGCCGAAGATTACTCCACCAGCCGTGGTGGGTGTGTATTATGAAAATAGTGCTTATTATAAGGTTTAATTTTCATACATTTGACGTTCGTAACACGAAAAGTTTGTAAGATAAGGTGTTCGTCAGTTGAGGTCTCACTGTAATTTAAAATGGCATTATGACTGAATAAAATGATACGGATGTATTTTTTTTCCATAGTTGCCCTACAGCACCACTGACTGTTGACTTAGTCTTGCAAACCTTTTTAGCAAATGTTCTGACCCATCTAGCCCACCTTCATAGAAAAAAAAACAACATTAAACTTGACTGATCACTAAGAAATAAACAGAAGATGGATATGTTTTGAAATATTTGTCTATTTGGCAAGAAAGGAAACCAGTGGAAGCAAAAAAGATCGGAGGCTAATGTGTAACGATTACGTTACAACCAAAATCGCACCATTCATTTCAAAATCTGAACTTGGACTACATTTCAATGTATATGTCAATAGATACTTTGCCCACCTTCACACCCAGGGCACAGAAAATGCTGCTCTCATTGTTATGATAAAAATTCCACTTCAGACTCATTGAGTAGTTCAAGGACATTTTCACAGAATTAATAGAAGTGTGTTTGCATAACATTTCAAAATGAACCAAACATTAAATTAATGATGGACTGAAAGGTTTAACAAGGTTTAACAATATTATTCCCCCCCCCAAAAAAAAAATGTAGTTTTGTAGTTTTTAATTGCGGAAAAACACGCATATAGTAAAACACAACGTCCTCGTTCTTGTGTGTGATATTGAACCTAATTAAGGTGATGCAATTATATTTTTCAATCTAATCAAGGCATGTTAGGACTCGGTAGGACCAACTGGAGAAGTCATAAAAGAGTGATCAAACCAAACAGGATGTGTTTACTTTTATGTTTATTAATGACAACACATTTCTAGGAGATGCTGTTATGGACATTGTCCTTCATTTGTTTACTGCGTTGTGATTATATTTGTAGAGCACAATGCGCCTCTGGCTGAACACGGTGAAGTGCTAAATGTGTTTACGCCTCAGAGCAGAAAGATGAACACTGGAGATAATTGCAGTCGGAAGGCGTTTCACAATTAGTTGCGACTCGCACACAGGTTTCATTCTCGGCAGGGGAAAGATGAATACAGCGAGAGAATTAGCTACGGCTGGAAGTCGAGATTGACCACCTGACATCAATCAAATCTTTTGGCTAATCATCGGTGATGCTCAAAGAAAGGGAGATAATGGATGTGCTGCCTCAAGGAAGTCGTGTGTGTCATTATCACACTGGCGAATGTCATCTCTGGCCTGCTGCGCATTGTCAAGAAGATGATATTGTCACATATTTCACTAATAACAGTGAACAATGAGTTTTCGAGACAACAGATCTCTTCTGGGCAGTAAATTACAACTACCCCATGACTTAGTTAACACAGATAAAAAGTACCGTGTCATCTGACACCAAACAATACGTTTACGGTACATCATTTTCCTTTCCTGTAAACTTACTTTTCGCCTGTATTTAAAAACAGAAAGGGGGCTGACTATCTCCAACCATTTCTTGACGAAGACCGGCTGCCATTCAAATATAGTACAAATTCAGTTTTAGAAATGAATGAAGGTATTTTGGTTGCAAAAAAAGGTGTAAGCCTTATATTTGATGCTTTTTTACAAGAAAACCCCTGAACAAAATCTGTTGTTGTTATTATTGAAAGGATTCACTGTAATAACATTAGTACTTGTCTATGACGACTGGGACATAGCATTGATAATGCAAATGTATCCTTTGAGAACAGAATCATGTACTAAATGCCTTGGTGGAAATACCTTGCAGTATGCATTAAAGTGACGCTTTAGCACCTCTTTTACAACTCAAATGTAGGCGACTGAGCGAGGTGCGACTTTGGAGACCTCCCCCTAATCAAAACCGGTGAGAAACATCTCACTGCCATGCATTATGGCTGTAGAAAAGACAGCCCAAACGGAGAAGAAACGGAGAAGAAACGGAGAAGAACCGAGAAGAATCAGGCAACAATCAAAAATCCAATAAATGCAGGTATTGCCTCTTAGGTAGCAGAGTTTGCAAGATGTGGAGTGTGGGGAGCAAGTTGTAGAGAAGAATGGCGATGTAAGAATGCAATATAACTGTGTGAGATTAAGGCTGGTAGGTCCAGAGGCTGTAAATGTGGCGAGCAGGTTCACACAATAAAAAAAAAAAAAAAGAAAGAAAAGAAAAGAAAAAACATGCATTTTTATTAAGGCAAGCTGCCAAAAGATTTATTGCACAAGTGTGAACTAAAAGACTATAGAAGCTAATAAAAAAACAACAACATAATAAAACATGCGTGAGAAGAATTGAAAGGCGTTAATGAACAATTAGGCAATCCTCGGTTAATTCCGGAACAGGATAAGACTCCCAAAATGTTTTCGCGGTGCAATCTCGGCGTTGCTTTTAATTCCATTTAATTTGACGGTACAAGGTGGCGCTAGATAAAATGTCAACCAACCTTTTAAATGGTTGAATTCTTATTGAATACCGTGTATGTGCGTGTGTGTTTGTGTTGTGTGAGACGATAACACCTCTACACTAAATACCTGGGGAAACAAGTCCTATTAATACTTTCAGAAATTCAATGATCTCTGCAGAGAGCACGACACCAAATGAATTCCGCCTTTGATCGAAGGCGTGCTACTATGTCAAAAATATGTACGAATGCAAAACTGAAAGCTTGCATTGACAGGCAGGCGAAAGGGAATTTTGCTTCATGTGGTTGGCCCAGTTCTGGAATCATAGCTGAATTTAATAAAAAAAAAAGGAGATTATCAACGTCTGTGAGCTCTGAGGAAAATAGCATATCAGGGAAGTTGCAAGTGAAACCGTGCGGGGGGAGGGTTGTCACTTTACTCAAAGAGAAACATGGTGACCAATGTTACCTTTTTGAGATACTGTCATAACTGCAAGTCAGTTTGTTTGCAATCAGGTTTAGACAGGTTTCACACTATTTGTGTGTGGTAGTCTCAATAGGCTTTTCCCAAGATTCCTGCCTCGTGATTTGATGTAAAAATGAAGAAATAAACTTTTGTAATTGAAAATAATTTAATCCAGAAAAAATCTACAACGAATCACGAGTACAGCTGGTGTCCGTGTGTGCTCATCTGTTTCTGATGGCCATTGCTTATTTGCACTGGGCCAACAACCATTATCTTAATCTGATGTTACTGGCATCATAATTGATGGATTATTTTAGTTTTGTATACATATACATGAAATAATTGCAAATATGTATCCAAAAAAAGGTGTCAACCCAATATTTTTCACACTGTTCTTTTTTCACTCAGCTCATGACACCAAATTTATGAATGCGTAACCGTTTTAAATTGGTTTCGAGAGGCCGTTCTGATGTGTTGAGTAAAGGCATTCCAAAATCTCCCTGCGGAAGACGGCCTTGTTTTGAAGCCACTTGGAAATGATGACTGCATTTTTTTGATTTTTAACCATGGAGCAGTCAGTTCCACATCGTTGCTCACCAAGAAGCCTTTGAATGTACCAGAAAAAAAGCTAAATTATCGATCTCCTGTCTGCACAGCTGCTATATATACCTAATGAGCAGCTCTGTTGCCAGGACACCAACTCCTTTCAGTGGACATGATTGTTCTTGTTTTATTTGAAAATTATATTCACGACACATTCTGACATTAGTTTGTTGAATGATTTATCTGATGAAACCTTTACACTCCGCTCTCTACAGGAGTACACCATCGATGTATTTTTCCGTCAGAGTTGGCGAGATGAGAGACTGAAATTTGACGGGCCTATGCAGGTGTTGCCCCTCAACAACCTCCTTGCCAGTAAGATCTGGACACCTGACACATTTTTCCACAATGGAAAGAAGTCTGTGGCCCACAATATGACAACCCCAAACAAACTCCTGCGACTAGTTGACAATGGCACACTTCTGTACACGATGAGGTAAGACACTGGCAGCATGGGTTTCGTTCATGCTGACTGACAGTGTTAACGTGATCATGAACATCTGTCTATTTGGATAAGTGCATTTTGAGTATTATGATAAAGAATGCTGTCTTTCAATGTCTGAATGATATGGAGGATTTCATTGCTCGCCTTCAGTAGTGCTCTGTCAGAATCAATCCAGATTGAAACAAGTGTGGTGTGATTTACTACAAGTCCACTAGAGGGTACCATTAGACAGAAAATAATTGACCAAGCTTTCTTGACAAGTCTGTCTTGAAAATGGCTAACAGTAAATATCTAACTAATAATCCATTTCTTCTCCTGCGAGCTCTGGCCAGTATGCTCTTGTCACTTGCGGTGAGTGACAAAGCAGATTTTGCAAACTATAATTGGCTAGTGACTAGCCAATCATAGTTTGCAACCAACGCCTACCCCATTTGGGTTGCCAACTCGAAATCTGATTGATTAGAGCAACAGTTTGATCAACTTATTTGATGCGACAGGGCCCGCAGAACTGATTGTGAATGTGTCCAGGTAGATTTCTAACATCGGTAACAAATGATGACTGAATTGTGATTGTTTAAATGCTTGAATATGAAAAGACACACCTGGGACCAGCAGAGGAAAAGCAATGAAAGGAAGTTGAAAGACAATTTGAAATTATTTAATAAGAATTCTTGGACAAAATATAGTTAACAAAAAGTCTATGATTCCGATATTTGTAGGCCGGCAGAGAAGGCTTTGTCGGCCTTGACGGTCCGCCACTGGTATATAATGACAGTGCCATTTGAGGCTACCTTTTGATTGTTACTATTTGTTTCCGAATGCGATCAAAGAGCAACAGTGGTTGTATTCATCTGCCCTCTTTGTACTACCTGTTATAGATTCTAAGTCAATGTAACTCGTGGTGATAAGCCACAGTACATTCAATTCGGAAGCAATGTATAGTTTAACCTGAAAAGTGCAGGTGAATAACTTTCCTGCACTGTGCTGTGCTGTATTATAAAAGGAGTGTACTGTATTGTACTGTCCAATTAAAAAAAACACACATAATTAGATGAATAAGTGCATCACAATACAGTGAGGGACGATTGTATATTTTTAATTAAATACAAAATAATTGTTCCAGAAACAATTATTAAACACTAATTTTATTTGATTGAGGCTAACGTTGCTTGTAAAATCTAAAACACTGGAGGCTTTATTTTACAAGGATTGTTTACTTTGATGAATTGTTCCATAAACGGATTGACACATTCCTGGCACAGTGTTTCAAGTATTGCCACGGTGTATAATCAGTAAATTGTGCATTGACTTATATTGATTCCTGTTAAACATAAGGTTAACAAATAAAAGTGACCATAAAAAAAGCATAGCGGACATTGGATATTGACTTGTGCGTATCTTCTCAACCCCTCTTGACCTCACCCTTCCTGCTATCACCCCCATCCTTCATCCTACAAGGTTGACCATTCACGCCGAATGCCCCATGCACCTGGAGGACTTCCCAATGGATGCGCACGCCTGTCCGCTGAAATTTGGAAGCTGTAAGTTACACTTACAACAAAAGCTGTAGTAGTCAGTAGACTATGTGGGTGTTTTCACATTTCGAGTTCATTTAAAAAAAAACAAACAAAAGTCAGCCACCTGTATCTGACTGTCTCTGTCTCTCCTTACTAGATGCGTACACCAACAATGAGGTGATTTACCTCTGGACACAAGAAGATGAGCGATCTGTGTCTGTGGCTGCGGATGGTTCCAGACTTAACCAGTATGACCTACTAGGACACGTTATTGGCAAAGAAACCATGAGTTCCAGTACAGGTACAGTGCAGAGAATGCAAAGAACACATTGGACTGGTTAGCACTGTGCCATGGTTGCTAGTGGTGCCACATTAGGACAAAAAGTTTTGTGTGGTCCAATTTTAAAATCCGTCTAGTTGGCGGCTCAAGATTGCCAGAAAATGTGACATTTGTTTTATTTTAGTAATTTGTACATGTCAGGATGGAGACTGATTGTTGAAATCCGGCATAGCACACAGGTCAACACTTCAAAGATGGATAGCCCTGACAGAAAATAAACTCAGATTTATTTTTATTTTTCTACGCGATCCAAAAATCAAGCTGTATTTCCATTCAATGACGAGCATTTTTTCCTGAGCCATTTGACAACCTCTGCAAGATAGCAAAATTATTGTTATAATCTAGGAAACTGCCAACTGTAAAAATAGTTTTCAGTGGACTCAGAGTCCTGCTGTCCCAGAGCGCAGAATTGATTATCACAAATGCTAGAATTACCATAAATGTTGGACAGAGTTCATCCGTGTGTAAACAAAGGCCACTCATGCACTCATTTAAAGAAAAAAAAATCAACAGTAAACATGATGATGGTTAACAGTGAATACAGTTAAACATGAAAGAAAAAAAGTCTTGGGCCAACAATAAGGCAGATAAGCCTTAGATATAAGATATAAGGCATAAGGATATTAGATACAAGGCAGATAAGCCATCTTTCCTAAGAAGGAAAGATGGATGAATGAATGGATGGATGGATTTGGGTGGATGGATGGATGGATACAGAAGCATAACGTCACTGACAATTGTACGACGTGGAAAGTTATTTTCTACTTGTGACCCTCAGGAGGCAAGTTAAGGCTCTGCGGCAAGGTTATACCTGCCGCCTTGAGACCAAACGAACAATGAAACCACTTTCTTGCAGTGCCCTCTAGCCTGTTTTTCCTTGAATCAAAAGGTATGCTATAGGTAGTCAGAAACTCCACTGAGTACTCTTTTGTTTGAGATAATCATTATTGTTGTGCTGTACGGTGGTTTGCAGGTAAGCTACACCGAATACAAAAGCTAGTTGAAAGAACAAAAGTGTGGATACTAGAGGCCAGTGTGAAGGTAGATGTTCAAGGATTGCTTTAATAAGCATTGCATGGGCCAAGAAATGTCAGACAGATTCTTCTCTTCAGTTCCTAACCGGGAAATAGGGAAGTGACAACGATATGGTAACCATGACATTAATATACTTAATTGAATATGTAGAAATGTTCTTGAATTACAGGAATTAAGAATCTTATCAGCTTGTGTTGCCCCAACTATGTCATATAAGTGTTTTTCATGATAATCTGGCATGTCTTCATTTCTCTTTTTTCTGCTCTCTCTCTGTCTCTTTCCCTCTGTCTCTGTGGCTCCTCAGGGGAATATGTAGTGATGACGACATATTTCCATTTGAAAAGAAAAATCGGCTATTTTGTGATCCAAACCTACCTTCCCTGCATCATGACAGTCATACTGTCACAGGTGTCCTTCTGGTTAAACAGAGAGTCGGTTCCTGCACGCACTGTATTTGGTGAGTGCCACATTGTGTTTTTATACAACCCAGAATACGTTACATAATAACTGAAGTCTGAGAGGCTGATGGCCGAGTGAGTATGGAGCTTTGAAAGGCTGAGGTAAGAGCAAAACAAATATGGAGGGATGATTTAATTCAATAGCTGGCAATGATCACATTATGTAGTCTCCAGATAATCAAAATAATCAAATCCAAACATTGTCATCACTGTCTCAGACTCAAAGATGGGATGCAATTTTCTAATCATGGGTCCTTTCTGTTGCTACTGTGCTGCTCCATTGCATGAATGAAGTATTACTTTTTATTGTTTTAAATAAATGACAGTTAAATATGCATGCATTATTCTGAACATTATTCTGAGAAATATTTTGTCATTAACTAGCACCACTGCTTAGTGGAGGCTCTAAATTGCTGATTGTATGAGGGTGAGAATTTTTTTTGTCCATGCTTGTCATATAATTGACTGGTGAATATCTCAGTTTGTACTGCACAGGGAAGCATTTCCCATGAATGTGTCAAGAGTTGGATTAATTCTGCATTCACATTACACTCACCTGCAAATTAAACTCATTCACTGCCAGACGATGTGCAAAAATGTGTCCACTGCAGTGCCAGGGTTTTTGTCATTTTCACTCAAATTGCAGGACCCACAGAATAATGAGTTTTAGGACTACATAAACATTCAATATAGCATCATCAGAAAAAAATAGTTAATTCCTAAGTTAGATGGGTCTGGTGCTATCTGAGATGGGGGCGACTGTACAAAAGGCAAATGCTGCCCCCTCATGGGAGGGTACAACATTGGCAAAGGTCTGACCAGCGATTTATTCGGCACACCTGCGCAAGAAAACCCAAAACCCAAATAAATTTGGGATTGACAGTGAATGAGTTAAACAAGTTTACTCTGTGGGGGCATTGTTTTTGATTGAATGAAAAGTTGATGGTGATGGAGCCAACAAACAATTGTTTTCAAATGTATTAAATGTTGTTATTTCCCATCACAGTGTTACCTCAAATAGATACTCGTCGCTGATGTTTTTTTCTCCAATTCATTCCTCAGGGGTCACCACCGTCCTCACCATGACGACCCTAAGCATAAGTGCTCGCAACTCCCTCCCCAAGGTTGCCTATGCCACAGCCATGGACTGGTTCATGGCCGTGTGCTATGCCTTTGTCTTCTCTGCCTTGATTGAGTTTGCCACAGTCAACTACTTCACCAAGCGCAGCTGGGCGTGGGATGGGAAAAAAGAGGGCATGGAAGTCAGGGTGAGTGATTGCTGTTTGAAAATTGCACATTGATATGATGGTGACGAAGGAGTTCAGCAAAAATGATAGAATTTAGTCCTCTGTCCTCTCTGGCTCCTCCACCTCGAGTATTCCCATCTTTTACCGTGATATTTTTGTTGAGGACCCTCTCAGAGCAATTGAGAATGTTGTTTAGTGTGCAGTTTATACTTGTGAATGAACTAGGGCAAATTGCAAACATGGAGCAACCCCTTAAAGTAACCCAGACTACTCTATCAAAGAGCTTTTATTTATTCATTAACAACCAAATGGAACAAGGGCAGCGGGGCGGACCGTGCAGAGCAGAAACAGAGGTAAACTCCCAAAGACACTAGCCCCAATTTAGGATGACAGCATATGTTCAAGCCCCATTTTAGTCCGCTTAAGCCCATTCTGTCAAGATGAGACAGCATCTTGCGGTGCGGAATGCTCATTAAAAAGAAAAAATAAACGGGGATGCTGACTAAAATAGTGACAGTGTATTGAAATGAATCCCTCGAGGCCAATATTAATTTCACATACAGATTTGTCAATAGCTTGCACTCTTCTGTATGTTTGTAAATGGACAAGACAGGAGAAGTAATTGGATCAGAGCAAGAAAGTTGAAATGGAGATGTGTGGAAACCATTTTGCTGGAAATATTTATCTGGGGAATGCTTTTGTGTTTCAGACTATAAAGGAATAAGGCCTTTGTTTGATAGCGTAAACACAAATAATAATAATAATAATAATAATCTCAGAAGGGTTGATAGGAGGCAGTATTGTGGAAACAATGTTTGTTTGTTTTTCAGTTTATCGGAATGAAGCAGAGATAAGGAGTCAGGCATGGAGAGAAAGAGAGCTGTTTCTTGGTTTCGTTCTGAGGCTTTGTCTTAATGGCAAACGTCTGCGCTCTCTGGGACAATGCTGAGAATGTAGTTGTCATCATAGATAAACAAGAACGAGGTCACAGTGGTTGACAAGACACACTCACCCTTAATGCCCCACAAGAATACACTACTGGAAAGCCAAATGCTCTGACTACTACTATTTTTTTAACCAAAGACACATTGAAATGAAAGAATTGTACAGGGGGTGGAACTGTATGGGGAAATAAAATACTGTCTGCAGTCATCAGAAGCTGAGTTTCAGCCAAGGGAACCAAATGATGACTTCATTTGCCGCAGGCTCTTTCTTTTTTAGGTCTGATATGGTGAGCTATAGTCAAGTCAGCGTATACTCATTTACTTTAGAGGTTGTACAGCTTCAGTGGCATCTAATTCCCTCTGGGTCGCTAAACAATCTGTTTAACCAACGGGCTAATTAGTTCACCTCAAGCCAGCTGACGTGTAAAATGGCAGGACGGAAGTCTGCGGATTATTTGATGAACAAAAAAAAAGCAACAGGGCAGAGCAGATAGGCGCATTTGGCCATTGTGCGAAGGGGGAGTCCAACATCAAGCTATCTCAGATTAACGCCTTGGGATGTCAGACAGGCAAAGAAGACATTGATGCTTGTGACTGCTTCTGCGAATTGGCGCCATCGACAGTCTTTTTCTGAAGCCGCTGTTGCTGCATGACCTTCTACTGAGATGCTATGGGAATAATCGACAAACTCAGCAGACCTCGGGCGTTATACAGTAGCTACAGATAGCATTCCAAACTTTAAGTCTATGTCTAGTTCACTAGACGTTCAGCATTCATTGACCAGTAGGAAAGCTTTATTTGTTGAATGTTAAAGTTATATTGCCTTATTAACTCATTCACAGCCAGATGTGCAAAGCTGTCCATTCTAGTGCCAGGGTTTTTGTTATTGTCACTCCAATTCCAGGACCCACAGAATACTGATTTTTATGATTACATAAACATCCAATGCAGTCAACATATCTTCTTTCATCAGGAAAAAACAGAGTTAATTCTTAAATTATATGGATCTGGAGTTATTTGAGCTTGAAATGAGGGCTGCTATATTGCATTATAGCTGAAGCTGGAACAAAGCGCTAACATGGAAAAAAGGGAACCGCTGCACCTTTTTAAAAGAGAAAAATATTGACGGAGGCCATGCCCAGCGCGTTATCGGCACCCAAACAAAGGAAAGAAAACTGAACAAATTTGGGAATGGCGCTCTACGTCATATATTTAATCCCCGAATAAATGTGTGAATGGCAGTGAATGAGATAAAAAGACAAAAAAAGTTGAGCGAAATCACCATTCACTTTTATTTTAAACCGTAAAAATGCCAAAGGCGACCCAGCTCCCAGTTTTTCAATAGCCTAAAATGCGCCAAATTAATGACGCAACCCACACTTTTTATGAATACTTGAGGCAATCAAAAATGTCAACACGTCATCTCGAATCATAAATAAGGTCAGACTACAGCAAGGCTCGATCTAACACGTCCACACAAAGAAACTTCACATTAGGTGGCATAATCGCCCCTAAGGACGCAAAATCACCCGGTCCCCGAAAAAAAATAATAATACAATTTGATTTGAAGATGCGGATGCATTAGATTTACTTTATGTGCCAAAGACCAACCAACATAGAAGGACACAAGAATTGTTGGCTGAAAATCTGCAGACTAGTAAATCTAAAGTGTGTCACAGCTATTCCGTAAAGCTCATGAGGTGTCACCAAATGATCACATTAATGATTTCCGACCAAAGCACCATTGCACACTCATCATTAAGAGTGCCGTGGGAAATTAAAAACTTTCACTTCATTTGTCCCAAATTTATTATGTCTTCATCTATCTATGCCAGAGACGCAATGTTATTGGCAGCATAATGTCAATCTCTTCCGTTAGATGGTGGAACACAATAAAAAAACAGTGGTTTACTGTGAGTATATCAACGTTGTGTTTAACAGGAACACATTTCACACCAAGTTAATTCGTGGGTACACTGCAACATGACCACCCTTTTCCCAGGATTCACAATGTTATTGTGTTTTTGTGAGCTCTTTCAGGTGTAAATTTGCAAAACATTCATTTAGGCATCCAGTAAATTGCAACAGAGGGCAAGCTGGATTTACAAGAGCAGGAAAAGGACTATGTGGCTTGCCTGCTGTTTTATTAAGCAATGCCATAGATATTCAGTTATGTATGATTACAGTCATATTCTACTGTATCATATTATAGTGGTTTTGGATTGGATTAGCCTTTATTCGTCTCACAGTGGAGAAATTTACATTTCACAGCAGCAAAGTTATGAAAGGAAGAGGAAAGGAAAGAAAGAAGTAGAAAAACAACACAGGAGCTGCTGGAAAGGCAGCCACTCTCGCAGCGCTCATTGAAGTCAAAAGAACAAAAAATAATAATATGACAACACTAATGCAATGTCATTCAATCTTAAGCACTTTCTGCACCCTTTTTGTTCTATGAAGCAATTCTAGATGAAAGCAGAGAGGATCAAAGTGTCCTTTTCACCAATGGATCAGGGATGTAATGGTGGAATGTGCACCACTACAAGCTAAATGTTGAAGGCAAACACAAAGCTGTATCATCCATTGACAACAAGTGATTGTCTCATATTTCCTGTCCCTCGTAAATCCGCTTCAATTCCAAGTTGCGACAATTCCACATATGCATTGGCGCTCTGCGCTGATGCTCCTTTCTTCTCAACGCGGGCTCCTCAAGCCATGCATCTATCCAGCCGCAGGCTGTCCAAAAGAACCGACCTTTCCGGTGAACAAAGTGGGGCTGTGAAAATGCTGCCCATTTCAGGCGCAAAAAAAACTCAACGCAGAGCTGTCCAGCGATGACAGTCAAATGGCTGTCAAATTTGCTGATGAGTAAGTAATTTTTGTCCCCTCCCCCCACCGCCCCCCCAAAAAAGGCACTGCGGTGACTGGCTATCTTGAGGACACCAGTGTGACTTTTGTCTCCTTGTCTAAAATATACTCGAGTGAGACCCCTTTAGGCCTCCCCCTTTTTCTTGTGTTCATCAATATTGCAGAGGAAAGTCAGGGGTAAAAACAATGGCAGTGTGAAGGGAAAACAACAATTTCAAGTCACGGTGATGTCTACTGTATTGTCACAACACCCATTCGAAAGCTGCCTATTTTTCATTCCCCTCCCTCATGATTTCGGTCACTGGAGTAGAGTTTAGAATGGTAAATAAACCCCACCGCGGATGTCAAGAGCGATGTCATTATTGTGTTGTTAAGCACCACCCCATTACCTGACTCGGAGAACACTGCACTCACACTGACAAACGGTTGGGCTGAATGCACATCTTGCATGCACATCTTGCAGGTCAGTTATTGTGGTACCCTTTATATCTTTCTATAATGGAAATGCAAATATTGTGAAAAGACGTCTATTGCTAGGTAGAAAAGGGGCTTCGGTTTTGTACACAATGGCGAAACTTTGTAGCAAATCGTCGTGGCCACATTGTGGCTTATCAAGATTAAATCTTTGGGTCTATGCCAACATTAGGTCAAAGCAAAACGTTCAGTGATGGGAACCGCGTAAAGAGATGCACTATGAAGCAATTGGCGGCGGAAGCGGGGGACATCAGTTATGCTAATGAAAAAGATGGAGTGAAGGAAGGAGTGAGGGACGGAAGGAAGGAAGGAAAGTCAAATGAAGCTGAAAAAGTAGAGCAAAAAATTAAAGCTGTGGCCTCAGAGTAGACAAAAATAGGGAGTACTGAAACACACATAAATACCACACTTTTTTCACAATTCGCAAGAGCGGTAAGCAAAAGTGTGAGTTTAATGGCCCCTTAATTTCATGGAACTTTTTTTTGTCTCTTTTGCATGCCATCTGTTATACCTTGAACCCTACGTAAATTAATTTTTAATTTAACATTAATGCATGTACATAACATTAAATAATTGCATAGGAATGTGCTATAATCCAACGCAGCAGTAGTAAAGCATGTGGACTGTTGCACATTTGGCCTGGTGTAAATATTTAATATTTATTACATGGTTAAAAAGAAAGTTGTAATATTCTTATCGCGTAGCATAATTCATAACACTCAGCACAGTGAAACTATGGTAGAACACGATTAAATTCAAAGTCACTCCAATTGGTTCAGGCCAATTTGTCTCAATTGTATAACCTGCATGAACCGGACGAGCGATGTTATGATGTCAAATGTGAACTTTCTCATATTGGTGAAAGATGTTACCAGTGTAAACAGTTAGCATATGATACATAAACACTCAGCTTTAACTACAGTGATATCTAGTTTTTTTTAACATAATCCATTCCAGAAACCTGTTTGAAGACCAATTTGTTCGAAAACCAAAATGACACTTTCCATTATGATCAAGGTTTAAAAAATTAATCCGTTCCAAGTCAACAAAACAACTTTTTAAAGCACGTTTTAACCATTTTACAGCATTAACTGTATAAACATGTAATAATAGAGCAGGTCATTTGTAAAATACTATAAAAACAAACTGTAATATGTTTTATTTTCATCAATTTCAACATCAACATTAGCATTCAGTCCGATTTGCAATGATCTCAAACAGACATGTCTGCTTTTTTTTATCTTGACTGAACAATACAAACATGCCTGCTCACAATGGACACACGAGGATAATGTCCGATTTGCGGAGATCACAGCCAAACACGTCTGCTTCTTCGTAAAAAAAACTTCAACAATACTAATGCGTCGGTCACAATGAGGAAGGCATGACACGAGGACGTGACATATAAGGAAGTGACATATAAGGAAGCGGAGGGTAGTCGAATGGCGCATTCCGGTGCGCTCAGTTTGGTTGAGAAACGAATTTCGGTTGTATACCGGGGCATAAAAAAAACAACAGTATTTTTGGATGAAACCGAATTGAACAAGCACCGCGACATTCGAAAACCGAGGTTTGACTGTATAATGATGGTGGCGTACACCCGGAAAATGGTGTTGCATCTCATTGGGGAAGGGAGTACTGATACATTTGGACGGGCTGACATTTTTTTTAGTGTTAAGACAAATAAGATGGAAATGTACAATGGAAATTTCCATGGGTGTGAGGTGTGAGGACATCCTGACTCAGTTACAGCATAACAAAAACACACACACGTATACATACACAGCTACCGTCGCCACTACAGAAAAGTGAAACTTGCACCACCATCAATCTTTCTGCCCTACTTGCCCGGCCCTCCCTCCTCCCTCATCCCTCCTCCCTCCTCGACTGTGGCAGCGTGTAGAGCCCATTGTTAGATTGCTAGGATTATGAAATCATCCGATGCTAAAGGTTTGGTAAATAAGTATATCCCTGTGCAAATTCAGAACAACACTGAAGCTTTCTTTCAACACAGAGTGTAATGGTTTCTCTGTACAAGTACAAAGATATGAGCTTCTTCTATCATATTGCCTGTGTCATGTTTGTTTTATCATGAGATGTTTGCCTGAAGACGCCTCGCTGCGTTCATTGATTTGTCAGATATGACTACAGACATTATTATCCCCTTCCCAACCACCTCCATCCCCTTTTTTTCCCAATGCTCTATGCTGCAGCTGACAGCAAAGCGCACACGCCAGCCGACCAAGTGCAAGTGATGCAAGCCTATTTGTTTTTTTTTTTTCCAATGGAAGCACTTTTTAAAACATTTCACAGCTGAATAAAATGGTCATGTCCTCTTTTTTTTCTTCTGCAATCAAACCTTGTGTGATGCAGATTTACTGGACTATCGTGGAAAATGTACAAGCTACATTGATGAACAGAGCATGTAATTTGGGTAACTTAATATAATTGGTAAACTTTTTTTCTTTTCTACTTTTCTTTTCAGGAACCGTTTCAGGCTAACATGGCCAGGATTAACGATATGGTTAGGCTTTTGTTTTGCTCTTGTGTGTGTCGTGTCTCGTGGTGTTGCTTCTATTTCCTCTTTAAGAGTTCAAATGGAAGTATTGTGGAGTCTGCTGCCTTTTCTCCTGACAACCATTGCTGCTTTCTCTTCATTTTCAGAGAAGAGAATCTGCAAGTCTCTCCAAAAAGGCAAACAACACTTTCAACATTGTCGGAACAACCTACGCCATCAACGTACCAAAGGACCAAGGTTTAACAACCATTTCTAAGAGTGCTGCTACTGGGGCATCGGCCAAGCACTCCTATCTCCATAAAATGGATGATCCCTACACAGAAGCCAAGAAGTCTTACAACCGAGTCAGCAAAGTGGACAAGATATCGCGCATCATTTTCCCCATCCTATTCTTCATCTTCAACTTGGGCTACTGGGCCACGTACGTGAACAGGAAGCCGGCCATCATAGAGGCAAACAACCCCAACTGAATTTGATCACAAATCAATCTTGAATCGGTTTATTAAGAAAGAAGAAAGATTTGATGGAAGCCATGAAAATCATGTGGGGGGGTGCGTGCATATGTGTGTGTGTGTGTGTGTGTGCATACAGTGGTACCTAACTTAGGAGGGGTCCCATGTTGGAATATGGTTTGGTTTATGTGTTCCTTTTATTTATTTTACTTTGTGTTGAGAGTATACATTTCCATTACAGTCAAACTTCGGTTTTCGAACGTCTTGGTTCTCGACCAAAAATGTTTTTTTCTGCCTCGGTTCTTGGCCAAACTGAGCGCACCAGAAAGCACCTCCTCAAGCTTCGTTATACGTCACTTCTTTGTGTCTCATTCACATTATCCTCGTGTAGCGTTGCATTGTGAGCAGACGGTTTGTATTGTTCAATCGCGATTAAAAAAGCAGATATTGATTACATTGATTATAATGAGAAATGTTTCGGTTTTCAACCAAATCGGTTTTCGAATGGATTTCTGGAAGGCATTATGGTCGGAAACCGAGGTTTTA
This sequence comes from Hippocampus bargibanti, assembly GCF_051943395.1. Taxonomy (NCBI): domain Eukaryota; kingdom Metazoa; phylum Chordata; class Actinopteri; order Syngnathiformes; family Syngnathidae; genus Hippocampus; species Hippocampus bargibanti. Next base: position 7,410,274 of record NC_142749.1, on the reverse strand, counting down.
CTGTATAAGCAAGTTTCAAACACATTGCCACTCATGTGAAGTGGGAATAAAAAAAAACATAACAACAAAGGTAATCCCTGCAAAATATAGATATGTGGGTTGTGGGAGCACAGTCACTTTCTGTCATTAAACATAAAAAAATCTAACATACAAATACAGTATTTCTTGTTTTTTTTTTAGAATACTGCAGTCATACTGTAATTACAATTCATAAAGCAAGTTTGTTTACTTGCATTGTATTTAATTATTTTACAGGGGTTACTGTGCTTTAATCTCATGTTAAAAACAAAATGTGTCAATTTGGGTACAAGGTTGGTCAGGGAATGTATTGAACTCATCAGTCCAGGTACCTCTTTATATTTGTGTATATATACACACACACAGAGACAATGCAAATAGGGTGCGTGCGTGCATGCATGCTTAATCTCATGATATTCAAGCAGCTGCCTTCACAAAGATAATACGTTAAAAATATGATTTTTAAAAATGGTCAGTATGTTGTAGCACTATTTTGCACCGCAGCAAACAATAATTGCCAACATGTTGGTGTGTTATCACCTCTGACGTTGTCAATTCAAAATTGACCCAATTACCTCCGACAAGCATGAAAGCTTCTAGTGTTGTTCCTGATGAATTTGTTTGTGACATTATGTCAAAAAAAAGTGTACAAAAAGCTCTGTTTTGTTTTTTTGTTTTGGGAATCTTGCTATACTCCCAGTCCCCGTTGTTTTAACCGTACTTAGTATGTCATCAAATGGAGCCATCTTCTGCGGCCTCCAGGGAAAAAAATGCCACCGCTCATTATTTGTACGGTGTTATTATTTGTACCATGAAGTGGGAATTCCCATCCTTATGACCAGAAATTAATATGCTGACTAATATATGGGCAGACCTGTGGATATCTTTGCAAAGGCAGCATTTTTGAGATTGAGAATTCACATTCCTATGAGTGCATATTATGTGTTTGTGTTGTGATGTTTTGTCGTCCATGAACACGGAGGGGCAAATGCTCACATGAAGCTACCTTGGCTGTGAGGGAATTTATTGTCATGATATCCCCTTTTCCAGAGTTCATCACATTGCTATCCATGTTACACCGTTTATGGTACAATTCTACAAAGGAGAAATGGAAGGAGTGGAAATATTCAGTAAGCAATCTAAAGCCCCTACCCAACTGGCATGGCATCACGCTAGCTTTCTTCCGCTCCATGTAAACAAGCAAAGCAGCGTGACGGCAGGCTCACTTCGACTGCGATGTCATGCAATCTCTGTGTCAAAGAGGTTGATGGATGTTACATTTGTTTTCTTCTTCCATTTACAGTAGCTCTGGCCATGTTTCCCGTTGTGAGTTACAAAGTAGCCTATCGCTGAATCTTGACCGCTTCTCAGTTTGATAAATAGTGAAACCATTTTCTCTTTCTCTGTTTTGCAAGTGGTTTCAGGTTGTCATTATTGTACCGAGATGAAAACGAGAATTCATAACATACAGGCACACACACTCGGATCATGCAAGGGATGCAATCAAAGACATCTAAGGAGCTGTTCTAAGGTTGTATAAGTGTGGTCTAGGAACAGGGGGCGGCGCATATAGTTCCATACAGGAACATCATTAATAATCTTCGGTGTCTGGCCTTCAGATCAAGATGAATCTCATCAGAGCCAATGCGGTATGATCTGGAATTGCTTTTGCATCCCATGGGGTAGCCGATGCATTTTCAAATCCAGTGACTATAGCTTGCTGATTATATTTTTGGTTAAAAAGGAAGCAAAGTGCCTTGCTGAATAGACGGATAATATTAATGGTGTGGCAGGGTGTGGGGGGGGGGGTGTATTTTCATCCACCGAGAGTAGACATATGAATAAAATCGGTTTTGTGTATATCGTCAGAGCTGATGGCACTGTGTGACTATGCCCAACCAAATCGTGAAGCAAGTATGGGTGAGAGGGAAAGCTGTGAAAGTGTTCATGAGGATAAAACATGGACTCTGACAAGTTGACACAAAATCAATTTGAAGATTTCACATGGATTTTGTCCTTTTTTTTTTACACAGTCATCACAACATCACAAAACACCATCATTACCTCAGACTGTAGCCCAGTTTTTTTTCTGTTTCTTATAGAAATTAATACAATTGGATGTTTTATACATTCAATGTATTTTGAGAACGGGACAGAAAAAAATTTTTGAATATATTTTTCCTTGTTTTTCCTCAATTTCATCTGCTTTGTCAGTGCTTGCTCGTGGTTTTTTTGCCTATTGCAAAAAGCAATGTTTTTACTCATGTCATTTGTGTACTCAAACAACTTTTCCGTTTTGTCATAGACAAGTGCTTGCCAAATATACAGATGAAGACTATAAATTTGTATCATAGTTGTGACGCCAGACCTAGTGGGGGAAAAATATACGGTAGATTGCTCATGTACAATTGAACTGAGCGAAGTTGCCTTTATGTTGATACTAAACACGTACTGTTGCACCACACTATTTGTCGAAACATCTTTTGGAACAACTTTCAGGAGTGAACAAAAAAATAATTACAGCAAGAGCCTGTGTTATGCCGCTCTTAAAGGGGTTTTACTGTGGCAAAAAAAGCAATTTCAGTATATCATTCAAAAGTTAATGCAATCTGCCGCCGTGTACCGTATCCTCAAAATGCAGCGTTACCTCATGGTATATGGAGTATTCCACTCAAGCAGATCTGTATGTCAGTTTTCTTGTGGTTTGGCCAATTTACTGACTGGTGACCCACTCACAGCCCCAGACACCTTCATAAATGAAGAATGCATTTCTATGTGATGTTCATTAACACCAACAAGGTTTTGAAAGTGTTTTTTACCCACTTACGCCAGCATGCAAATATCTTGAGTCTGCTTTACCTGTAGCTCGGGAACAAATCTAATCCTTCATGAAAGTTCCTTCTTAGTCATTCAGAGCATATTTTAAGTGACTACAGGGTCAGCATTTAGAAAATACAACAATATAGAGAATATCATCAGACTACATTGATCAATGGCTGACTTAGATTGTTTACCAACATTTTTGTTTTGTCACATCATGTTGTGACAGTTGCCAATAGTTTGAGCAACTCCACCCTTGCTGGGATTTTAAATTATTTGACCCTGATTAATTATGCATTGCGGAGGACTGAAATGAACCATTCCGTCTTGGAGAGCAAGCGTCAAAATTCTCTGTCCTCCAAGTACATCACAGAAGTAGTAGTAGTAGGAACCAACGTATTCATTTCGAGACAAAACGCAGTAAAATAGACCCGCATAAAAGTCGTTGTAATCTACTTTTGCATTATGGGGATGATTTAAGCAGCTGTTCAATATTTGGAAAATGCCTTGGAAATAAGTGTCAAACATACTCAAGACTTGCATTCAATGATATATGACAGTTCGAAAAGAAATAATATGTAGGAATTGAAGCTTGTTAAACGTTAAACAGCTGCTTATTAACATAAAAAGTAACACATTGTAACTCAAACCGCTGACAATGGAGGTTCTCATTATCCCTCTTAAAATAGCATTTCTGGCATTTTATACAGTATTATTTCCACTGATATGAAGTGGCCTATCAGGAGACTTGTTCACTTTGCAACGCAATTTATTGACCTAGCATAACCTTTGGTGTGATTGGAGTCTTAATGAGATCCAAAAGCAAACAACTGGCCTCTGCAAAGATAACAGTTCTGCGTCATATGTATTTGCACGGTATTTGGCTTCATAAGACGGGAAAAGGTGAGTGGTTCCTCTCAAAAGGCGTGTGAATAAATGGAGAGAATTATTAGATTGACTGGGCAGCCAAATAAAAGACTGGGAACTGGGTTAATATTGTACATGACAGAATATTCAGGCAATCTCCAGATCCTGTACTATGCAAACATGCCCCCTGGGGATCACAACAGAAGGAAAATGGCATCGGAGCGATCTCATTGGACATGTCGTACGTTTCTTTTTCATTTTGACATCCACTGATGTGTGAAAATGTCATTCTTTTGTATGCTTTGTTTTGTTGATGTAAAGATGTTGAATTAGAACTCTCACTAGATTGTGACGGTAAACCAAAAGATGGGTTGGCAAAAGTACCCTGATATCAATAGTATATACTGTATGTCTGTATGCAAAAACACAATTATGGCCTAATTTTGAAATGGTCCAAAGGAGTACTTATTTTTCAGTACAGCATCTCAGATTAGCTTTTGCTGTACATCTTGTTTGTCCATCTGCGGACGGCAACAACACTCACGCAACATTTGATTTCTACATCTTTTTGCATGCCCAAATTGTTGTATTTATTAACATTGAAAGGTCCAAAGTGAAAAAGAGTCAGTGTTTGTGATCAACTGGATTCGACTGTACTCTTGGAATGCTACTTTGGAGATTGTTTTGTCATTTATTATTTTCCCAAGATGGCCAGAGTTGTTTATAAAGAAACCATGTCATTGCACAAAGACATATATGAAAGGTATACGAATATATAGACATTTATGCTATTTAGTACCGCTTACGGGTTACACAACCTAACCTCTAAAATGTTGATGCAATTCCGTGGATGGGTAGCGCGCAATATACAAATACAGTACACTATATCAAATAACAATACTGGATAGCTGAGAAAAATGTTGTGAATTTGTAGATATCGTGAACTCAATTCCAATACAGATGTAGTTTGTGAATATGGATATGTCACGTCATTTATTTTTTAATCAGATGAGCGTAGCGCTGTCTCATGTTCAGCTCTGTAACACTGAGTGTTATAGTGTTTTTATGATGTGCTGTAGATGCGGTTCACGAATCTCCTTACAAGGTCGGTATTTTGTGGGCACTTTTTTTCCCAACACTTAACTGTGAATTAGCAGCTGTTTGCAATCAGACTTGTACATGCTGTGTTCTCTCTCCTGCTATTCCACTGCATGTCTCTACGCATTGAGCGATAAAAAGACGTCCTCCACAAAAGACAGCTCCAGGAACATACTGTGGTGGACTCTGTATTGATGTTGGGAAGTGGCCCTGTCAATGTGCTCAGTGACTGGAGTCTGTATGTTGACTTTTCTCGTTCATGTGCTTACTGTTATGACATGTAGCAAATGGAAATTGAAATAAAAGGATGTTGTATTTTGTCTTGTAGAACATCCTTTTTTTAGGTCACTATGAATACTTTTGAGTCATTTGAAAGGTGTGCACAGAATGACATGAAGAAACATACCTAATACCGTAAATGCAACAAAGAAAGCAACATATCCGTGAATAAAACAATGGGTGCGTCTGACAGGTGTAAAACCTAAATGCTCATAAATCATTATGTTATCAGTTGATTTGTGTACATTTTGAACTATGAATCGCATGAGAGACAAGGAAGACGAACTGAAGTCTTAAATCTCAGCTGTCACCCACAAAATGAGGGAAATGTTCCTCTGGTTTTGTTTATCGAAGAAAGCTGGCTATTAGCTCTGCAATTATTATTTTTTTAATTCAGTTCTTTCATATAAAGAGGACGATAGGTCAATGCAATAAACAGTCCTGTGGGGGTAATCCAATAAAAGTCATAATAGCAGTAGTTGGAATAGTTGTGGCCTGTTGGCATTTATTTACCACACCGGTTCTCGTTTGTCCATGAGGTCTATTTGAACTAATAACTTTTTGTTTCATTTCCCCACCTCAAATGAAAAAACTGTCTGAATTTTCATTAAATTTAAAATAATTGTCTCATTGAAATGATTTCATTGTCTCAGGTCTCTCAGACCTACTCGAATGCATGTTTGATGGCTTCCCATTATGTCTGCCTGGAATTGCCTCATAAAGTCATAACCATAAACCAGGGAAATAACTGGAGGGCAGGGATCATGCAGAAGATGACACGTTCCCAATGAAAGTAATTGCTGGAAAATAATTATTTTGCACAGAAGGCTGATGGTGGTAAGCAGTGGCAAACAGTTCAAACAAGAGAAGAGAATCAAGAGAAGTCCAATATATATTGCCCTGTCTCAGCTAGCGAATTAGCCGAACCCCCCCATATATATATATATATATATATATATATACAGTAAAGTCTCGTTATATCGATATATATATATATATATATATACTATATATATATATATATATATATATATATATATCCGATATCAATATAACGAGACTTTACTGTATATATATATAGTACAGTCTCGTTATATCAATATTCTCAGGAGTCGGAAAAAATATCGATATAACCGGACTATCGATATTCCGGAGCAATTACACATCAATAAATGTGCATCAGCAATTAGAACTGAAGTCCACAAAGAATATGCAATCTTTAACAAGATTTTACGCTAAATTACAAAATGTCAGTTTAATATAAGAAAAACAACAAGACGTTCACAAAACAAACTATTTGTTGAAAATAAAAGTAAACAAATCTTTTTCATTTGTTCTTGAGAATAGGCTTACCTACATGTGACAGCGAGTTGTCCTCTCCTTCAGCCATTGTGGATTAAAAAAGCGAGTAGATATAATTGGTTTTTCTGCTAAAGTTTCCGGGTTTCCGGGCTGAGGGCTGAGGTGCCAACTCGTGATCTGATTGGCTATCGCAACCTTATATTAACTACATGTGCCCGTTCTGTACAGCGCACAGACGCCCTCACTGTTGATTCTGAAGGCGTCGGTCAGATTTCATACAGCCTGGCGACACAAACTAGCTGAATTCTGATTGGATTAAAAACTCTGACCTAAAACTACAACACTGAAAGGAGCATAACCAAATGGATATAATATAACATCAAGAAAACAGTATGTAGAATAATTATATATATTTAGAAAAAATACTTTTTTAATGAAATTGACTTTTATTATAATTATGATAATGATGTCTGATTATGTTAGGCCAGCAGGGAAGGCCTTGCTGGCCCTGACGGCCCACCACAATATATATATATATATATATATATATATATATATATATATATATATATATATATATATATATATATATATATATATATATATATATATTAGACTCTAAGCAATACATTAGTGATTGTGTACATTTATAGGTCGGTAGGTACTTGAGGTCAGGATTTGTTTGACAAGCAGGTAACCATGTTGAATAACAAATTGCGCTTGTGTATTTTGCTATGGTTTGTGGTGGTATGTTACATTTGTTTGCATTTTCACTTTTACCTGTGACGTTAATGGTGACGTCTTAAAACTCGGCTTGATGATGGTACACTTGCTTGCAGAAAAGTCATCAGAGGGGGCAACTCTGTCTCTAATAAAAGTTACATCACATGTCACAAATCAAGTCAGGCTTGCATTTGCATCAAGGCTTTCGAAATAAAGCTTTATATTCCATTATGTGCAATTTCATAAAATCAATTTTCTTACCAAGTATCAGGAATAATAGTCGTGGTAGTACATTCCTCATCCATTTCCGCAAAAGACCGTTGCTTTTGGCTGCTGGGATGCCCATAGTTTTGTCTCTCAGGCAGCAAACAAATCGGCTCACGTTTAAGTCACTTTTACACCTCTCAAAAAGTGTAACAACTAATTACATCTCAATTGCGAGTTGAAACCGACCCCATTGGATTTATCAACCGGATTAGCGTTGTGTTGCAAAATGGAAAAGAACACTGCACTCATGCCGTCATGGCCAATGGCATTGCTGCTCAGTCTGAGAAGTACAATTCAGGGTTTACTGAGACAAGGGCGATGGTGGCTAAGCTATCTCGCTACCTGCCGCCGATCATGTTGTTGCTAACTCGAGCTCAGACTTTGTGAGAGCAAGGAAACATGCTTGCTTGAAATAATGTCGACGCCATTTAGGGGAAGGTGAATGAGCAGGAAGGCTTCCCGGTTACCCCGGTCACACAACTATTAACATCGATGTTATCAGCCGCCTCCTGCAGCTAGCTGGAAGTTTGTCATCCGCCCCAGGAGGAGTAGGAGGACTTGCGGGGGGGGGGGGGGGGGGGGTTCGGCTAATTCGCTAGCTGAGACAGGGCAAGTACATGTCTTCCTCTCTACTTACTGCCGAAGGAAAATCTTGCAGTTCATGTTTCGCCAAGAAGTCAGTGTGACGTCTTTCATTCCGTCTTGTTCGTATTTTTTCCACCACGAGAAGAGGAATATGTCCAGGTATAACATATACAGCCTGTTAGACTGGGTCTACGGCGGGGTGGACCCGAAGTTTGAAGGCAACGGGGGCCCAGAATGTGCCGCCTTCCTCGCGCCCCAGCAGCGCATCAGTGAAAGTCTGGTTGTGTTCCTCGTTTCCATTGTGGAGATTGGCGTTGCGTTGAAAAAAATAAACATCTCAAAAGAGCTCAAAGTGGTGGGGAAAGAGTGCACGAGATCAAAGGAGGATAGTGTAGGGAAGAACTTGTTACTTGTTGCACTATGCATGACTTTTGGAGTAGAAGTGGGGTTCAAATTCGCCACCAAGACTGTGATCTACCTGCTCAATCCGTGCCATGTGGTGACCATGATCCAGGTAAGGATCACACTGCTGGTCAGTTCCTGACCTCTGTGATCAATGCATACCTGCATTTACTTCTTTTCATTTCTGCTTTTCTCTTGAAGGGGTCGCCACAGTGTCCTCCATCATTCATGTGCAAATGAAGTGTGCAGTGTGATTCAGAATCAGAATCAGAATCAGAATACCTTTATTCGTCCCGCAATGGGGAAATTTGCAGTCCACAGCAGCAATTGAAGAGGGATGGGGTTGGGGTGGGAGTGAAAGGATAGAAAACAAGATATTCTAAGCATAACAAAATAAAAATGTCAACTGTATACTGTGCAAATGTAGATGTGCAAAAACCGTTCTATAAACAAGACTGTACATAGTGCAGAATCAAGAAATGCATTTAAATATATTGCAACAACCCATATTTACAAGTGTCCAGTTTTTTTTTTTTCTATTACTTGAATCACATTAACGTACAGCTATGTTAATGTTTGGTTACCTGATTTATAAGATGGAATATTGCAAACACCCTTCCATATTATTAATTGCAAAGGCATATATACAGTAATTGTATTGTTAATTGATTGACTTAAAGTTCTACCCTCTACCGGCGTTCCTTCCTCTTTCCCCAGAGTGAAAGTTTGCACAAACTTCCCCTCAATTCTACTTACTTCGTTATGGTCTTTTGCAATTTTTTTACTTCCTTATGATTTACTGCCAATGGTACTCATTTGAGTAGTCTCAAAAAAATTTAATCATCAAAAGTTGTTAACTCAGCTTTTCAGACTCAAATGTCCCATCCGAACACATAGACACATAGTGGTCCCTAAACAGACAATCCACAATATCTCCCGGCTGAAGTAGTGTTTGCTTCCAAGGTGTTCGTCAACAAAATGTAGGGTGTGGTTTCTACCGTCTTTGTGTGTGTATATAGCAATGATTCACAAAAGCATTGGGTTCATACATTAAAAAGTAAATGTTGTCAGTCCTGTTCTCAAATCAGCTACATTCTATGCACTATTTCCATGAGAGTGCTTTTCGTTGGTTCGACCTGACTGCTTGGCCTGCGCCTTACATTATTGTATTTTGTTGCGAAAGGTCATGAACATAACACAGTACAGTGGTAAATGAATAATGTGGTTAGAATTTAATTGAAATTGCACATAGTGATTGATTGATAGTGGGTCAACAACATCATTGACCGGGTCTGCAAAATAAGAAATGACGGCTAACACAATCTTGTTCACTTTAGGGACATTCTGTGCCGCCCATACTAATCTAAAATTTATTAGCATATAGAGGGAGATTTTTTTTTCCTCCCCAATTTTTTGGAGGTTGAGGGTGTGTTATTTGTTGGTTTGTTTGGCTGATAATCCCCCCAATGTACAGTAAAGTCTCGTTATATCGATATTCAAGGGAGTCCGAAAAAATATCGATATAACCGGGACTATCGATATATCCGACCCTGTTTGCATGTAATTTTCTCCGTGCGTGCATAGAAATAGTATCGATATAACCGGGACTATCGATATATCCGATATCGATATAACGAGACTTTACTGTATTTCAGTGGACATCAATTCTACTTAAAAATGTGAATATTCATGCACAGGGTCGAGGCCACATAAACTGTTTAAGTACATTCTGTAAACATTTATTCAATTTTGTTTGAATCATCAAAAGAATGCCACTCTGAGAGGGTCCGTAGACGTTTTTTGTATTCAGTGTAATAATTCAGCTACTGAACCAAAAACGTGAAGTTTTCCCCTTTTGCGCAAACTGCGTTTATGTTTTATTTTTATTTTTCAGATTGTTTGAAGTGCAGAGCTTGACCATATGAAAGAACAGGCCCCCAACCATTGATATTTTAGCTGTAAAATTATTCGGGGGATGCAACTATTAAAGTTAATTGCGTCTTTAATGCTACATCAGCAGTGCCGCGGCTCATTTACCAACGCTCATGCTTGTGGACAGAATGTGGACGAATTGTTTCGTGGCGCTGTTGATGCTCATGCGCAGTCATGATAAAGTTGGTTAATGGTCGCTGCGATGCTCATGGCTTCTTCCTGAGTCCTGATAATTACTTTTTTTCAACGAAATACCGCCAAAGTTGTACCATTTGGAATCTGACACACACATGTATTATTATTTGTTTATTTATTATAATCTTCAATGAATATTCATTGAATTTCTGAGGGCATCTGCCATAAATAAACATGAAAATCCCTGATGTTGATATTCACATTTCGGTGAATTTGTTTGACACGGAAACAGCATTGTCCTTTGAATGAACACACACACACTCGAAGTCATATACAACTTCATGCCGCAGTGGCCTAGTTGGGTATTAATACTGGCTATCCCATGATCACAATCTGTTTTTGCCGCTCATCATTTGGAACAGACAGATTAGCCTATTCTTTAAAAAAACAAAACAAAAAAACACCACATTATATAGCATCTTAGTTCTTGATAAATGTGTCAGCGGTGACACATGAATCTTTAAGCAGTCAATTTGTGAGCAGACCAGCAAACATCTCTACTTAACCGGGACCTCCTGACTGAGAATAAGCTTGCGTAGCGATTTGCATAAAATCCATTTCAGAGTGTAATCTCTTGTGTGGATGTGGAAAGGGGTGTGGGGTGGCAGCAGAAATGAAGTCGTCGCAAAAACCCAGACTTCCACTGGTACAATGCATTGGAATATGTTGTCTCTTGTAAGAACTGTGGTTGAATTTTGACAACATGCTCTTTTGACAACAGATGAAGCTTTAACCCATTTTTTTCCACCTCTACAGCACTTAATGATTTATTTATACCTTACCACGCGTGTGTAACTATGTCTTTCTCTTTCATAGATCTTTCTGCTGGCCTGCCCGCCATGTAAAACTGCAATGGTGGTGTTTAGGTGAGCTTGCCGTATAACTCATACACATCATTCCGCTCAACAGCTGAAGCACAAGCGCCCCCTTTGCTCAATCAATGGAAATCCAATATAAGAGCTACATCAAATGTTTTACTTTGACAAATGCGTCCTTCGCGATGAATTAATCGTCTCTCAATTTCCTCATGCAATTTCTAATTGAGATGGGAAAATTGCTCATTTGAGGCATGGTCATGTCGACCAAATGAAATGGCTGCTTTCTATGGCTTGAAATTATCCAGCCGCCCAAAAGGCCGCGCTCGCATTGTCAAATGGTGTGGTTCTAATTTTAAATTGCTCCCGACAACACAAATGTCATCGGCAGCTGAAGTGTGACGCTTCTCCACCCACCACAGTGCAGCATGCTGCTTCACTCTCAGACAACCGTTTCCCCCCTGCAGCAAGATTAAAACCCAAATGCGGCCCGATCTATTCTACCTCGCGTGCAAATGAGAACATGTGACACCTGTCGTTGGAGAGCAAAGTTGTATCATATCCATTCAACGCCCCCTGGGTTTGTGTTATTGTCTTCATGGTGGAGCTTATCCACAACCTTGACACACTGTAAAAACATGCTAATCATGGATGCAAATAATCATCCATGTTTTTCCAAATTATTTGCTCTTCTACCGTTTCCTTGTATTATTGCAAATATGAGGATTTGTTTATGAGTTTGTCAATTCATGGCTGCCATATTATAATGACACAGCATCTTGGGACATGCGATGAGGCTCATCTTATTTCTCCATTGCTGCAAATGTACAAATCTGGATAGATTTCCTCCATTTTCAAGTTGGGATTGCACAGTGGCGGGCGTGCATTTCACTCCTTGGCCCTCAGTAAGTAGTGCGACATCTGAAACACTCCACAGGTGCGAGTATGGTGTCATGTACTACACGTCCACTAGAGGATGTCGTTGGACAGGAAATAACCGGTGACTTGAAGAAACAAGGAATAGTGTCAATAAACTGTTCAAATTTTTACGATGAACATGTGGATTCATAGCTTTGGAACTGTCCAACCTTTCTTAATGATGTCCATCTATTTTTGAAGAGTCCATCTTCAAAATGGTGTCAACAGTATATCTCCAACCAAATCCATTTCTTCTCCTCCTTCAGCCATTGTGGGTTGTCAAAACCACTATTAAATCAACACAAAAATGCTCGCTACAGATACAGTGTGCTAGCTCTGGCCAGTATGCACTTATCACTAGCAGCTAGTGATACTATGATTGGCTCGTGACGAGCCAATCATGTGACTAGCCAATCATAATTTGTGAAAACTGATGTTGGCAGCACTTTTGAGCAGGCCTTGGGTTGCCAACTCGAACACTGATTGGTTACAGCAACTGTTTCATCACCATTGATTGTTATGCTCCAGAGCCTGCAGAGCTAATTGTGAAGGCGTCCAGGTAGATTTCGGACCCTGGTAACAAATGATGACTGAAATGTGATTGGTTAAATTCTTAACCAATCACAATCACCTTTCAATACATTAAAACTTGTCAATCAATAGCTCTAAAGACAAAATTGTTATGATTGAAATTTAAACACATTACTCGCCCAAGTAGAATCAACTCCCTACCCATTCATCCAGGCTGTGAATCTGAATGGATCAACTCAGATGTGACGCTGTGACGTACGCAATGCAGAAATAGATTTGCAGAAGTGGTCGACAGGGTCGGAGAGTGTGCAACTGTGGTCAGATCTTAAGTTGTCTGAAATCTGCGGCATTCCTTAATGAGCACCCGACGTGCCGGCCGATTTTCATGATTGCTTTTGTGTTTTTATAGGCTGCAGGTCCATATGTTGAATGGCGCCCTCTTGGCTTTAATGTTCCCCGTGGTCAACACAAGACTGGTAAGCAACCATTGAAATCAGGCAAGATTGTGTGTGTGTGTGTGTGTGTGTGTGTGTGTGTGTGTGTGTGTGTGTGTGTGTGTGTGTGTGTGTGTGTGTGTGTGTGTGTGTGTGTGTGTGTGTACAGAGTAATATACAGTAAAGTCTCGTTATATCGATATCGGATATATCGATAGTCCCGGTTATATCGATACTATTTCTATGCACGCACTGAGAAAATTACATGCAAACAGGGTCGGATATATCGATAGTCCCGGTTATATCGATATTTTTTCGGACTCCCTTGAATATCGATATAAGGAGACTTTACTGTATATATATATATATATATATATATATATATATATATATATATATATATATATATATATATATATATATATATATATATATGTGTGTGTATATATATTAGTCTGTATATATACACACACACACACACACAGTAATATATATATATATATATATATATATATATATATAACTCTGTCTTTTCCATATGATGTATTTGCTCGATTTACTGACTTTTTTTACCCAAATGAGGATTTATTTTGTCCAAAGAAGTGGTGAAACTGGCAACCTTCGGTTCAAGAGTTTTGCTGTCACCCTCTATATCGAGTGTGAAGTTTGTCTCATTCTCTATATCTGATCTGTTGAGTGCCAGGGCGCTGTTAGTGGGCGTGCCGTCACTTTTGATTGTGGGCTCTGAGGTGAAATCCATCTCTGGTTTTCGATAGAGCTGCATCGACCATGACAATGGTTTCGTGATAGTAACGGGAAACAGTGGTTGGATTGGGTCACATTTCATTCTGTATTTCATCCTTCATTGTCCCATAGCTGAACTGGAAAATATGTGAATGAGGACAAAAAAAGAATAATTTAGAATATTGTGGCATTTTATAACATTGAAGCAACCTCGTTAAATATAAATTTGAGGTTGGGAATTTTTGAGTGTGTGTTATGTTTACTGTATCTGATTAAATAGAGAAAAAACATAGGAAATGCTTACAAGAAAAGATTGGAATGCTGAGAAGAAAAAAAGTGTCTCTCTCACATTCGTGCGTTCTCCTCTCTGTTGTCTCCTCAGCTGCCATTTGAAAAGGAGATTTACTACATTCAGCACTCCATGCTGTATCTGGTGCCGCTTTATCTTTTCAGGAAAGGAGGTAAAGTTTTGACCTTCACTTACATCCTCCCTTCATTGACGGCAGACTTGTTTTTCTCCTTTGACGTCAATGCCTGCATCGCCTGTGTCAGTTCAACTGTGGTAGCTGTTCCTCTCCGCGTGTTTTGTTTGTCTGTCTTGACCTCCTCCTATAAAGGTTACCATACTACTGAGGAACAAATGTTTTTGGGCTTCACTCAACATTAATAAGATGCCCGGAAGAATCGCTTTACTACTTTCTAATGGCAACAGATATTTGGAGTTTCTACTCGGCGCCTTTATTTTTCCTTTCATTAACCTTTAGGGAAGCTCACACAACATGCGGAAGCTTAATTGCGCACCTCACTAATTGTGTTATTTAACCCATTCACTGACCGACATGTGCAAAAATGTGTCAACTCCAGCGTCAGGATTTTTGTCATTATCTCTCCAAATCCAGGACCCACAGAATATTGAGTTTTGGAACACCATAAACATTCAATACAGGGTTAGAAACCTTCCTCTCTTCTTTTCTTTGAAAAAAAGAGTCAATTCCTAACTTATATGGGTCTGGAGTTATATGAGCATGAAATGAGGGCGGCTGTCCAAAATACAATGCAATACGTACATATTGGTTTAAAGCGTTTTAACAAAAGCTAAAGCTGGAACAAAGCACTAATGTGGATAAAAGGGAAAAGAAAAACTGTGCCAGAGGCCATGGCCAGCGCTTTATCGGCAGCCACAAAAAAATCATGTGACTGTAAAGTGTCCTTGAAAGTTTTGTAAGGAGCTTAGAAATTAAATGTATTATTATTATTATTATTATTATTATTATTATTATTATTATTACCAACACCCAAACAAATCCGGGAATGGTGCTCTACGTCATATTTTCAAACCCAGAATAAATTTGTGAATGGCAGCGAATGAGTTAAGTGGCGATGGGAAACTTTGTCTGGATAGCATCAACGGGGATTTGCACTTGTGAAAAGTGATTTTACAAATACTGTGTTGGCCAGCTTCATTCAGAGCTTGTCAACAGCGCATAATTATTTTAAAGTCTACTTTATGTGTATTTCAGAAATGTCTTACTCTTCATAGGTGTGTACAAGCCCGAGCCGCTGGGGGACATATGGTGGGCGCTGCTGTCCACAGGCATCCTTTTCCTCTATCACTTCCTATTCTTACAAGTTCTTGGCCTGGTAAGAGAGCGACCCTTGCTGGATGACTTCGATAGTGCACTGTTGGCCCTCATTTATGCACTGGGTTGCGCTTCACCAGGGTCATTGCGTGTTTGAGGGGGATAATGTCACCATACAAGTGAGATTATTATTCGCTTTAAAGGACAACCGACGTCACTTTTTTGTTTCCTAACTGACTTCAGAAAAACGTTTTATAGCATCTAAGATACCCAAAACACGAAGTATGATATATTTAGTCAAATGCAAAACACCAATAAAAATGACTTAAAGTGTCTAAAAAGTACTTCAATTTGAAACCGGAAGTGTCCAGTTTCAGAAGGTCCCGCTCCCTTGTTCGTGATGTCACGCCACAATGGCTTCAGATTCGGAGAACATGCTTTAATCCAGTTATGAATATGATTCAAATAGTTCTGAAGAAGAAAGCATACATGTTTGCAATCGATTAAAGAATGTATTCCGTGTCATTTTGAGGCATCAGAGGTGGGAAATGTCGCACCCAAAAAAGGCAGAACATGGCGACAAATCCGTGTAAGGAATTAATCAGCCCGTTTCCACAGTCTGATTAATTCCTTACATGGAGCTTTTTCGCCCTCTTCTGCCTCTTTTTGGTCCTACACGACGTTTTCAGACCAAAGTACAGCAAAATGCATTGACGTGATGGAAGGACTGCTACAATGTGTCCTTTTTTCGGTCAGGGGCGTTCCTTCAGTGACGTCACGTACGGACTCGTCACCAACTCAAAAACAAGACTTCCGGAATATTCAGCGCGAGTCTTAAAACATAAAATATCGCTATATGCGGTGGAATCCTTTTAAAATACGCTCAGTAGAAGTCATTTGATTTACAAATGATGGACACAACTTGTCCGGAGATGTCGGTTGTTCTTTAAAGTAATTTATCACAGTGACCTTTTCTGAGGTGGCTTGATCCTAATATGTGATTTCATCTGCACCTCTGCAAAACTAATGAGAAATAATTTTTGCATCCAATAGCTGGGGGATAGAACAATACGCTCAGGGGAATGAATCCTCTTCAAATCATGTACAGCGTTTTCGTTCTAATTATTTCTCTGCGCGTGGGCAACATATCGAAAGGTTCAAGGTGCTCGACATTTATGTGACGAAGCACTGGTATAAGATGAGCCACACCTCACTCACTGCATTGACACATCTGTCAATGGTTTCTCCATCAATTGTAACCAAAACAAATGTCATCATTGTTCAAAGACGTCCGGCCTCTAGTTTCTCTGGACATGACAGCAACATATTGGCATGATGTCCCAACCTGTCTTTGATCCGCCAGATCACAGAGGTGAACCTCAACAACATGCTCTGCCCGGCTGTGTCCGATCCCTTTTACGGACCTTGGTACCGTGTGTGGGCAGCGGGCCACCAGACCCTCCTGACGCTTATCCACGGGAAGCTTCTGACACTACTCTCGCAACACACGGTTCCCATATGCAGATACTTCCTGGATACGTTGCGGCTGCGCAGCAAGAAAGTCGATTGAACCACGGATACATGCGAGCCTTTCACTCTCAATGCCTTTTATGTTGCTTTTAGTCCATCTTTTACCGTGTGTTTTACTGTACTCGAGTCCCGCGTGTGGTCCAAATGTACGCAACTTGCACGCACAAACTTTAATGGGTATTTTAGGGCTGGTAATTGGGTGGGCTGCTCACCAGTCCGCTTGATAATTTCAATCATTTTCCCTGAAAAATGCAGATCATTTTTTTCTTATGCTGCCTTTTTTGGGGGGGGTGAGGGCGGTGACCACTTACTTATCTGCTGTTGTCATTCTTCAACTGGTTAATATGCAAATGTCAAGTTTCTAATTGTCAGTTTATCTGCCATTTTACTTGTATTGTGTGCGATTTGTCCTGCGCTGTAAATGTGAATTTAAGTCGTTTCCGGCTTTGGGAAAAGTGGGAAGATGGCCATCAACGATCTGTCAGTGTCGTGTCATCATCACTGACCCCACCGTGTTTATGTTGAATGGAAGAAGGGGGAAAAAAAAACATTTTTTCCCACTTCTACATCAGCCATCAGGTGATGATAAGGGAATATCAAGTGTATTATTTCAACACCGTGCTGACTGAGTTTAGAAGGAAATCGATCAAAAATGTATGCCCCAGGTTCATTTGTTGCACCTAAACATGTTGTAATTTAATGTCAATTTTTTTAAAAAATAGGACCAAAAATTTATTGGGTTGTTTGAGTTTCCACTAAGCTCCAGCGCAAACATTCAGTCGATGTTGAGATCAATGAGGACCCATCGGATTATTGTTATTTGTCCTCTGCCAAGGAAATTGTGCTCTTTTGGTTGATATGTTGACATATTTATTGGGAGAAGAAAATAGTCATGCCTTGTGAAACTTGAATAGCGTGTCGCTCGATACTCCTGTTAACATTAGCAAAGAATTGCTGAGACACACTCCGCCAATACAAACCCCAATTATCTGATAATCTGCATGAGCTCACTTTGGGTAATTTATTGATGGAAAGAAAGTATTAATATTTCATCAATTACATTGCGTATCATTTCAAGTGTGTGTGTGTGTGGTACATCATTGTAGCATAATTATAGTCTGCAGATATTGTACTTCAATGTAAAAAAAGGGATGCTTTTCTACTTTTAAGGGATTATTTTTGGTTCTTAGTTTTTTTTTTTTCAGTTGTTCAATGTCATTGCAATTGTCTTTCATATCTAAATTCCACTCCTTGTTGCAACACACCTGATCCAAATGAGCAGATTCAATGTAAGGCTTCCGCAGAGCTTGGTGATTATCTGGTCATTTGAATCAGGTGTATTGTAACAGGGAGACATGGAAAACGTGTAGGAGGTTGGCCCTCCAGGATTAGGAGTGCCCACCCCTGGATTAGAGGGAGAGGCTTCTTACGCAGGCTCCATCATTGTAAAATTGGGTGGCGAGGGCTACTACCCCCTCACATAAACATGCAACATCTGTGCTGAAAAGAAAACACACTTTTTTGTTGACTTTTTATTGAATAAATGATTTTAAAATGTAACAGTTTAAAACTACATTTTCTTCACATCCACTGCTTACATACTCAGATTACCCATCAATGGATATATTCTTTCACGCACCCCGCCAGTTGCATTTTTGTGTTTTTTTTTTTTTTTATATATATTTTTTAAGAAAAGTTGCTTGTGTTTTGTATCAGTTTTGCATTTTTTTCCTGTTGGGGTCTTACTATTGTGATAAAAAAATGCCCGTTTCAAGTCTTACCACACTAACAGCAATTTAAGGAGAGGAAAGCTCTAGGTCTACAGGGTTTGTTTTTTTTAGCTTTCCGATTCGTTTTTTTTTTCTCCAACATATTCAAGTTACTAAAGCAGAGTAAAAACAATATTCCAAAATCAAAATGACAAGAAATTAACAATGGTATGAGGAGTTACGCCGGGCAACCCTCCCAGCCCATCAGGCCACTGGAACTAAAAAAGTTCATATTGTACAGTGAGACACCTTTGAAGTCAAGTGTCTCAAAAATTCAAAACATAGAAAACCACTCAAATAATTTTGAAACTCGATTCAAAATATTCTTTTGAAAAAAACTTTTGATGTACAAAAACAGTCACTTTCTTTGTTTTTTTCAATCTCATATTGTAAAAAGTTTCAAACAACTTTATTGTAGTTCTTATTTCATTTGTCATTATTATTGATTTTTTTCTCCAACTACTCATCTACGGTTTCAGTGCGATTGTACACCAGTGCAGCTACTGGGTCCAGGGTAAAGAAAACTTTTTTTTTTTTTTTTTTTTTTTTTTTTTTTTTTTTTTTTTTTTTTTTTTTTTTTTTTTTTTTTTTTTTTTTTTTTTTTTTTTTTTTTTTTTTTTTTTTTTTCATTTTAATGGCATAAAAATAAGGGGTATAACAAAGTATAACTGCTGGTCTTGTGGGGGGAAAACATTTATAAACCCATAAAGCTACGAGGCACACGATGGGAGTTTCATTTTTTTGAATGAGAGAAATAACAAACAAAAGTAGAAAGTAACATGTTTGCAACCATCCGTGATGCCATGAACGGCTTCAGAAATATTTTCAATGAAAAGTCATTGAAACAGGGTTGCTTAATAAGTCCAGACAGGTGAGCGATTGATACGCAGACGCACAGACACATGTTTTTCATCAACTGCAGATGTATTTTTTTGGAAGGACAGGAAGTCAGGCTTGAAGAGCAGCATTCCGGACATGGCCGCTAGCATCTTTGGTTCAGTCAAACACAACATGAACTTCAGTATTGAGCTGAAAAAACAAGCCGAACTCTGAAACCTCCCTGGGGAGCCGACGCACATACCTGCTACACTAAACTATGAGGATTTTAAAAAAAAGTCCAATATCCTATGAGGTATCAATGCTTTGAAATTGTTCAACAGTACACAAGCATTGTGTCATATGAAAAGGTCTAAATTGGGCCTTCCGCTTGTGTTTGAATATTTGGACTTGTCAATTCACAAATGATTCAGCAGCTAGAGAACAATAGGATGTGCTCAAGAGTTGTTGGGTTAGTTTTTTTCCCCTCATAAAAGCAACATCCAAACTACTGCAAATTGCAAACGACAAATCAACATGTGAACAGACTACACCATGAGGCTGGGCCATGATGTGTTTATGGGAGGGTTAAAAAAGGGTGGCTAACATGTGACTTCTTGTCCTTTCAACCCTGCACGGATGTTGACGTCGCTAGGGAAAACAAGCAACATAAACAAATCAATAAGAACGCCTGTTGAACAGATCTGCATATTTCAAGAAGAGGAAAGGTAACATGTAAGATTCTCTCACAACAGATCTCAGTTGAATGCTAACATTACATTCCGTAGTCTGCTGCTGGGAATCATCCCGCTTCATTATATGTGAAGGAATATACGATTTTCCCATAGGGAACTCATCCCAATAGTTACCCGCAATGGATTTGATGAAAGCAGGGGCTACATTTTTTTGTTTCCTTCAAAGTTAATATGCGCCGCATTTCGCAGCCATGTACGAAAGAGAAAATCTTACATGTAACATCTTTTTTTTTTTTTGGATGATATGATGGATGAGTCCGCATGACCAGTCACAAGCTGTGACCACCCCAATATGAGGTCTGATAGCACCATATTTGTCTATTAACGCTCTTCATGGTTCATAAGAGTGTCCAAGCATAATATATACTTTATATCATGGAGAAAACCATAGGCCTCATACTCATACATGCAACTTAACATGTTGCATGTGTACAAAGACATATGTTTAAAGAGCATGGTCAATTTGGTTTCGCAGCAGATCATTTCCAGGTTGTGCTGTGATCAAATGAAACAGGAGATTTTGATGCTCAGTCGAAACTATTGGCTGCTCTTCCCGCACTTTGACTTTCCAAAGGGGGCGGAGCGCTGCGAGGCGTGTTCGAGCTGCGACGGACAACAACACACCATTGACCAATCCAGCGGTGCTATGATTGGAACCACCTGGTATCAAGAACTGAGTATCCTCTCCTGTTCCATTTGTTTGTAACTCATTCATTTAAGGCAACGCAACTTTAAAACGTCATTTCAGGTGAGCTGTGGATGGGAGTGCCAAAAGCCCTTGACGTTTTTTGCATAAAGGAAAAAAAGTGAAGAATCTGCCAGTTGGTGAAGGCTGTCACAGAAGTTGGTCAAGTAATGAGAACCTCTCAAAAAAAAAAAATCATAAAATCCAGTCGGTCAAACCAAATCAGTCTGCATTGTAACACTGGAGCCCCAGCGGGTGCGCATGTGTGTAGACGTGACAGGCAACAACAGTTAAACAAGAAAACTGTTCTTGGGATTTAATTAACCCCAAGACTCCATTGCAAACATTCCGTTCGTTCCAATTCTGTTGTATTTACACAACTGACGAAATGGAGCGTTTCTGTGTTGAATGTAAATGACACCTCCAAAAGTTAGCTTTGGATAAGTTATATTTAAAATGCTGCATCTAAATGGGGGAGACGAACGAGGTTTCTTTCGGTACACAAAGACAACATACAAGACAGAAGAAGGAATAGCGAATGCTAGATGGAGAGTATATGGCTTTAAATTTTCCCTGTCGTGTGGCTCCCTAGCCGTAAACCACTTGCGCCATTTTTAGAAGATGAACAAAACAATTAGCCGTTAATATCTTTCCTTGACTGATGTAGAACCACAAAACATATGTACAATCGTTGTACTAAATTCATCCTGTCTACTTGATATGTTATTCCTTACTTACAGGGTATTGTCGCTGTTCAAATACCTGACATGTTTCACTACTTCCGCCTTCGTCAGAGTCCACCTCCACTCTGACGAAGGCGGAAGTAGTCGCCGAAACATGTCATATTTGAACACCGACAATACACTGTCTGTAAGTAAGGAATCTGCTTAACATTACATATGTACAATGATGGGGAGCTCAACACCAACAATTTGCATTCCAACACATGATCATTTCACTGTTTTTTTCACTCCGGGGGATAAAAAATACGTCGATACCCACGCACAAATCCATAAATAAAAGCTGAGAGCTAAAGTAATAAATGCAGCCCAACCATTCCTCTGAGGGCATCACTAACATGTCCGGGTACTGACACTTTTGGCCTAGAAACAAGCCAAAGAATCATTTCTTGACTAAACTAAGAGTCTCCAAAGCCAATACAACCTCAGTATCAGTCTAGTGTCCCTGCGCTTTTTTTTTTTTTTTTTTTTTTTTGAGAGGGATCAAAGTAGCGACAACACAGCCATTGAGGATAACATTGCTACATGGTTTGAATAAAGTTAGGAAAAGAAAAATGACTAAATGCAAAATATTAGCAAAGCCCAAACAATTTAATAAGCGGGGTTAATCCACTGAAAGAGACATCCTTCCATCCACAGACTCAAACACCTATTTCGGTTTGCTGGGCAGGCATGATAATCAAGGTTAAAATGTTAAGAATACAAATGAAGGGGGCTTTGTATGCTGCAAAAAGCACGAGGTAAGAAAAACAACAACAGAGTTGATTTTCTTGCCATAATCAATTGATGCTTTGTAGCAGGCCGTTGCCAGGTCGACGTCTTGGGAGACAGCCGGCATGGCAACGGAAACTATCATCATAAAATGGTACAGTAGTAGAAATAGCTAGACCAGGAGGGGGCAGGCTCTCCCGGGAAAAGATCTGCGGAGAGGTCCAATGATTGGTCATGCGGCTCGCTGTCAGGAATAATGGTTGTAGGGTGGAAGAGGGTGCCCGATGCCATTCTGGTAGTGATGATGTTGGCGGTGGGCTATGTATTCCGCATAGCCCATTGTCATCTTCTCGCTACGGTACCTAAGAACGGCAAAACGCATACTTTCAGAACAACTTCATTGAGTGAGTTTATTCTTTCATTTTACAAAAGCAAGCATGGGAATACATCTGTGATGTGACATGTGTTTTGTCATCTCATTACAACAGGCGGGAGGAGGTAGACATATTTTGGGGCTATGAGGCGATGCTACTCCACTTTCACCCCCTTTTTTATTCTATGGCTGGGACCGCTACGGTGAGATCTATGTGTGAAAGGATTACTACAACCACAAATGTTAACTCAAGTGAGATTACAATTACATTTCAGATCACAATTTGTAATCAAAATTACTGCAGATACATGGGTGACATCAGTAGTCTCTCGAGAACTCTCTCAACCAAGTAGCGAAAGCCAGACTCATCACTGGCCCAGCAATATAAGAGGAGGGAGGGGAGCCAGGCTAACTTGCATGAGCCAAAGTCCCCCTATTCCTACCCCCTTAAACGGGCTCATTCCAGAAAGAGAAAAAAATGGGGTGTGTAAAGCATGCCATTATCTTTCAACTGTTGCAGCATTTTGACAGAAGAGTGTCACAAATGGGTTCACACATCCAGTAACTGTAAACTGTGAAGGGGAAGTGCTTCATGCTGGTAATCTGGCATGTGATCTTACCTGGTTAACTTTATGGTCTTCCTGAAATCATTTGTGATGGGAGCTTTGTAACCTCCCTTTCGAAGTAAGGAATCTATGGTTTGAATGTGGTCCCAACCTACGGGAGAAAAATGCTTTGATCAATGAATAAGAGGCACACAGGCATGATATTTATCCATTACGTGATGTGACAAATGTTCAATTCCCGTTTCCATCAATGTTTAATGTGCATTTCGATCCTTTGTTAATCTTACAAGATATAGATAGTGGGAAATTATAATAATAATAATAATAATAATAATAATAATACATTTAATTTACAAGCGCCTTTCTGAACACTTAACAACAAGGACAATACACAAAACAGTAAATTCATGAATAAAACAATAAACAATAAAAGAGCAGATTAAACTAGACCATGAATGCAAGTTTAAACAGGTGGGTTTTCAGGTGAGATTTGAAAGTAGGAAGGGAGTCAATGTTACGGATGTTGGGTGGAAGTGAGTTCCAGAGTTTGGGAGCGGAGCGGCTGAAAGCTCTGCACCCCATCGTTGTGAGATGGGCAGAGGGCATATAGGGGTAGAGGGAGGAAGAGGATCTGAGGGCCCGAGAGGCAACGGAGATTTGAATTAGGTCAGACAGACAGGGCAAAGTTATGGATGGCTTTAAATGTAAACAGAAGTATCTTGAATTCAATATGGAATTTAACAGGGAGCCAGTGGAGCTGTTTGAGGACAGGGGTGATGTGGTGAAAGGAGGGGGTTTTAGTGATGATCCGGGCTGAGGAATTTTGGACTAGTTGGAGTTTATGGAGAAATTTTTGATTGACCCCGAAAATTACAATAATCGATACGGGAGGTGACGAGACTGTGGATGAGGATAGCAGTGGTGTGAGGGGTGAGAGAGGGACAGAGACGATTGATATTGCGGAGGTGAAAATATGCAAACCGAGTTATGTTATTTATATGGGAGTGAAAAGATAGTGTGCTATCGAGGATGACACCCAGGCTCTTGACCTGAAGGGCGGGGGACACGGTAGAACTGTCAATGGTGAGAGAGAAACTGTTTGCTTTGTGAAGGGTGGATTTTGTACCGACAAGGAGAAGTTCCGTTTTTTCGCTGTTTAGTTTGAGAAAGTTATGAGAAAACCAGGATTTAATTTCTGAGAGGCAAAGTGTAAGGGATGCAGGTGGAAAAGAGGCGTCGGGTTTACTGGAGAGGTAGAGCTGGGTGTCATCCGCGAAGCAGTGAAAATTAATGCCAAAATTGCGGAAGATATCACCAAGGGGAAGAAGGTATGTAATAAAGAGAAGGGGCCCCAGAACAGACCCTTGGGGCACACCAGGAGACACAGGGGAGGACAGTGAAGTGAATGAGTTAATTTGGAAATTATTGGTACATCTGTTATTGACATAAAAATGATCACATTGATTTACTGAAACGGTAACTACTATTCACCTTTTAAATAGGCAAATTAACTGTTTCAAAGTTTGAAGACAAGTGATGCTGATTGAGAGGACACACCTTAATTTATGCCTATGAGTCTGTTTCATTAGTTTTTTTTTCAGTGTTTTTTTTCAATGATTTTTTGAATGATTATTTCAATGAAATATATAATATATGAAATATAATATATGAATATACAAAAGTTTTCCAAATATAAGGCACACCGCATTATAAGGCGCAACAGTAGAGGCTGAGGTTATACACGACTATTTCTACGGGGGGAATGGAGTCTGTTGCTGCTGACAGTAGTTGCAAGACATGTTGTGGCTCAATCATTCTTCACATACAAGGCGCACCTGCTTATAAGGTGCAGGGTCATCTTTTGAAGAAAATCAAGGCTTTTGGGTGCGCCTTGTACACCGGAAAATACGGTGTCAGTTTCAAGTAATTTTAGGAATCATTGTAGATGCAAAAACTTTGGTCCACATGTATATGCCACTAGTGTTGACAATTTAGCAAACTTACAAACCCAAAAAGAATAATTATATTCAAGAATATATACAGTTTACTCATTATAAGCAAAATTTGTCATTTTATGAAAATAAAAAACTTACCTTGCTCCTTTGCAACCTCTGGCAGGTAGGTGGCGGTGCGCTTTGATCCTTTCTCATTGAAAAACTCTATTCTAATACCGTGAACACCCACCTATGCAGACAAAATAGACACTACTTTCAAAAACTGTTTTGAGACAATCCCTTCAAAAATGACAACAGGACTCATATTGCGATACACAAAAATACTGTGTCACTCACCTCCCAGTCAAGGTAATCACCGACGTCTTCAAAGTTGGTGAGAAGAGACACTGAGCAGAAGAGGCGAGGCAGCTCATCCCTTGTCATGGGGGGGAAGCGGCTGTCTTTAAGGGCACTGCAGTCAAAACAAAAACAAAACAAAACAAAGAGAACACCAAGAGCATTCAACAGGCTATTTTTTTTTAATCACGGCATTCCATTCCCACAAGAGCCAAATATGGTTTGTTATCTAAAAACTTAAGTAGGGTGTGGTTACACAGCATTGCAAATCTGCACACAATTGCAGCAGGCACGCATGGAAGCTGGAGTTGTGTTTGGAAAATCAGCTGACCTAGATCATTGGGTAAAAGTTGAGAAATGCCACATAATGCATTCATAGATGCAAAGACACAATGTCAGCAGACTAACAAAGGCACATTTTGATTCATCTTCCACTTGGTCTGGAATGTGAATGCTGAGTATGTGACCAGAAATCACGTGAGGGGTTTGGAGGACAGCTCTTACCACATGATTCCACGGGTCAAACAGATCATGAGATTCACTTTGTTTGTTGGTGATTCTGTCTTGGGGCGATGAGTGAAAAGATACAGCTAAGACGCCATAACGGGTGCCTAAATCTGCCTTGTGTCAAGGTTGCCAATTTGCTTCAAGCTTGAATCACTCAAAAATAAAAATAAGTAAAAGAAAGTCTATAAAAAACTAAATCTGATTCCCCTCACTGACAAAATATTAAATAATAATAATACATTTAATTTATAACCGCCTTTCAAAACTCAAGGTCACTTTATAGTCACACGATATGTAATATCAATAAGAAGTGCTGCTCAGGGATGTGTGATAAGCAGACAAATGTTGCTGTGTATTATATGACCATTAAACTTTACCTATACCTCATTTCAACAACTAAATAAAAGAGGAGCTTTCTGTCCATTTCACAATATTTCAGGATGCAACACAATGGATGGGTTTTCCACTGTCGACAGTGATTTGAGGGCATCAAGAATTTTCTGCGTGAACGCTGCAACGTGCACACAAATGAACAATTGCAATAATCATAGTGTGTCTGTACAGCAGTGGTCCCCAACCTTTTTTGCGCCACGGACCGGTTTAATGTCAGACAATATTTTTGTGGACCTGTGGATAAATGCAACAACATAAAATGATACGACAGGCATGGAATCTGTTTTTTTTTCTTCTTTCTTTTAAATACAGTAAAGTCTCATTATATTGATATTCTCGGGAGTCCGAAAAATATCGATATAACCAGGACTATCGATATATCCGACCCTGCGCGCATCTAATTTTCTCCTTGCGGTCATAGAAATAGTATCGTAATAATAATAATAAATAATAATAAATAATAATATAATAATAATAATAATAATAATAATAATAATAATAATAATAATAATAATAAGATAACCGATATCGATATAACGAGACTTTACTGTATAATAATAAATAAAATAAACGTGAATCGTCTCTGCCCCTTAACGCTCTATGGTCACCATGGTAATCTTTAAATGTGCCTTCAAAATAAGATACACCACAAAACAAGTACAAAGCGCATGAAAAATACAACTCACTACAACCGAATCAGTGGGACCCCTGAGCTTGTTTCTCTGCAACGAGACGGTCGCATCTAGGGATAAATTGAGACAATGACACCCAAAGTGTCTTGCTTATGTCCAGTCTACTCCGTCGTTTTGTTTTGGTTGCTGTCACTGCAGAAAACCCCGCTTCACACAAATAAGATGTCGGAAACGGCAAAAGGGTTTTCAGTGCTGATGTGGCGATCTCGGGGTATGCTGCCATCACTTTAATCCAGAACACCGGCAGAGTTGTTGTCTCAAACATAAATCCGCCATCATTTGCGAACTCCAGCAGTTGTTCTTCCTCTTGCACAGGCATGCTGGATTCACCAGGTTTGTTGGCAAATGGGTGCACATCCATTCCTTGGCAGTTCGTGGGTCTTTTGTGGCTGGGAAGTAGCGCTCGGACTCTTTTAAAAGCAAAGACAGGTGCTCGTGCATCAGCTGGGCTGGGGGAATGAAGGCTCGGGCTCAGTCTCTTCCAAAAACCCCGTCAATGTTTGAAACATGTCAAATACATTGCTGTTCACGCACCGTCCCCACAAATCCAGTTTGTCTTTAAATGCAGCTACTTTATCAGCCAACTTGAAGACAGTTGTCATTTTCCCCTGAAGTGACAGATTGAGTTCATTGAGCAGGTTGAATATGTCGCACAAGTATGCGAGCTTTGCGACCCATTTCTCGTCACGGAAATGCGATGCAAGCGGTGACTTTTCATTTTTCAAAATAAAACGTAGTTCGGCCCCAGATAAGAAATAAAACGGAAATTGTGTAAATTATTTATTTTTTCTGCGCGGCCCAGTATCAAATGACCCACGGACCGGTACCGGTCTGCGGCCCGGGGGTTGGGGACCTCTGCTGTACAGTATGTTTTTTTTTCCAATGACATTCCTACTCTATACATTCTATAAAGAGCAGAAAACGACAAAACAATATTGGCTAATATGACTTACCTGGTAAGGGTGTACTCCCTGAGTCCTGAGTGCAGATTCATGGCAGAAAATGTACCTATACAACCCCTCAACCGCTTGTCTCTGCCTATTTTCCACGTGACAAACAGCGGGCTGAAAAACAAAAAGAACAGTTTTTGTGCATTTGAATGAAGATTTGTTTCCCCTTTTTTGAGGACAAACGAAAAGATCACCGGCCTGTAAAAAGAACTGTTAAAATCATGCTGCAAACAAAGAAATAAAGAAATAAACAAAAAAGGGGAGCAGACTGAGAAACAATTTCCACTTGTTTGGGTGGTTGCCCGCGAATGAAATATGTCAAAGAAACTGTGAAAATGTAGAATTGGATTGGATTTGCCTTTATTAGTCTCACAGTATGAATGCACCAACGCCGCTGATACATCCAAGTGCGCATATCTGATTTGACATGAATGTGAACAAATACTTTGGAGAATGCTGTGCCACAAAACCTCAGCAACATGCATTATTCCGGAAGAACAGTAACTCCGATCGAGGACTCCACATAGACAATTGATTTGCTTCACAGTCAATGGCACAATCTACAGTGAGTTGGACAAATATTAAAAATTCTAATACAAAGATTTACGGGCATGTGCCAAATTCAATTCACCAAATGCTCATGTGTTATACTTGGCTGCCTTTGCAATTTTCCATAAAATGAGCCAATGAAACTCAGTCTAATCGCGCCTTTGTAGTCGGTCTTACTGATTGTCTCTGTCTTCATAAAAACAAACTGGGTTCATGAAAATAGGTTTTTATTATTCACACTATGTCAGTCAGATCCTTGACTGGTGTCGAATAAGCTTCCAATCAGAACATAAAAATTCAGTCATCCGTGATAAAACATCTAAAGCCCAAACCACACAATGACGCACTTAACATGATTACACAGACGACATTATGTGCCATTTATTGTGGCTCTTTTCTTACAGCGAGCACTGGGACTTGCATGGAAAAAAATTAAATCACCACGACTACTGAGACATGGCCTCTGCTGTTCTTTCGTCTTTCGTTTGTCGGAAAGTCAGCGGATTTTTCTGTTTTGAAAGGTAAAATTAGTCACGCTTGCAAGGTGTGTCAGGGGAATTAGGTGCCATGTTTTCATAAGGAATTATAAAACATTATGTATTGTGCCCAATCGATTCCAGAATTTTCCAAAAACATTATCAGTAATAATAATAATAACAATGATAATAATAATAATAATAATAACAATAATAATAATCTTGGTTGTCAGTGATTTCTGATTCAACTAGTGATGTAACAGGAGCAGCGAGCTGTTCAGTATCTTGCTCAAGGACAATTCGACATGGTCCGTCTGGGTTTGTGGCGGGCCACTTTAACACCTGAGCAATCCACATTCTTGCTTATTATGCAGCAGACTCAGATTTTTCTGTGTCTCGTATTTCTTTGTCTATGTATTCTTTTTACAGACGAAGAAACTAGATTACATTACATCCTGATTTATATGGTGCTTTCACAACAGTAACATAACTGTAACATAACCGAAATGGCTTGTTTACAGGATACGTACTTTAATGAAATTGGTCTCTAAAAAACATGCCGCTAAAAGGGACTTGGGCATAAGATGTTACTTATTTGAGCAAAACGTTTTGTGTTTTGCATGTTTGATTCGTCAAAAGTAAAAATCATTTTGTTATCACAAGACATAATAGCATTATCCAGTATCAGTACACACCCAGTATGAAAAAGTGGCATTGTTGAATCCCTTGTGTACGTTCAACCATATTAATCCGGCATGTACCAACCGAGCCTCTGACATGAAAAATATGTGGTTCGTTTGTCTTTACTGCGATACACTAATCAAATGTATAGATTAGGGTTTGTGTTTCTATTAAGACTAACATTTTCCATTGATCAGCAACACAATTGTGGAACAGAAAACCAGTAATTTAACATTTCACTAATCTTTCGACAATCCACGATAAAATATTCCTGATTGCGCACTTTTGGCCAAATTCATCCCTGACGGAAAGGATTTTGAACAGGCGCTTCGTGATGGTATACCATCGCACTCATATCAGATTACAATCTTAAAACGAGGCGTGTTCAAAAATGGCTCAAACTCACTGTTAGCTTGGTCGTTATAACATTAAAAATCCAAACGTTTAAAACCAAGATTGACAGTTAACTAGAATTACTCAGAACTGGACATACTCATATTAGATATCCTTAAATTAACCATTAAAATCGGCAGAGTTTAAAAGTACCTTTGTACGCGGCAAGAACCATCTTTCTTTGTCGTTGACGCGAACGGCAGTTATGAGCTCTTTGATTTCACTTCACTTAGAGAACACAAGACTAAAGACAAAATATAGATGAATTTGGCGATATAAAAAAACACTTCATATATTCAATGCAGGTTAACAATCGGTTAATGATTACAATCTCATTAAGTGTTTCCTCATCGAGCAACTGGCACCTCTGAGCGAACCAAACCAAGCTTTGAATTTAGCAATGAGGTGTTCATTGAATGTAAATCTAACGGGATTATAAAGTGCATGAATGCTAAACGTGAATGTACCATGGTTTTAATACAACAGTAAATATTGTAGGCGTTTGTGTGCGAATGAGCTTCTGTATAACTGAATAAATTACGGTGCAATATTGCTCATTCTACCCTTTTTTGTTGAGGCATCCTAATAATAGCTAGTAGCCTTAGGTTTTAGCTACATTAGCCGGCGATAAAAGACTTACAAGGTAACACTACAAATTGTGTCTGGAAGCGACCACATTTCCGGATAAAATATTATAGTTTATCTTTCGCGTGTATGAATATTTGTTCTCGTCAGGTTATTTTCTGATCATTCCACGATGAAATAGTATAGGCCAAGGCAGTCAGTAAGGTTATCTTCGACTAGGCCCAAATTTCCAACTGGCCACAGTCAAAGGGTTTTCACATTAAAAACGTTAACGTCGAATATTACTCTGATGTGTCAGTTTGTGTCCTGGACTACTTGGTAACAAAGGCTAGGAACTAAGCCGGTTAACACGTGTGTTGTGTTAGGATAGCAGTTTTCTTTTGGGCAGGCAGCAAAATCAACGAGACAATAAGTTGTAACTTACTAGGGATCGTTTGTAAACCTGGGTGTTCTTGGAGGTTGGTATCCGTACAGGTGGCAATAAAGCACGTCAAAGCAGAAGCAGCACATCTCCGCCGAAACTATCATTTTTCTGCTCCCACTTCCCGATCCAGGGCTAAGATTTGGACTGAGACCGGATGAAGTGTAACAGGCCGGGGATGGCGACAGGGTCGACAGGGCGCTTGTGCCGCTGCTACCACTATTACTACCGCCGCCGCTAACGTTACCCCCGGGTCCCCCCAGGCCGTTCGCCCTGCTCACGTTCGGCGCTCCTGCAACAGTCGCCGAGGAGCCAATCCCCAACTCCGATCCACAATGTCCGGTTCCTGCCACCCCGCTTCCCGCCCCCACCCCGCCGGGACCTCCCGACCCGGGCGATCCCGACAGTTTCTGCTTCTTCACCCCGCAGCACCCGGCCGCCATCTTGGAACAATCTGCACCTACACACCGCTTCCGACCCATAACCGTCACCGCGGGAAGGGTGGGGGGCGCCGACCACACGTACAAATCCCACAGCGTTGATACGTATGGCGGACGATTCCCTACTCCACTGTCACGCTGTTTTTTTTAAGTCAAACGTCGAAATGGGCGACGTGGTAAGAAAGTCTCCAGTCACCCTAGCTCTGCTTTAACTAGGCGTGACTTTACAACGCGAGCGCAACCATTTTCCATATCGGTTTGCTTCGAGCCCAAGCAATACAGCCAACACGACACCACCCGAGGCTGTCAAGTCCGTTGTCAGCAAGCATGTAAGTTTAGGCCGCGTTTGACAGCAGCCGGGCGGTCCAGATGTAAAGCCGACAGACAGTGGAGCCCCACAGCAAACCTCTTCAAGTGGAAGCCTGGAGCTCATGTACGCCGTACCCATAAAGCTTCAGCGCCGATTGCGCAGTGTCGTGGACGCTCATTCCAATTCCGCCAGTTTGTTTGCTACTGCCTGAACAACTTCTAATTACACAATACTTCGCTGGGATTTCAGACGCTGGGACCACGCAGACTACTAAAATGGCATCTGTCAATGCGGGGCTGCCATGGCACAATGGAACGCGTCGGCGCAGAGCAAGACATTACAGGAACATTAGCGCTCAGTTTGCTCCTGCATCACTGTCTGCTCTTGGACCTGACTCAACAATAACCCAATAACACATTCGCGTCAAACGCCAAGCGGAAAGTTTGCACTAAAGGCTGTCGTCCGTTTAAGTGGGTACATAACGAAACACATTATCTTCCGTGAGCCGTTAGAAATCCTCGCAGCTAGTGATGTGTCGTTCGCGAAAGAACCGACTGTGGGAGCCGGCTCTTTGAAGTGAAGTACTGGAGCCAGCTCTTAATAGTGAGCCGCTCGATGAGACAACTTCTCCCCGCCCCTTTCATTGAAGCCGCACGTGATTGGTCAAAATCCATGGTGAAAAAATGGACACGCGCAGACACACGCAAACACGCTCGCGCACGCACGCACGCGCCACACACACGCACACACACAACTACACGCGCACACAAACACGCACGCACACACGCCCCGCGCCCCGCCTTTTTGTGACGTAAAAACACGTGATTTATATTCCGCCAGACAAATCAATGCTCCTCAGACACTAGAAAAGGATAACTCCAATGAGTTGAATTTAAAGTAAAACAAATCTATATATATATATATATAGTAATGTCTATATCTCGTTATATCGACATTCTCAGGAGTCTGAAAAAATATTGACATAATCGGACTATCGATATATCCGATCCTGCGCCGAACTGCATTAAAAGGGGTCAATAAATGGGGGATCTTTGATATTGGATTGGATTGGATTGGATTGGATTGGATTGGATTTGCCTTTATTAGTCTCGCAATGGAGAAATTTACATTTCACAGCAGCAAAATTATGAAAGAAATGAAAGTAGAAAAGCAAAACATAAGAGCTGCTGGAAAGGCAGCCACTCTCGCGGCGCCATCTTTACCCTTGAGTTCATGGATTGTGTATCTAACATGCTTTTGTACTGTAGTGAAGTGAAAAATAAACTTGTGCATTAAATAAAAACGTCATTTATTATTCTCATAACGCACTGTTGCAATCGTGACTTTGAGTAGCACTCAACATTGTTCTATACACACAAGAGAAACCACGAACGCCAGCATGCACATACTGTATGAAAAACAATGATTATTGCGAGCGATAACGATATCTAAATACAACACAATTAAATACATGTATGGAAAAGAAAAACTGCAACGTTTACATTACTTATGTTGATAAAATATTCTGTGGCACATCGAACACTTTCGCGATGGAGGATTTGCTCATTGTTGCATTCTCCTCGACAGCCACTACTGCCTTGTACTGCATTCCGAGGTCACAATTCTTACGTTTCCCCATGGTTGAAATTGTTGTTGAAAAATTGTATACTGTATAAGAAGACTACCGTATGTTTCAGATGCTATTGCAGCTCTGCTACACTGTGCAAAACACGAAAGCTGGTCACGTCACCAACGGTGTGACCGATACAGATATCGCTAATGGTGGTACTGTATAGAAACCCTTAAGCAAATATCGATTCAGCTTAAACTGCTTTTGTATCGATATAAGCAGAGAAAAATGGCTGGTGGGAGATAAAAAGGGCACCGTAGTAACTGGATTATAGTAATATCCCGGTATTGTACTAAAGGGAACTAATTACAGTGAGACCTCAACTTACGAACACCTTATCTTACGAACTTTTCATCTTACGAATGTCAAATCTATGAAAATTAAACCTTATAATAAGCACTATTTTCATAATACACACCCACCACGGCTGGTCCATCAAGCACACGACCTTCGGATCTGGCCGAGTGATCTTCGGCGGAAGCACACGACCGAACAGCGCTCCAGCCGGCGCTACTTTCCACACCCCCTCTCATTGAATGCACACATCGATCGCCTACTTGGAGCTTTTTGCTGATAATTTTACTATGATGGGACCGAGAAAAAAACCTCCACAGCCTCGTCTTCAGCCCAAGAAGACACAAAGTCGCTGAGAAGAAGGAGATAATTGAAAAACACGAACGAGGTGTTCGTTTGTGTTATTTAGTGCTCGAGCACGGCTATGCTAAGTCAACCATTGCTACCATTCTCCGGAACAGAAAAACCATCAAAGGTGCGTCTGTTGCAAAAGGTGTTTCCGTGCTCTCAAAGTGACGGTCTTGGGCAATCGAAGAAGTTGAAAAACTTCTATTAATTTGTTAACATCTCGTGTTAACATCAGAAAGAAGAAACATGAGAAAAATGAGAAATACCAAGGGCTCAGAAAGGAGCTAGAGAGAGCCTGGAAGGTAAAGGTGACAGTCGTGCCTGTGGTGGTCGGAGCACTCGGGGCAGTGACCCCCAAACTCGACGAGTGGTTGCAACAGATCCCGGGAACAACATCGGATATCTTGGTCCAGAAATGCGCAGTGCTGGGAACAGCACGGATACTGCGCAGAACCTTCAAGCTTCCTGGCCTCTGGTAGAGGACCCGAGCTAAAAATGGGGTACAGACACCACCCATGGGGGGTGAGACGGGGATATTATTATATATATGATGCATTTCTTAATGCCAATCTTTGCTAAAGACGAGCTGAAACTTTGACGTGGATGCTGCTTATTGCTTTTTGTTTTCCAAATTTTTATTTATCTGCTGTGTGGCAATCAAAGCTTGCTTATGTTGCTTTACTGTAAATAGTTAAAAGATTAGGAATATATACAGACATTGGAAGCTTTTGTTAGTCTTGTTTTAAGATGGGTCTTTGTTTTTGTCCTTTATTTTGTTTTTTGTACTCGTCCATGTTTTATGTTCAGAAGAATATACTGTAAATAAAGACATGCATTTATGTTTTTTCCATTAGTATTTCGTTTTACATATAATTTTGTACTATTTGTGTAAGTAAATTAATTTAGGCACCAAAAAAAAAACATTTGGGAGCCGAAAAAACAGCTCTTTTTGGTGAGCCGATCCAAAACAACTGGCTCCCTAAAATGAGCTGGAATTCCCATCACAACTGCGCACCCGTCTCTCGACTGAAACCATTCGGTGCCTTTCGGGTAAAGAGAGCCCCTGTGATCGGTCTGTGGGGGAACAGGCGTCAGGTGCTTGAAATAAAATGTATTATTATTATTATTATTATTATTATTATTATTATTATTATTATTATTATTATTATTATTATTATTATTATTGATGAAAAGGTTTCTTCAGCGAACTTCTGTTCGCTGAAGAAACCTTCCCAGGATCAACATCGGATATCTTTCCAACTGAACCTTCTCATTTTGGAAGAAAATGTGGAAAAGAACTGCACATTTTCATCACTTGTATATGTGTGTATATGGTAATACGGCATCCTTGCGTCTATAACGTATAGACATCTTACAGAGTACCGGTAACTCATGAATCTCATTAGTTTCTATTGGTATACAGTAATTGATGCTGTCCTGTGACCATATTTGTACCAAATTAAACAAACAAAATTACTTTCTATGACCAATGACCAGTTCTTTCAGCTCAACGATTCACATGCTCCAGTTGGTTCCTTTCTGAGTGTGTCTTCTCTCATTTCCATGAAGGGCCTCCTTCCATGATACATTTTCAGTGGATGACCTCGACAGTATCAGATGCTCGGTAGCGCGCTGTTCATAAAACTCAAGGCATTTAATTACAGTGTTTTGCGCATCATGAAAGGCATGTGCCTTAAAAATTACTCATGTGCTGTCATCTCTCACACCATGTGGAAATATGACTTCATCGCTCGTTAAGTGGAGCTCAAAAGTGTCCGTCACAGAAGAGAAGACTGAGGCATACATCTATCTTGTGAATTATGCTGCAGGTCCTGACACAAGGTCATGACAGCACTGCAACCGCTCGTTGTCATTAATGCATTCGTAAAGAGTAATGCGCTGGTGCAGCAGCAAACCCGATGCAGCACATTACAATACATGACAAATGTTGAACATAAATGTAGCCTTTTATGTATGTAGAACTCTGTTTTCTGTTCAGAGACTTGTCATTAATTCAATCAGACTCAGCTGTTTTCGTCTCTGGCTTCCAGTGTAATGACCTTTTTCCTCCAGCCAGAACAGAGTCACTCTCCATTTTTCATGGTAGGCTGAAAACCCATTTCATATATTCTAGAGGGATAATTTGTTACTCACTTACCCCCTAACAGAGCTTTCTCCTCTGTTTACACTTCAATATATACCCAGAGAAATATTTTTTGTCATAATATGTCTATCTTAAGCCACATAAATGTGACCTACAGAGATTAGACACCCCACAACATGAATCATTTAGCTATAAATGTATCCTTCCCACCATCTGTATTATTCTCCTTCAACCTTTGTTTTTTTAAAGAAAATTGTATAAAATCTCCAACTAGCCACAAAATGTGTGCTTTCAATTTTATTGCTGTAGATTGCAAGTTTCCCCATTGTGGGACTATTAAAGGCTTTCTTATTCTTATTATTAGCATAATAACAAATGCTGATACTGTTTTACCTCTTCTTCTTTTCCTTTCGGCTTTTCCCCTCAGGGGTCGCCACAGCGAATCAATGTCGTCCATCTATCCCGGTTTTGTGCATCCTCTTCTCTCACACCAGCTACCTTCATGTCCACTTTGACCACATCCATAAACCTCCTCTTCCGGTCTTCCTCTCGGTCTCCTGCCTGGCAGTTCAAGGCTCAGCATCCTTCTCCCGATATAGTCGCTCTCTCTCCTCTGGATATGTCCAAACCATCTCAGTCTGGCCTCTCTGACTTTCTCTCCAAAGCCTCTAATATGAGTTGTCCCTCTAATGTACTCATTCCTGATCCTATCCAACCTGGTCACTCCCAAAGAAAACCTCAACTTCTTCATCTCTGCCACCTCCAGCTCTGCTTCCTGTCTTTTCTTCAGTGGCACCCTCTGCAGTCCAAACATCATGGCTGGTCTCACCTCTGTTTTATACACTTTTCGTTTCATCCTAGCTGAAATCCTTCTATCACACATCACACCTGACATTTTCTCCAGCTGCTCCAGCCTGCCTGGACACGCTTCTTCACCTCTTTTACACACTCTCCATTGCTCTGGACAGTTGACCCCACGTACTGATACTGTTTTACCCGAATGTGTTTATTCTGACTGTACTGAGAATTTTTGAACATCAAATGCTTGTGATTATACAGGAAAGACAATGTGTTATTTTCCATTTGACCGTTTGATGTCAGTCATGAAACATAGGGTAGCCTACTCTGCTTCATATTTTAGCGAAGAAGAAAAAGACAAAGAAGAAAAAGGGGCGGAGTTGGATGTTTGAAAATCGCGGGTGTGAACTGCACCCATTTCAAAGGAATTGGCCCCTGTACACTGATTAATATCTCGATGGTTCAAAATAATTTCATGGTACACTTAAGTTTCTTGGGGTTTTAGTTGGTTGTATGTCATCTTTACACGTATTTGTTGGAGAATTTCCGCGAAACCTTCAAGCGTCGCTGGAGAAGAAGCGGAGAGGTAATGCAAAGCGGTTGTCCTGTATTTTTAAGTACCAGCACTGCGACGACTGACAACTGATTTGTTTTTCCTCATTGTCGCTCTCTTCCTTTTAAAAACACAGGAACACTTATAAGTACATTTATTCTCAAAAGTAATTGCTGTCATTACGTTTGTGAAAAGACAAATAATTCCGTTTTCGAGTCAAAAATATATTGTCGTACTGATATTTTATTTTTATTTAATGCTTGAATCTAATTTGTTATAAATGTTCATATAATTACTGCTATTTTCCTCCCCGGTGATAATGTATGTAGCTATCATGGTATCACAAAACGAGGGGATCGATATCGCCCTTTTAGGTCGATATCCTAACTCAATGGCCTGCTGTGTGTTTTTAAAGATTATCTGACGCCTCGATCATGACCAACGAGGATGCTAAGGTGATACCAGTGCGGGTTGCCTTGCGCTGTCGTCCTTTAGTGCCAAAAGAAATCAATGAGGGATGTCAGTGCTGTCTCACTTTTGTGCCTGGAGAACCACAGGTTTGTATTCAAAGTTTTTGTTGGTACAATAGTATGTACTGAGTCAGACTAATAAAATATTTACAGTGGAAAAAACATGATCACCATCCCATGCATTCGTTGTTTGTAGTGTGTACTCATGATGGTCATGGGTGAACTGGAGGTTATTTTGGTCACTTTTGGGTCAGGGACCTTGTACACCTTGGAATGGTCGCTTGAACTTGAATATGAACCATACTTACAACCATGGTCATTAAAGAGTCTTCAAATAATCTGACATGATTTTTGGGGAGATTGTGGAAGGAAGATGGAGTACCTGAAAACAATCCACAAAACATCCCAACCCCACTGAGAAATGCTTGAGTCGAGAATCAAATTAAACCTCAGATCTGTGAGGCAGACACACTAATCACAAAGAAGGTGACTATACTCTGTAAAATGCATAGGACAATTTGAATTTATGGACTGACTTTTTCACTATTGCGATTCATTTTGCATTTATTATATGTGTGCTTGCCATTTGCATCTTCACTCAGTTGTAGCTATATCAAGCTACAAAGCATACTCACAGGACTTGTAGTAAAACCACTGATACCAAAAGAGGATTGTGTGACCGCAGAGTGTGTTCAGATAGCTGACATCACAGCACCATTTTTTTCCCATAGACGTAAAAGAATATTTCACCATCTTATGTTTCCCCTGAGACTTCCACTGCTTGTTTCGCATGGTGAAGATGGAAGTCAGGGAGGTGTACTGCATCATCTTGCATGCGTTCATTGAGCCAAATTTCAAGACAAACCGGCACAATGAGTGAAACCTTGTAGAGTGCTGATGCTTGTGAGAATGGGAAGTTCATTCAATTTGGTGTGCAGGAATCATAGATTTGCAGTGTTCAAAACTGTGTTGATGTCAGTCATGAAACATAGGGTTGCCTAGCATTGTT
Organism: Hippocampus bargibanti; assembly: GCF_051943395.1. Lineage (NCBI taxonomy): Eukaryota > Metazoa > Chordata > Actinopteri > Syngnathiformes > Syngnathidae > Hippocampus > Hippocampus bargibanti. The sequence goes on along the minus strand of NC_142749.1, from coordinate 7,370,925 downwards.
CACAAATTTTCTGCAGAACCTTAACACGCTGGCACACTTCCTGGCCCACCCATTGGCATGTTCTCTATGTGGCACATTTAAATGATGAATTAAACATGTAAATAATCGTCCTCTTTCATTTTCAAAATAGATTGTAAATCATAAAGGAATAAGAGTCAGGTCACCATTCAAAACACACACGTTTGTTTATATAACGGTTAATTTCTAACACGTTATATTGGACAACTAATTCCAAAAAGCATTTTTTGCTTTGAAGTAAAATAGAGATATTTTTGTGAGAAAGTTGTACGTTTTTTGCAAAAATATTGATAATAATAATAATAATAATGATAATAATAATAATGATAATATATGGAACCATGGGCTACAAACTAAAATTTGGACTCTCGTGTGGGTCACTTGAAATGTCATTCACCACAAGTCTTCCCTCCTGCCTTCATTGCTCATTATTTGACATTCTTTTTCACTGGGTGTTTTAATCAATTAATTTATTTTATATCCCCCCAGGTGGTGGTTGGCACAGAGAAGGCATTCACATACGACTATGTATTTGATCCAACTGTCGAGCAGGAAGAGGTCTTCAGTACTGCCGTGTCCCCTTTATTACGTGGGCTATTTAAAGGTAACTGCAAAAAAATAAATTGGGGTAGAGGCGGGTGACCAAATTAGCCAACGGATTTCGAGTCATGTTTTTTTTCTTGTAGGCTACCATGCCACCGTGCTTGCATATGGACAGACAGGGTCAGGAAAGACCTACTCAATGGGGGGAGCATACACATCGGCTCAAGAGAATGACCCTTCTGTCGGCGTTATTCCACGAGTTATTAGAACGATCTTTGACGAAAAGGAAAAGAGGACAAACTGTGAATTCAGCATGGGAGTATCGTATTTGGAGGTTGTGACTTTTTCTTTTTGTGCGTGCGGGTGAATGAATATTTCTTTGATGTTCAAATTATTATTTTTTTACACAGCCATTTTTGGTTTTCTATTCTAATCACAGATCTACAATGAGGATGTTTTGGATTTGTTGTGTGCCTCTAAAGATAAAGCTGCGATGAACATTAGGGAAGACCCCAAAGACGGTATCAAGGTAAATGTTGAACACTCTGAGTCCAAAGTTTTAAGTCAAGTGGTAACAAACAATTACCACTGGCAATTTTGTTGTTTGTTTGTCTGAATGTCATGTCCTCAATGTTAATTTCTCAGATTGTTGGGCTAACTGAGAAGCAGGTGGTCTCCGCTCAAGAGATGGTAAACTGCCTGGAGCTGGGCAACTCTGCTCGCACTGTGGGCTCCACGGCGATGAACGCTGCCTCGTCACGCTCGCATGCCATATTCACCATCACACTGGAACAGCGGAAAGGGAAAGACAAGTCAGTGTCATTTTACCCATGATTGTTTTGTTTGATTTTCAGTCTTGTTCATCCATATGTTCACTGAGCTTTTAATTTACTTGGACAAAATACAATATACTCAATCACAAGTCCAAATCAAGGGCTGGCTTTATGAATGAAGAATGATAGATGACTCTTGGACTTTTATTCAACTAGGTTTGAAAAAAATGGCATTGGTAGAGAATAGACAGAATACAAGTTATCATATTTAAATGTTTCAAGGTTAGTTAGCCGTCGAACAAAGAGGCCCACAATGAAAGCACACAAAACCTGGGGTCAATCTGAGGTGAACATACACAGCCTGTTAATCTGTCATCTTCATGTCGGAGATCTGGCCTTGGAGGGAATTTAGACCTTGGGAAACTGCTTCACAGGACATAAGTTGGGACATGGGAAACTCCTTCACATCAAGAGGTCATTAGCCAGGTTACAAATCTATCAGTTCAGGGAAAGACAACTCATTAAAATGTCTACGTTCTTTTGTTTATAGCTGTTGGTGCTTGGGAAGTCCAGGGGCGTGGTATTCTAATCAAGAAGACGATGTTTTACTAATGTATCACTTAAAGGACAACCGACACCATTTTTTTTTGTTTCCTAACTGACATCAGAAAAATGTTTTATAGCATCTAAAATACCCAAAACACACAGGCTGATATTTTTAGTCTAATGCAAAACACCAATACAAATGACAAAGTGTCCCAAAACTGCCACACAATGAGCTCGGAACTGGGCAGATTCGGAAAGTCCCGCCCCCTTGTTCATGACGTCACTATTGGTCACACACTGCCTTGCTCCAGAATCAAAACAATGGCTTCAGAGAGTTCAGATTCGGAGAAGATGCTTTCTTGTTACTCATCCATTTATGAATATGATTTAAATGAAGAGGAAAGCATAAATGTTTGAAATTGATTAAAGAAGTCCTTCCGTATCAATTCGAGCCGTCTGGACTCCAATGTAGCGCCCACAAAATGCACATGATGGCGCACTAGCTCTGTTGGAAATGGGCTGATTTGTCCGCTGGGAATTTGTGTCAACTTACACATTCTGTATGTGTGTTACCGCAATTGGCTGCGCAACACAAAGATTCACCATCGCGTTATATATGTAGTTTTCATTCTAATTTCGTGATCAACACGGTGTTTTCAGACAAAAAAAGTACCCAAAATGCATTGCGTGTCGCTTTCTCGGTCACGGGCATCGTCATCAACTCGAAAACAAGACTTCCTGAATATTCAGCGCGAGTCTTAAAATGTAAAATATAGCTATATGCGGTGGAATATTTGTAAAATGCGCTCAGCAGAAGTCATTTGACGTGATTTTACAAATTATGGACACATATTGTCTGGAGGTGTCAGTTGTCCTTTAAATTTGCATATACTCTCAATAAATAGCTTGGCAGAGGGCTGCAGAATTTGGTCGTTGGTCATGAATGGCTGCTTCCCCTGCCGGCAGTAAAAGACAATCTTCATGTGTTCGAGCCTTTGTCCACAGTGTCCGACCGAATATCTCAGACACATCTTTTATGTTATCTTTACAGAGCCGACTCGGTTGTTTCAAAACTGCACCTTGTGGATCTGGCTGGATCAGAGAGGCAGAAAAAAACCAAAGCAGAGGGTGATCGTTTAAAGGAAGGTATAACGCTTTGAAGCCTCTGCCTAGCCGCTAGGCCCTAGCGTAACCTTGAATTACATAATCATCCCCAAATGTGTGCTGGAGAATAAAATTACTGTGTCTTTTGATTGTTTCCCCAATAACATTTTGTTTCTTAGGCATCAGCATCAACCGAGGCCTTTTGGCTTTGGGTAATGTGATCAGTGCCTTAGGGGATGAAAGCAAGAAAAATGCATTTGTGCCTTACAGAGACTCCAAAATCACACGTCTGTTACAAGGTAGGCTTTGATTTATTGTCAGCGTCAAAAAATATCATCCTTGGAGGACCTTCAGATCTCTTGCCATCTATTTCTAACCCGTAATGTCCAAAATGTCCGTATTGGCTCAGTTGACCCTTGTTTTTCATCTTGATATTGTGTTCACTCAACAAGGGAACCATTTGAGTGGTTCCCTTGTTGAGTGAACACAATATGAAGATGAAAAAGCATTTCTGTACGTTTAAAAAAGAAGTGACCGAAATAATTCTTAATTTTCAACCACATGGACATGTATTCCCTATATTTGTTGTGCGTGAACAGATTCCCTTGGAGGCAACAGTCACACACTGATGATTGCGTGCATCAGTCCTGCGGACTCAAACTTGGAGGAGACCATCAACACGCTGCGATATGCTGACAGAGCTCGGAAAATAAAAAATAAGCCTGTTGTTAACCTCGACCCCAGAGTGGCAGAAATGAAACATTTAAAACAACAGGTGCTCCAAAAGCATCGTACACAAGACATTCGGACCACTTGCAAATTGCAAAGACATTCAATTAAAGCCGTTACAAATATGCTAACCCTCATGTTTGATTACCCACAGTATGTTTTATTTCATCTATATATCTATTATTCAGTAACAGTAATTTTCCATATAGTTGTACACTGCTGCCATCTACGAGCACAATAATGAAAATATTCAATAAATAATAATCTGTCGGTGTCAATCCAATCTTGAGCAATAGAATTGTTGCTAAAGCTCTTTTATTTGGACCTCATTGAATTGTGCCAGTATAACCAATGTGTGAGCGTCCTGACAGTCTTTTTTGTCCACAGGTTCAGGAATTGCAGGTGATGCTTCTTCATGCCCGTGGAGGAGTGGCACCAGTGCTCTCTGGGTAAGCAGGAGCAGAATGGTGTCATGGTGAATATGGCTTCATAAAAGCTTTTTTTTACTGTGTTCTGCTCTTCTTTTGCCCCTTCCCCCAGGCCAGAGTCTGATGAGAACGTGAAAAGCTTACTGGAACAGAACCGCAGTCTGCAGGATGAGAACAGCAAATTAAGCAAGGAGCTGAGTGAGACTGCAATACAGACTGCACTCATGTTTGAGAAGATCATTATGGTGAGTGAAAAAAGTTAGCTGCAAGGTTGCCAGCCAATTGCCAGAGGGCAGTGAATTTGCAAAAAAAAACATGATTAATTTTGGACATTTTTTTTTGTGTGCAATTTTTGAAAATCCCTTTTTTTGCCTGTATTTTGTTATATAGACTGAACAAACAAATGAGAAACTTCAAAGCAAACTCGAACAACTGCACCGCCATGCAGCGTAAGATTTTCAATCTATATTTTATTTAATCAACTAGAATTATTTCGTAGATGTCTCAAGAATGTGTGTTTACAATATTATATCGATGAAAAGGTTTCTTCAGCCGTCATCTGTACTTCTTGAAAGGTGTCGGACATTTCGTTTCTTAGCCAAGATGCTTCTTCAGCGAACTGTCTTACTGGTAGTTTCGGCCCTATATATATATATATATATATATATATATATATATATATATATATATATACAGTAAAGTCTCGTTATATCGATATCGGATATATCGATACTATTTCTATGCACGCACGGAGAAAATTACATGCAAACAGGGTCGGATATATTGATAGTCCCGGTTATATCGATATTTTTTTTTTCGGACTCCCTTGAATATCGATATAACGAGACTTTACTGTGTATATATATATATATATATATATATATATATATATATATATATATATATATATATATATATATATATATATATATATATATATATATATATATATATCCCTCTACTGTCCAGACGTGGCGGTGCCGGACTCTGCTATGATAGGTCCCTGCTCTCAGGTTGGGGCGAGCAGAGGACTACTCCCTGCGGTTCCACTGATTGTTCCTATTGTCCTGACTATCAATCAGGAACAATCACTGGAGCTGCCGAAACTACCTGTAAGACTTTAGTTCGCTGAAGAAGCATCTTGGATAAGAAGCGAAACGTCCGACACCTTCAAAGAAGTACAGATGACGGCTGAAGAAACCTTTTCATCAATGGACCACTCCTGTACGACTGAGAGCTTACACAGACATATTGCTTCCAATATTATAGTTGTAGAGTCGATCTTGAAAAAGTATTGGAGAGTCTTGAGGATCAGGAGTTGAAGGAGAACGTTGAGGTGATGAAGAACCTTCAAGATGTTATCTTGGAGCTCAAGGTATGAACCGTGCCACTAACCACAATAATGAACACACTATAGTTTTCTTGTGTTCAGAAAATCGGTGGAAGAGAGGGATCTAAAACTGAGCAAGTTTTATGAACTAGATTTTTTTTCCTCTAAGCGCGAGAGTGCTGGCATTGCCGCCTCTATTGATGCCATGGCTGCAGCAGATGGATTGGGCACTAGCAGTACAAATGGAGCACACGAGTCCCCAGTTGTAAGCAGATATTTTTGTTGTTGTTTCTCTTTCTCCCCGGGTGTTTCTGAAATGGAAAGTACAATGTGTTGCCCCACTTTCACGTTAGGAAAGCAATGCAACGGCAGGCAAGGACTCACCAGATGGCTTCACAGCCCATCATGCGCTGCAACAGGCCCAACTGTCTAAAGAGCTGATTGAGCTGAACAAAGTGTTGAGCTTGAAGGAAGCATTGGTGAAGAAGATGTGCCAAAATGATAGCCAGCTGGAGTCCGTGCAGTCAGAGCAACAGGTGAGAGAGAGTTGATCAACTGGTGATGTCACATAGTGTATGATTTTGAGCGGTTTTATTATATTATTTTTCACTTTTATACCTTTGGGAAGATCACGCCAAATGTTGCTGTTCTACATTTCACCCTTAGAATAATATGCAGGACCTGCAGATGGCGGTGAATTCTTTGCAAAAGGAGAAAGAGGAGCTTGTTTTGGCACTTCAGTCTGCAAAGAAGGACACCAATCACGCTAAGTATGGTTTCAGATGGGCCTCCAGAGATATTTATCCAAAGGCATTACATTTTCACATCCCGAAAGCCCTTATCTCACTGAGTGGTGAAAAATTGCAAGTGTTTTTTAAAAGGGAGGGGAAATTACATTCTCGCCTGTACTTTTCTTGACTCCAGGAAAGTTTGAACAATTGCTTTGTAATGAAAAAACACACAAACTATTGCCGAACATCAAGCAAAGATTTAGCAAATTATTTGCAAACTTGAATGCACCCTGAAGAAATCTAACCTGAATTTGCATTTTGGTAATTGTTTGCTCCTCAGTGGGACCGTGGCTCTCATGATAGGGTTAAGACTGTCCCTCTCTTCTATCATCATCTGACTCTCACACTTCATCCGTAGGCTGAGTGAACAGCGCAGAAAGCGTCTGCAGGAGCTGGAGGGCCAGCTGGTTGACATGAAGAAGAAGCTTTTTGAACAGTCGAAAATGCTCAAACTCAAAGAGTCTTCTGTTCAGAAAGTTAGCAAGCTCATGCAGGAAATACAGGTAAATTAACACACACTAAATATCAAACCATTGAGGTATGCAATATAGTAAGGAAATCATATACTGTATAGATCTGCTTCAGTGTCATAAATGGCAACAGATGGAAGTCATGCATTTTTGTTTATTGAAGTGACTCAAAAGTGAACTAACATATTGTGCTTGCAGGCAATGAAGTCTCAGCGTACACAGCTAATGAGGCAGATGAGGGATGACTCTGAGAAATTTAGACTCTGGAAGAGCAAAAAGGACAGAGAGGTGCTTCAACTGAAAGAAAAGGTACAGAATAAAGCCTGTCAGGGTGATCAGACACTTTTATTTAAAAAATGATTTCTTCTTTTTGAAGGATCGTAAACGTCAATATGAGTTGCTTAAACTTGAGAGGGATTTTCAGAAACAGGCCAATGTCCTGCGTCGGAAAACGGAGGAGGTGAGGCTTTCTGTTTTCTGTTCAATTTCCCATGTGTGAGCTGCACGAAATCACAAATTCAGTTTGTGTTCCACATAAGATTGGACTCCATATAATATCTACAGCAACTATGAATATTTTGACCAACAGGCTGCAGCTGCAAACAAGCGACTGAAAGTTGCACTGCAGAAACGAAGTGAAGTAGTGGAGAAACGTAAAGACTCTCAGAACAGAGTGATGGAGGTCGCTTCTGTTAGAGTGAAGGTAGTGTTTGCTCCTGAACATTTTGTGACGATTCGAACATCTTTGATGAAATCATTGCTGCCACCCATAATAGTAATAAAGCGTTCGTTCCTTCTTGCTGTAACAGTATTGTGAGTTTTGAAAGGCGCTTATAAATGAAATTGATTATTATTATTGTTAATGTAGCCCACTGGATGTGTTTCTTCATGTGGTCAGAATTGGTTCCTCAGTGAGGTTGAGGTTATGGTTAGCATGGAAGAGGCCCGGCGTCACCTGCATGACCTTTTGGAGGACAGGAAAGTCTTGGCTCAGGAGATAACGCAGCTCAAGCAGCAGGTTGATGCCGGCGAGCGACCTGCTGCCAAAATCAGAGTGAGTTATCCCTTGTTTGGATTGAATGTCCTTAACTTTAATGTGATTTATTGCTTCATTTTAAAATGTATTTACTGTGTTATTGGGTGTTGTCTTCCATAAAGCGTCGGACGCTACTCCTTTCTGAATTGGAGAGCCAGGGGGCGCTTGAGACACCTGTGACCAAACAAATAGAGAACTTGAAGACAGAAATGGAACTCCGGTGAGTCGTAGAATCAATGAAAGATTGAATCAGATGCAAATCTGGATCATTGGATCAGAACTATTTAATCTGAAGTGACGCTCCACGGGATGTTTGCTGCACTATGTAAACATGACTTGCATTTATATCATTTATGACTGATTTGCTATTTACCAGCGGTCTTACAAAAAGAGTGCCATTCATTATTTGAACAGGAATGCCCAGATAGCTGACCTTCAGCAGAAAGTCCTTGCAGCCGACAGCGAGGGGCGTCTGAAACAGCGCATAGATGGCATCACAAGCATTGTTGATGCCAAGTGTGCGGTCAGAGTCCTGATGGCTGAGGTGAGGCTTGCTGTTTGGGGAGAGAAAATAAAATGCTCAAGCATTAACCCGTACAAAATGTTCTTATGTCCTTTCAATGAGGACACATTTTTTTTGCATCATTTAATAACTTCTAATAAGACTATGTTTTAATAGTCAGGTTTTATGTAATTGTGAAATTGTCAAATGTGCTTGAATATTTATTTATTTATTATGTGGGGGTCTGCCATTTCTTGCGTGGTATTCATTTTCTTTTTGTATACATTTAATAAGTGAAATATGTCTAAAAAAATTAAGAAGGAAATAAAGGTGTGTTTTTCTTATTCAGCTGGTGTCAGCAAAGACCCTTGCAGCCAAGCTGGAGAGTGACCTCCATCAAGAAAAAGCCAATGGACAAGATCTAACCAAAATGTTGACAGATGAGCGAGAGATGATGTCCACCATGGACATGGAGCACCAGCAGCAGCTTGTGGAATTAGAGCAAAGGCATCAAGACAAAGTACTCATCCTCCTTTTTTTTCCACACTTTTTGATTTAGAAATCTCAATGTCTCCGGCATTTGTTTCTCCACTTATTCCACACAGGTTAAATGTCTCCTGAATCAACTCCAGAACAAACCTATTTGTCGAGAGTCAGATGAACAAAAGCACACAGATGAAGAGAAAAGCACAAAGGAAAAAGAACTCCTGCAGCGTCTCCAAGTTCAGGTTGGTCCCTGCACACTCAGAATTGTGAAAAAGAAAATGCACAAACATTCCGGAATAATCTGATTCCTTACTTTAGGATGAGGAGCTCCACAAACTGCGCGTTCTGTGCGAGCAGAACCAAAACATAGTGTTGGAGTATAAACAGGTAAGTGCATGATTTTATTCCAGGTTTTTATTCTGGAAAAGATTAAAAAATGCCTTCCAGGGAGTTTTGTATAGATTTGGGGTGAGCAATCCCCCTCCCTTCCCAGACACATTGTTCAACTTCTAAGTAACTCATCCCTCAAAGAAAACTTCGCTCAATGATGGGGAACGTCTCAGTAATCATAAAGTGAGTTTTAGCCATACTAAAGATTTTGCGCCCCCTCACAGAAAGAAGAGGAAGAAGATGATTGGCATCCAGAGAAACCGCAGAGGGCACGCAGGACATCCAGGAAACCGAGAATTGGGGTAAGGACCGACTTAATTGCTTTGGGGTTGCTTTCAGGGAATGCTTTCACAAAGCGGTTACGCTTTCGTCTTAATGCCTGTAAAGTCAGAAAAGTGATCACTTGCGTAAAAAAAGCCGCTGCATCTCTTTTCTTCGTTTCTTTGTTTGTTTAGTGTTCCTGCAAAGGCTGCTGTAGCAATAAGCACTGTTCTTGCCGTAAGGGGAAGATGACGTGCAGTGAAAACTGCCAGTGTGACCACGCGAAATGTCAAAATATGCAGGAGCTGGTTGTCGTTGAGGTTTGTCTTGATACAGTCATAAACACACTCTTGCACCCCAACATTAGGTGCACCTGCAACTCCATATGCTGTTGGTTACACTAAATCACTGACATTTTTCGACCGGTATAATCCATTGCTACAAAAGTAAACGTGCTCTTAAATTACTGTTGAGTGAAGGCATTTGACATTTGATTATATTGAAATTGTATTCATATTTATACAATACCTACATACACACACACACAGGTTTTGGTTTTTATTTTATTTATTTATTTTTACCTTTCAAAATCTTACTTTGTTGTGTTTATGCAATAATTTTCCCTATCCATGTACATGTATTTTATTCCAGGATGCAAGCCTGAGCGAAAATGTTTCAAGAGATTCTGCCAGTCCAGACACCACATTCTTCAATCCGCCATCTTGCACACCAACAAAGAAAGTATGTAATTCCTCTCACAAACCTCAGCTACGTATCATAGGTTGACGAAAATGAGTAACACACACGCACACACACACTTGTAGATGTACTATTTCATGTTTAATGTTTCTTTCAGGTATTAGAAGAAATGGTAGACATGGGGCACGACACCACAAACCTCAAACTTGTGCGTAAGCCTATCTTCAAAGAGGAGGACCAGTATTTGGATCAGGAGGAAGACACAACTACAATAAAAAACCTCAAGAAGAAGAAACGACTTCTGACAAGTTTTCAGAACAGTTTTTTCTCTGGCTGCACTCCAATTACAGAGGAATCTTCAACTTTCATTTAGTTCTCCATATGTGTTTGTGAATGTGTTTCGTCCTTTTATATGTGACTCCTACCCTCGCCGTTTGATTTTATGGGCAGCATAATGGACTGTAAAGAGTGTCCAATTATGGACTGCTTATTGTACAATGATATGATGAAAAAAGCTGCACATTTGAGAAGGGGTGTCCTGCAAAAATGGGGACTCAAGGAACTTCGCTTTGGTTTAAACATCCAATGGAGGAATTTTAAAATGTTTTTGATCAACTTTTAGCAACAAAGGTTAATAAAATCTTGCGGTCAAATCTTTGTTTATTTTTTTTAATTCACATTCAGGTTTTGGTTTTGTTATGTTTTTGTGATCTAACCATTTGTTCAATCCTCATTTTTATGACTTGTTTTTGAATAGTATCAATTTTTAAAATTCTCATTTAGTCAGATGAGGAAATAGATTCCTGCCTTAACCTGAATCCCTTCCCCCCCCCAACCCGAAATGCATATTTAGTATGAGCAACAGAGTAAATGAATTTAGTACAGTAAACTATAATGCAGTAGTATCTAAACAAAATGCAATTCAGTTCAGTCTTGATTGAGGGATTCATTTACTCATACATTTGTGTTGCGTCCAGTGATGTAGATTTGGACTGCATCATACCAAAAGCTGTTCCTTATATATTTCCTAGGCATGGAAAGAAAAAATAAAATGTTTATGATTCAGTTGTATCGTACATAACCACAACCAAAATAACAAAACATTATTTCAATGAATTTATACCTCGATAAAAGTTCCATCCATTTTTTTAACATGTCCACATATGTGTAGTTTTATTGTTATTGCTGTGTAATGTGTTCTGATCGACATTGTCTCATCAAGCGCTGAGTTTTTGAAACTACAGATATCCAAAAGGTTGGTTGATGTGACAACATAACCTTGAAACTTGTTCTATTAACTGAAACCATCAACTTGAAGTACAGTGTTTAAAATACAGTAATGTTAACGATATCAGGTATATCGATAAATCCATTTACTATTCATGCACGCAAATTACATGCAATTGTATATCGATAGTAGTATGAAGATGAAATGAAATTTACTGTACTTAATGTTAACTGCAGGTGGCATAAATCCATTTACTATTCATAGCAAATTACTGCAATTGTAATGATTAGTATGAAGTGAAATGAAATATTAATTTCTCCTCTTTCATCGAGAAGTACTTCAACAACAAAGAGTATATGGGGAAAGTTGTTGAGATTGCATAACTGTCCATGTTTTTATATTACTGTTGCGTTTATTATTTTGCTTTATGTTGACTATTTTGTGAAGTGCTTTGTTAGAGACGCAGGTGTTATGAAAGCGCTATATAAATTAAGATGTATTGTGTTGTGATTTTAAAATGACCTTCAAGCGCAAATTATAATCCAGTATTCAGCATTCATGCCAGGATTCTCGCATAGTACTTTTCACCCACGCACTGGTAGATAAGATACACAATATCTGAATATTTGTCTTGTACACAGAAGGCCATCATACGTTGCCCGTGAAGAACATTTGTTCATTGCTCAGAAAACTACAGACTTACTGATGTGATGCAGATGTACGCCACAGCTAACGATATCTTGTTTCCTTTTAGGAAAAAATGAGCTCACCGAGAACGGCTCTGATTGGAGTGCAGCATGTGACCTGCTCAGCAGGTTACTGGTGTTATCTGGTGTAAATTGCGTCTATAATGATGACCATCAATCCAAAGGTGAAAGACAGTGATTTATCTGCCTCACACATTATTGCTGTGCACATATTACCTCTCCTCAAGGCGTTGGACTCTGCACTCAAGCATTGCCATGCCTTGAACTTAAAGATAAGATAACCAGAGAATATGAATGAATATTTACAAGAATGTGTAAATACGACTTCACTTTGGAAGAAAACATTACAAATTTTCCTCCGTTTTTAGCTCCAGCTGTGATTTTTTTTTTAACTGTTGACTTAATCCACCCTAAAGTGAGAAACACAGTCTCCCGTTTGTGACAATACTGTTTACATTCTGTTTCGTTTTGAATTTGGTGGAGACTTTTACTTGTTGTGTTCTCTGATAACGCAGTCTTTGGCTTCAGGCACTCATCTGACACGTTTAATATTAATCGCTGAGACATGTACTAAACTAGTGCAACTGTAAAATCTTGTGATGAGTCATCATTTTACAGCTAGTGTGTTTTGGTAATTCGTGGCTTATTGGATTCCACAAAAACATTTTCACACCTCCGGGCAATCTCGTTCATTGTGCAATGTTTGGAACCTTTATATTAGTGATGGACCCAAAAAGGCTCCTTTTGGAATTATTGACCCAAAGAATCAACCCCCTTTCTTTCGAGTAGTTTTACTTTATTGTATTTCTATTTCATTCTGCGGAATAGTGATGACAAAGTCTGCCTCATTGTTGGAATCTCTGTGGAATTTGCACGTTGATGCTTGCACTCCCAACTTCTTTCCACATTGAAAAACATGCCTGTTAGGTTTATAGAAGGTTAAATTTTCCAACAGTATGAAAGTCAATGTGAAACGTTGTTTCAAGCCTGCAATGTATAGCAAACCAGTCCAATGTGTACCCCACCCTTCATCTACAAGCATAGATCCCACCTCACCTTGGACATGGAAAATGAAGGGTTATGATGATTTAAAACAATCAGCAATGAATTTGAAAACTCCTTCGTTGCCGATTGATCAATGAATTGCTCACCTCGACTTTAATAGTGTAAGTAATTGTATTTTGTTTCTTGTCCTATTAGAACAAATTGGAAGTTAACTTTAGAGCTCCCCGAAAGTAACACAATCACATCAATTTATTTTGCTGAGTGAGCACAGGTCGCTTTCAATTCATATTGAGTCCTGCCCCCAATGGAACGTGAGCGTACAAGAGAACCCAAGGCAATAAAAATGTGAATCATGAACACAACTCGCATGCTTAGTGGCTGTAAAAAAAATAAACAACGCATATTTAGAAACATCTACTGATCGGCGACGGACCATCAAATGACTCGTGACATTGGATGAACCTTTGAGGTTCGGGGCATTTTTTTGAAAGAAGGTACAAAAGAGATGCACTTGAAGCTGGCCCTTCCCTGTGCCGGTCAGTGTGGAATCAGGATGTTGGAGAGGGGCAGGGCAAAAGGCCTGTCAAATATTTACAGCTAGTGTAATCATTAACTCCCACCAACCCCTGATCTCTTAAACCGGCGGCTCGGCCTGGTTGTCATTCCAGCTCTGCCATGACTAACTGACACCAAAATGGCAACTCTTTGCTTCACCACCTACACTCTTGGCCATCCTTGAGTTTGCCTGTTCGGTTTCTATATCTGCTTCTCTTCTCCAGTTTCTTTAACCGACTGCTGCGGCCTAAATGTGACCGTGGGGTTACACGTTGCTACACTACAAACTTTGGCCTCATGTGACACCTCTTTCCGGTGAGTACAACTCAAATCGTTTGGAGCTTTTCAAACTAACGTGAACGCATCTGATTATTTTCTTCACAGGGATTATGAACAACGCAATTTTAACATTACAGGAGATATTTTTGTGCTAAAGGAAATTAACAACACAGAAATAAAAAAAAAAAACACAACCTTTTGTAATATTATGAAATAATATTGAATGAATGTAATATCATTTTAATGTCATTGATTGGCCGGTGAACAGTTCAGGCCGCAGCCCGCCTCTCATTTGATTCAAAATCACATGGTATAGCTTCGCTCGTTACCCTGAACAGGACAAGCGCTTGAAAATCAATATTGATGTATTTAATTGCTTTCAGTTGCATTTCCCCTGAATACGTCATGTATGTTTTCTTAAAAGAGACATAAACAGATGAGAAAAAAGAACAACAACAAAGAAGCAACAGTAATTGTTCAATTTTTTTAACAGTGTCCGCAGACTGAGTTTGACTGCAGCGTCAATAAAGGTATTGAGCAATGTGTCACAGGATTTCAAATAGAAGAGATTGAACATTGTCGACAAACATAAATGTCAGCAGGAAGTGCAAAGCCTGCAGATCACAGGTTAGACACACCCTTATATTCACATATTGACAGGATTCCTCATGACTGCCACCATAAAATGTTATCTCGTCAAGCTTTGGCCCTTTGACCACGCTGTTGGTTTGACGTTGTCTATTCGAGGCAGTAAAATGGGGAGGAGGAAATTAACAGGTCAAAGTCACCTTGCCAGAGGACCATTGTCGAAAGCAGATGGGATTTTGATTTATCCTCAGCGAACTTTGAACTTTGCTCACGCTCTCCTCTTGGATGCGTGGTCAGAGCAGGGGAGCAGGGAAAGGGCAACCTCGTTCTCACCACAGATTTGCCTGGATGAGATTTTTGGTGCTCGCTGGATGTAACAGCAACTCCATGTGGATGTTGGATCAAATTCCAGTGGAGGTGCTGTTACTTGCAGAAAGTTACCACAGATGACTTCAGCTATTACTGGAGGCTGATTTGTTCCGTTTTTTTTTAAGAATAATGGGGCACAAGGTGATGACCTATGAATTGACAGCCAGTGATGAGAACTTCTGCCTGTCATTTCTGTAGGCCACTGCTGTGTTTGTCCTTCAGAACAGACTAGTTTCTTGCATTATCATCATCCATCTTTTAATAATCATTGCAGGCTTGCGAGAAGGTTTAAATGTGTTGCAATGTCCTTGAATGATTGTTGACCATACCCCAATAAAATTTGGATATTTTCCTTTCTGAGATTACAAACTTATTTGGTTCCCAGAAAGTCTGTGTAAGGTGAAAAGTTCATCTGCCAAACATTTATTTCCCATAAGAAACCATAAAAAAATGGGAATAATCCGTTCCCAGGTACCCATAAAACACAATTTTCTACTAAATAAGCCTTAAAACTACACAAAATATACCTTATGTTATGTATAATAAATGTGCTCTTGTATTGTAATTAAAGAAATAAACTGTATTGTATAATAAAGTTGTTTTATTTACCTTTGTGATGGTAGTCAATGGATGACGAACTTCCAGGTTGCCTCTTGATGATATCCGAGTGAAGTTGCCGTGCTTTCTCTGCGATAATACCCTCACTCAAATAATCCCCTGCTAGCTGCTTTTCGGTAATCCAAATCAACAGAAGTTGGTCAACCTTTTCTATTGCCTGGGGGTATTGCTTAGACAACACAGAAACACCTTTAGCCACACGTAGCCATGGTCGACTTAGCATACTGGTAGTGGGATGCTAAGTCACTCAAACGCACACCTCGTTCGTGTTTCTTGATGATCTCCTTCTTCTGCTCGACCGTAATTTTGTTTTGTGTCCTCTTCGGCTGAACACTAGCCTGTGGTGGGGTCTTTTTCGGTCCCGCAATAGCAATACGTATCCTTGATAACAAACCACATATGCACTCAAGGAAAGGGGTGATGAAAACTAGTCCGCCAGCCACCATGGCGCTGTGTGTGGTTTGGTTTGTTTGCCGAAAACTAGTTCGTATGCCAAGATTATGTTCTCGCGGACTTCATGTTCAAATGTTCATAAACTAAAGCATTTGTAAGGTGAGGCATCACCGTACTTGTGTGGATGTAGGTTATTCCAATTTGCAATTTCAACATTCATCATTTGAAAATCTGACCATTTTAATTTTTATCCTATATTTGGCCCTGTTTGGTACAGACCCTTTTATAAATACTGAAGCACCTGAAAAACATTTTCCAAATGTCGTTGACCGTATCATGTGAGTAACTTGCTGTGTACAGTCAGCTTGCGTGGAGAGGAAAGAGACATAATTTCCTTCCGTTTCCTTGCCCCGTCATTTACCCCATCTCTACAGTTACACAGGCTTACAAAAAGTATTCGGCTGGCATAATGCATCCTGTTGACGAAAGTGGTGGACACAGCAAGAGCATACATTTCCCAACCCACTGACATAATGCAGAGGCCCTTGACAAGTCACTGACTTGTATCACGTTTGCTGTGCTATTCTTTGTACATCATTCCATCTATTGTAAATATGTATGCCAATTAGAATCGAATTTATATAGGGTGTTCAGGCTGCCACAGTAATCATTTGAATTTTGACAAAATCTGAAGTTTGTAAACGTCTGCAAATTGCAGAAAAAAAGAGTCATAAAAGATAAATACTTGTGATAAGATGATGAAAAACACCAAAATTCTAATTGAGGCAAACGTATGAACATTTTTGTTGTAAAATTTCTGATTAAACTATCAGAGTTACAATTTAGCATGTCTGTGGGATTCATCGTGAGACATGGAATAAGCAAATGCATTCCTAATACTGTATTTTTTGGTAAGTATACTGATCTGTGCATCCATTTTCTATCACATTTTCTAATTTGGCTCACAAGTGAGCTGCAGCCTATCCATGCTGACTTTGAGCAAGACTGGCCAGCAATCAAATACAGGACATGAAAACTATAAACCACAGGGCGAGTGATCAGACCACTTGCATTATAAGCAGATACATGCAAACAAGCCTGTAATGTACTTTTTTAGTTTTTGGCAAGAATTGCTCTTGATATATTCCACAACAGGAATGACAGAGGGCAGAATCACTGTATAAAACTTTGGGGTGTCATACCTGAAAATATACTTGGTTTTCGAACATTTAGATGACAATTGCAATTTAGTTGATTTCAAACAAAATAATGCTATCTGTATTAGAAGTGCGCTTGATATGTCGATCCCATCACAGTCTATTTTTTTGTTTAAATGTATATAAATCATTAAATATTACGTTTCTCCCAGTGGTCGGCTATTGTTAGCGCATCGGCCTCACAGTGCAGCGGTGCAGGGTTTGATTCCAGCTCCAACCTTCATGTCTGGAGTTTGCATGTTCTAGTAATGGCTGAGTGGGTTTTCACTGGGTACTGCGGTTTCCTCCTACATTTCCTTCATCCCACAGTGCCAGGTTAATGGGACACTAAATTATCCCAAGGTGGAAATGTGTGTATGGATGTTTGTTTCTCTATGTGTGGCCTGTGATTGGTTGCCAAATATTTCAGAGTGTACTGCGCCTACCGCCTGAAGACATTTGGGACAAGCTACAGCATGCCCCAATGTCTCTTGTGAGATGACGTTTCTCATTGCCTTTATTGCAAGTTTTTGTGTCTCATTTTCCTGGTATTGTACCAGTGTTCTTTGTTGAACTTTGTTTGTATTTCGACATATATTTGTGAATACACCTTTTTTGTCAATGCCTTCTGGGAACACGTTTCTGGAATCCAATTCTGTGTGGATCTTTTCAGAAGCCTGACAGGCATTTTATGAAGTTAAGTCCATTGACGTACATTTGTTTAAGAGCCGATCTGACACATTCAATATGGCAGTCGGGGTTACATATGCCAGTAATGGCGCCTCTCATTGCACAAACGAATGAGTATACGACATCTAGTGGTAGAGCGAGAGAAGCGCATTTTCCGTAGATAAACGCGGGGAAACGCTATTTTGTTTTCAGGGGGCAGCAGCATGGCGTCCAGCAGCGATATTCCAAATGCTAATGGACGAGAAAACGGGGAACCGGTGGTTAAGCGGCCACGAGAAAACGCCACATCTGAGTTTCCGTTCCGTTCCCCGAAGGAGCCTGCGAACAAAGTGACTGTCGTGCTGGGAGCTCAATGGGGGGACGAAGGCAAAGGAAAAGTTGTGGATCTGCTCGCAATGGATGCGGACATTGTGTGCAGGTGTCAGGTACCAGCTGCGTTTACTAAACATTACCCTTGAGACATAAACGAAGCGTGACATTCACATATCCTTCGATTAATAAAATGGTAGAGGGCAGAGAAAGTCGTTTCGGATAAGGAGTGGTTAAATGTTCATGGCGTCTTTCCTATGTTCGACACGCCGCGGTGTTAGCTTCGTTTGCTGCCATGTGTTCCACGGTAGATTAAAGAAAGCAGCCTCGTTGAGGGAAACGTGTTGTTCGCAATGCTAATTTGGCAAAGGCTGTTTTAGTAGAAGTCATATTACACAAAGTGTCCCCTACCCCGAACGGGTTATGTGAAACGAAATGATGTAACACGGCGTGCTATCTCAGTACGCATTGCGCTTGGTGTGGCACGGACGTGCCTTTCGTGACGTGACTCTTTTTTTCTCCAGGGTGGCAACAATGCAGGCCACACCGTGGTTGTTGACTCTGTTGAGTACGACTTCCACCTGCTGCCTAGTGGCGTACTCAACAAGAAGGCCACCTCTTTTATTGGTATATTGGTCTTCTAATTTTTTTATGACTGACTTTAATTTTCAGGGAAGGTGACCACACTATTGTACAAAAAAAAAATCTCATGACCTTCATTGCTGACACAAAACACACTGCACACCTTCCATACTGACCTCGACCCTGACATAAGTTGTATGGTCATATATTTGGCCCATTCATTCATGTTAACTCATTCACTGCCAGACGTGCAAAAATGTGTCCATCCAGTGCCAGGGTTTTTGTCATTTTCACTCAATTTCCAGGACCCACATCATATTGAGTTTTAGGACTACACCAACACTCAATGCAGCATAAGAAACCTGAAACTCTCTTCTTTTGTCAGAAAAAAAGTTCCTAAATTATATGGGTCTGGAGTTATATGAGCTTGAAATGAGTGCGGCTGTCCAAATTCAATGCAATATATATTGGTTTATATAGCACTTTAACAAGAGCTGAAGCTGTAACAAAGCGCTAACATGGAAAAAGGGAAATGCGGCCTCCTTGTGGAAGGGGAACATTGCCAGAGGTCTGAGCAGTGCTTTACCGGCACCCCAGCAAGAAAAATCAAAACCTGAACAAATTCGGGAATGGCGCTCTATGTCATATTTTCAATTCCCGAATAAATTCGGGAATGGCAGTGAAGGAGGTAAATGTAGGTAGCTTAGATGGTAACAAAAATCTGCACATTAATGTTGTACATTTTTAGTTTTATGTTTTTATTTTTCTGGGGGAAAGGCAAACAGGACACTTGACAGTGCGTCACAATGTGTTATGTAAAAACATGAACACAAATAAATCTGTATTACTCATAAATATTTAATATAAATATTTAATGTTGCAGGCAATGGGGTGGTCATACACCTCCCAGGACTGTTTGCAGAGGCACAATCTAACCTGAAGAAAGGCAAAGGTAGTTTCTAGCCATTTGTATAAATATGCATTTGACTAGTTGTCGTGTTCAATAAATATTTTTTTTCTCTTCACACGTAGGATTGCAAGGATGGGAAGATAGACTCAAGATTTCTGATCGTGCACACATTGGTGAGTATATTCTTTATTCTTTAAGTCTTTTTAAATGTAAAAGAGTCTTATTGCGGGTCCCTCGGTCCACCTCCAGTTTTCAACTTCCATCAGGCTGTCGATGGCATTCAGGAGCAGCAGCGACAGCAGCAAGAAGGGAAAAAGTAATTTTGCTTATTACTTAAAGCACGGATGCCTGAATACGTGACATCTCTGCTAGAGGGAGTATTTTCAAGATTGACTTTGTTTCGTTTACTGTTTCATGTTTATCTTTGCTGCAGTTTGGGAACAACCAAAAAAGGAATTGGACCTGCCTACTCCTCCAAAGCTTCTAGGAATGGCCTGCGTGTCTGTGACCTTGTCTCAGATTTCAAAGTTTTTGAGGACAAGTGAGTTTGCTTGGGTTTCTCTTCGAGAGCAGTGTGTATGCATACAAATATTTCAAGTCTTGGTTTTTGGAACTGTCAGACGCACACGCGCACACGCGCGCGCAGACACACACACACACACACACACACACACACACACACACACACACACACACACACACACACACACACACACACACACACACACACACACACACACACACACACACACACACACGAGGAAAAAGCCAAAGTCTGGTTCGATTGCACTAAAGTAGTGATGGTAACAGAAACCAGGCTAATTATTAAATGTGTAAAAATACTCAACGAATCAACTCCTTGACAATATAAATTCTGGAAAGTAAGTAACATAACTTCAAACTTTTATCTTGTGCTTAGACTTTGGTGAGAAAAAAAAATAATCATACAAGGCTTTGTTGCAATCTTTTTATTTTTGCGCTATGAGTGATAATACTGCGGTAATTATAATCATTATAATTCCTCCCCTTGACATATTTGGCCCAACAATTAATTGGGGCCATCTTCAGCACCCGTTTGAGGCACTTTAACTAAAACTGGACCCAATATCACTCACTGGTGGATTAAGATAAGAAGAATTGGGGCGATCATTTGGGCATTGGGCCAAATGATCGCAACTGTGGTGTCTTTTTTTTCCATGGCACTCTTTGGAAATAAATTCAATGAAAGCCCGTTTTGACAAAGTAAGAGGTACATATTTATTTTTAATTATCTGATGTACAGGTAAAACATCAGGGATGCCTCTAGGCTGCGCCCTTGTGCTATTTACGCATTTTGACAGCCACTGGCACAACTTTGTATCTCCACTCTATTACTCTATTACAATTGGTGCGTATTGCTACATGATCAGCACCACATATGACATACTTCTGTTAAAATAGCTAAAGAAACAAATCTAGTTTAACGGCAATTGAAAACTTCATTTTCCTTCAGCAGTTTTAAGTTTCGTCGTGATCTACCCGAAATTGCAGAAAGAGATAATTGAATATTCATTTACCCATGGTGCATTGCAGTATTTACATTGGCCCACATCGACATCGGTGATTGCAATATGGAGCGAGAGAACAGGAGTAAAACTCGAAAAGATATTCAAAATGAGCAGCAAATAAACACATTTTCGTTTTTTTAAGAAACAACAGAGGGTAGTGACAATTCGTTTCAGCAATCTGCTGTTAATGATTCGAATTTCGTGGATAATGGGAATTTTTTTTTAGGGCTTTCCTAGTACATTGGAAATCTTCAAAGCAGACATTTGTTAAAGTAGACACGAGTCAGAAATATTGTGCTCTTTTCTGTGATACCGTAGAATATCAAAATAGCATGGGGTTGATTGTGTCGTAACTAAAGAACATAGAAAATGTTTGTTTATTTTATGTATGAATACATTATTCTACTTGAATTTAAATTGTTTATATACTGTATTCGAAAAATAAATTGTAGTCAAATGTTTTTTTTTCTTTGCAATTTAGAAATATCATTCTCAAATGAATGTATTTTGGTTTATTTTAATCGGTTTTGTATACTTCGGCAATGCAGTTAAATTGGGCCCATCAATTTTAGAATTTGTCCCCCTTTTTCAGACACAAGGGGGGCAACATTTTAAATTTACCGGATGCATCCTTGAAACATTTAGAAAAATAAATGGAGATAAAATGCTCAAATGTGACCTAAAGGTCACTATCTCAGTAATGAATAACCCCCTTAATTGTGATAAGATTAAAGGTCACCATCACAGTAATGAATAATCTCCTTAATTGTGATAAGATTAAGCAAAATGCTATTGTAGTGCTTTTGAGTACCGTTTCAATTGTGATAACAGTCCCAGCGGTAGGCCGTGATTGCTTACAGGGATTGGAATGAAGGCATTCACTGGAATGTGTGCGTGCGTGTTTTTTTTTTTTTTTTTTTTTTTTTTCAGGTTCCGCATGTTAGCAGAGCATTTTTTGGCAATGTATCCAAACCTCAATGTGGATATTGAAGATGAACTGGAGCAGTTAAAGGTCAGAAGTGCTAAAGTCATACACAGTTTTACTCTGCTGTGTGAGGTTGTGTGGGTGATGTTGGATTGCCAAAACCAACAAAATATTTTGATGTATGGTCTTAAAGGACAACCGGCACCATTTTTTTGTTTCCTAACTGACAGAAAAACGTTTTATAGCATCTAAAATAGCCAAAACACGCATGCTGATATTTTTAGTCAAATGCAAAACACCAATAAAAATGACTTAAAGTTGCCCAAAACTGCCACTAATGAGCTCAAAACTGGAGAGATTCAGAAAGTCCCGCCCCCGGTTTGTGACATCACGTCAGGATACTCATTCACAAACTGCCTTGCTCCAGAATCAAAACAATGGCTTCAGAGAGTTCCGATTCGGAAAAAGATCCTTTCTTGTTACTCATCCAGTTATTAATATGATTCAAATAGTTCTGAAGAGGAAAGCATAAGTGTTTGCGATCGATTAAAGAAGTCCTTCCATATCAATTCGAGCCGTAAGCGACGAAACTGGTGAAGGACACGACATATGAAGCTCCGTGATTAAGCAATATAGCATCAATTGGGTATATAATAATGTGGTATATAAGGACATGAATAAAAAATAATAAGCTACAAGATGTTAACATCAATGCAGATTGTTTACTGGTTGTGCATGACGTTGATTAAACTTTCAAGATGAAGAGTTACGAACATGCGTATGAATGACAGCGGTTATCCATCACTAACTCCAGTTAGCTCTTATCCATCGCTAACTCCGGTTAGCTCCTCGTTCCAGCAGCTGAATGTTTGTCCGATTGGTTTGCTCCACTATTATGACGATTGCTCTCTTTCACCACTGGAAGCAACTTTCTACCCATTGTCAGGCTGATAGAATGACAGCGGTTATCCAAGCGGGGATTCGCACACCCCGGGGAGATCCTTGGCTGACGCTATACCGCTCTGCTGCGTTGGAAATGCTATATTGTTTGTCCTCTGGGAATTTGTGTAAACTTACACCTTCTTTATGCGTGTTACCGCAATTGGCTGCCACACAATTCACAGTCGCGGTTTTTATGTAGTTTTCCTTCTAATTTCGCGATCAACACGGTGTTTTGATCTTTTGATCACTTGCAAAAGTACCCAAAATGCATTGTGTCGCTTTCTCAGTCAGGGGCGTTCCCTCCGTGACGTCACTCCGGGATCGTCATCAACTCGAAAACAAGACTTCATGAATATTCAGCGCCAGTCTTAAAATGTAAAATATAGCTATATGCGGTGGAATCTTTGTAAAATGCGGTCAGTAGAAATCATTTTAAGTGAATTTGATAAATTATGGACGGGACGCAATTTGTTCGGAGGTGTCGGTCGTCCTTTAATGTTCTATACTTTTGCCCATTCTGAAACTATTGTGATAAACGGTTGGAAATTATTAATTTCTTCAGGGATATGCAGAACGACTGCGCCCCCTGGTGACAGATGGTGTGTACTTCATGCACAAAGCCCTTACTGGCCCCAGTAAGAAAATCCTTGTGGAGGGGGCAAACGCCGCACTGCTGGATATTGACTTTGGTGAGTGCCTGGAGGATTAGGGATTTAATCGAGCTGATTTAATAGATGTTTTTGGCTCCTGTAGCTAATAGACATGTCTCCACTTAGGCACATATCCTTTTGTGACATCGTCTAACTGCACCGTCGGAGGAGTGTGCACAGGACTTGGCGTGCCGCCGTCGCACGTTGGAAGAGTGTATGGCGTCGTCAAGGCCTATACCACCCGAGTGGGCGTTGGCGCCTTTCCAACAGAACAAGATAATGTGAGTCATGATGCATTTTAGGACTCTTTTAAAAATATGTATATTCTACTATATAATGCTGTGCAGATGGGGTCACTGCTCATCCTTAAAAACTCTTAAAATGAATCACATTTAGAAATCTAAAAACAAGGCTTTATTTAATATTTCTCGCTTCTCCATAGTTAAGATTGTTTTGATCGAGTTCTTGAACCCAGCAGTGCATTTTATCTTGCAGGAAACTGGGGCACTTTTGCAATCGCGAGGTCATGAGGTTGGCGTGACAACGGGCAGAAAGCGCCGCTGCGGATGGCTGGACTTGATACTGGTCCGATATGCTCACATGGTCAACGGCTTCTCCGCGTAAGAACGCGTCACTTCTATCAAACGTCTATTCTTCATTCTCAGAACTGAACTCAGAGTCTTGAATTTGCAGTATCGCCCTAACCAAACTGGACATTTTGGACACCCTGGCGGAGATCAAAGTGGGAGTGGCTTATAACGTCAATGGGGAACCTCTGCCAAGTTTCCCGGGTAAGTGAAGAGCCCTCAGATTGTTTTCCAGGAGTAATGCTGGGCATTGATCTAAACGGCATATTTTCGACTACATGGTGTGCAACTCAATCTCGCGTGGTGTCTCAATTCACATGAAGCCTCTGCACATCTGCTGCCGTTTGTTAAAAGTGTCGACGGATCCCCAGCCTATAAATAGTCTTTCTAGAATTTGCATTACTTTCAGATACCAAATTCAGAAGAAGAAAGTCCCTATTGAACTTAATTACTTGTTTTATCCCCAGATTACGAATGTATTTAAGATAAGACAATTATTTGTCTCACAGTTAGAGAAATTCCCTATTTTCTTTGTTACTAGAGCCTTTTTGATGATTTCCTGGAACTCAATGCTCCTATTCTATTAGTCTGTCAATGCAGTTTTCCATTTACTGCTACGATTACCCCTGGTGATATTTATAAAATGAAGTTGATTGTATTTACATTTACAATATTTACAGTAAACTCCAACTGGTGTGTTGTTCGACACACTCAGCACAGAATAACACCAGTCACAAGCTTAGTGCACAAGCAAGAACACACCATGGCTTACAGTCCATACATTGTTATTCTTCAAAATGTCTTGCTTTTGAGCTACTTTTTGTCTGTCTGACTTGTCGCCTTTATGAACTTGGGTGGTTTTTGGTTATGGTGCAGCAAACATGGACGTTCTGACACGCGTCACTGTGGAGTACAAAACCTTCCCCGGGTGGTGCCACAGCACCGAGGCGGCCCGCAGTTTTACCGAGCTGCCTCCGCAGGCTCAGAACTATATTCGCTTCATTGAGAACTTTCTGCAAGTGCCAGGTTTGTAAAATGTAATTCTTTATTCCAGAGGCGGATGCACTTTCACGTGTTTATTGGACAAGTTAAACGGGTCAAATGCTAAATGATGTTTTGTTCCCTCTTCTTTCAGTGAAGTGGGTTGGAGTGGGCAAGTCCAGGGAGAGCATGATCAAACTGTACTGATCTGTGGACACAGCTGCTGTTTTCCATATTTGTGGCCAAGGCAATGTCACTTTGCCATCATTTTAGCTGTTAAATCCAATCATAATGGAAGTCTTTCACCAGCAAGGATCCAAGTGAAACGTTTCGGTCTCGCACTTATCAATAATCCTTTATGAGTCAACTGATACGTTCCATCTGATGTTTCTGTGTTTTCAATGTCAAATTTTAAAAGTGGGTGTTCCTGCTTATTCTTTCTCCTGGTGATTAAACACTGTCCTTTTTTTGTTTCTTAAGGCATCTATTTACCCTTTAACAGAATTTCATACATTTACTGGGTTGTTAGCGGTACTGTACCAGACTGTTTTGGTTTTTAACCTGGGTGCATTCTTGGCCACATGAAAAAAAACTCATCATGGAATGGCCGAAAAATAGTTTTGGGACTTTTTTAAAGACATTGAGTTTATTTGTAATCATTGGAGTGAATATTGTGCTTTTGGAAATCATCGTCAGTACCAAAACAAAAAAAAAAACAAATATTGGATTCAAACAGTTTTCCGTGCCATAATTTTGGCCCAAAAAAGTTGATGTAAAAACAAAGAATGGCTTATATTAGTTGATCCAAATAAGTTTCCTCTGTCACTGTCAATAAATGGAAACTTTAAACTCATTAAATGTTTTATTTCTGGTATGAATGATTTAAATCAATAATCGTGATCACAATGCAAATTTCCCGATTGTGGGAATATTCAAGGCTTTCTGATTCTGATAATTCTTAAAAGCCCAGTGTTTCTTACAAGAAATCTGTATTCATCCTTCCAGTATTTTTCTCCTTTCAACCCTCATGTGCTGGCGCTCTGTGTAAAAGCTTTTCGTGCCTGGAGGAATTAGATTAAACCGTAAAGTGGTTTCCTCTGGAGATCGATGCTGAGGTGTAATTTAGTCCAGTCTGTTTTTATGCAACTAATGCCCAATACAGAGACAGATTTTTTTTTTTTTTTTTCTTCACTAAAAGTGATTTACCCTTGAATTCCGATCTTAGTTAATTATTACAATTGAGACAACTGTAAATGTCTTATTTTCTGACATTGAATAATTTGGTCCTTTCTATGTCTTAACTGTAAATTGTATTGAAAAATTGTCATGGGAAATCTCAGGAAATTTCCTAAATATATTTTTCCTGTCATTGCAGTGAAGAAACAATACATGCATGCATCCTCCCACAACTTACCTTTTAAAAACCGGGAAAACAAGATTAAGTTTTCTCACACAATACCATTAGGAAAATGGTCTCTTCATGCATTTTTTTTCTTAGTGCACCTTCACTTAAATGAGCAAAGATGCAGACGTTTGCTAACCAATCAATTTCCAGTCTTAAGAAGTCTGCATCATCAAAAATGATAGAAAGAGCATACAGTTGATGTCTTAATTGAAAATAAAGTGCTCCTAATTGCATGGTCGTCAGGGCTGCACTCCTGCCTCTTCTTTACCGCCACCATCCTTAGTAAATATCAAGACATTTATGAGTCGCTACCATTTTTCTAAAAAATTGCTGTCAAACTTTTTCACAGGTGTTCTTTGCGCATCTTTTACATTTCTCTTCACTGGATGGACTTTTAAGCACAAACGTGTGGAACCAAAGCTAATAATCGACAAGTAAGTTTTGTTTCCATTTGTTGAATGTAGCATGTGTTGTAATTGTAAAAACAAATATATTTGATGTTACAGTTACAAAATGAATCCATTGGCATTTTGATGAGATATTACTTCTGAAATTGACCTTTATGAGATGTGAAGATCTCTGCTTGGGTTTTTGTCCTACAGCATGCCCACAATTGCCATGAATTTTAGTTCAATTGCTTTGTATTGACCCAACTAGCCTCAGCTCTTTACTCTGCAAATAGACTTTTGTGAGAAGACGGAGAGACAGAGTCAATCAAACGCAGACTGGACGAAGTCAGATAAATGTATTCGTCTTGCACGTGATCTGTTGAGTGCATGAAATAAATCCAATTTCAAGTGAGTACAGTGGCAGGATGGAGTTCATCAGAAATTATATTTTCAACAACTGCAGTGCTGTGTTTTGCAGTCTTACATTTTGCATTCTACGTGTGCATGTACAATATGTTTTCACATTCATAAGCTTTGATCATTTTATCATAATTGCGAAATGCAATGTAATACCTGGGAAATATTTTACACAATTATACAGTGCTTTTATATTTGACAGTGACCTTAATGTTGGACCAGCACTGTCAAAAATGTTTTCAGCTGAAAATTTTGATGTGGTTTTAGTTTGTAGGTAAAAAACGTACAACAGAAAACATGCATTTAATCATTACATTACATACACCTAAATTACTAATTTGTGAGTTGCCAAGTAGGTTTTATGTGCATACAAAATGTTACATTTGAACTCCTGAAATAGGTATGACATTGTATGAGACATGCATTTAAAAAAGTGGAGATGCTAAGGTGGAGGAGGTAGAAACTTAAAAACGATGGGCAGAAATAGATATGATCACATTTTTTTTGGGCTGGGAATAAGCAGCAGATGCATTTCAATGATCTGGAATTGCAAGTCATTGATGAGCAGAGAATAATGAAAGAAATTTACATGACGGATGTTGTGACCTCGTGTGTGTGTGTGTGTGTGTGTGTGTGTGTGTGTGTGTGTGTGTGTGTGTGTGTGTGTGTGTGTGTGTGTGTGTGTGTGTGTGTGTTAGGTGTGCCCCATTTGCAAACACAAAAAAATGCACAACATCTCACAACTAAAGAACTACACTGAAGTCATTTTCTGAGTTTCATTTTGAGAAAAGTACTGCTCAGTTTCTATTTTAGGGCGGACACAAAACAAATCTTTTTGTATGTGGCACCTCAAATATTGTTTCTGATAAACACAGAGGTCGTAATTGTTCTTTGGCAGCGCGAGGGCCAGTCCTGTTATATGGAGAAAGGGACTTAAAGGACAACCGACACCACTTTTTTTGTTTCCTGACTGACCTCAGAAAAACGTTTTATAGCATCTAAAATACCCAAAACACGCAGGGTGATATTTTTAGTCAAATGCAAAACACCAATAAAAATGACTTAAAGTGTCTAAAAAGTACTTCAACTTGAAACCGGAAGTGGCCAGTTTCAGAAGGTACCGCTCCCTTGTTCGTGATGTCACGCCAAGATGTCTTGCCTTGCTCGAGAATCAAAGCAATGGCTTCAGATTCGGAGAATATGCTTTCTTGTTACTCATCCAGTTATGAATATGATTCAAATAGTTCTGATGAAGAAAGCATAAATGTTTGCAATTGATTAAAGAAGTCTTTCCGGGTCATTTTGAGGCTTCAGTGCTGATATGTAGCACCCAGAACATGCAGAAGATGGCGCCCAAGCTGCGTTGGAAATGGGCTGGTTTGTCTGCTGGTAATTTGTGTCAGTGAATATCAAATAGTTGTCTTGGTGCAACACACAAGGATTCACCATCGCGTTACTTATGTGTTTTCCTTCTAATTTTGCCATCAACACGAAGTTTTCAGACCAAACAACGGATAGCAAAAAGCTTGTGTGTCCTTTCTTGGTCAGGGGCGTTCCTTCCGTGACGTGACGTCAGGAATCGTCACCAACTCAAAAACAAGACTTCCTGAAAATTCAGCGCGAGCCTTAAAAACGTCAAATATAGCTATATGCGGTGGAATCTTTGTGGAATACGGTCAGTAGAAGTCATTTGAAGCGATTTTACAAATTATGGACACAACTTGCCCGGAGGCGTCGGTTGTCCTTTTATTGTCTTGTTTGTCTTCTGTCCAGTTCAGCCAAGCCTTAGAAATATGACACTTCTGGTTTCTATATGTTGTGGAGACTATAGGGGCACATCGGCACACTTTTGTGGACAATGGTCATAATGCTGCATACCCCCTCTTCCCCCCATGGTTTTTTGAGGTTACAACGCTGGCTTGAAAAATGGGCGCGACTTTGTGATGACTACAGCTGACAATGGCGGGCGGGCTGTGGCCATCGCAACGTTCCGGCCTTTCTACCTGTTGCCTTGAAGCTCACCACACACAGACTCTGTATCCTAGACACGCATGCGCGCGCGCGCACACACACACACACACACACACACACACACACACACACACACACACACACACACACACACACACACACACACACACACACACACACACACACACGTTTTTTTCTCCATGGTAAGGACTATGTGCCAAGGATTTTCCCCGTGGGAACCCTCCTTCAAACATGAAAAAATATATATTCATGAAACACACATACAGCTACTAAAATAACCATACAGCTCATTTAATTTGTATTGAAGCACAATTTGATTGACATTGACATTTAATTTCTCATAATTGTACGGAATGCAGTTAACAGAAATAAACAGAAGTACAGTAGCACAGTGGGACCTTAATAATAATAATACATTTAATTTACAAGCACCTTTCTGAACACCCAAGGACACTTTACAATAAAAAATAATAGATAAAACAATAAAATTGTGGATAAAACAATAAATAATAAAACAGCAGATTAAACTATACCATGAAAGCAAGTTTAAACAGGTGGGTTTTGAGGTGAGATTTGAAAGTATGACGGGAGTCAATGTTACGGATGTTGGGTGGAAGTGAGTTCCAGAGTTTGGGAGCGGAGCGGCTGAAAGCTCTGCACCCCATCGTGGTGAGACGGGCAGAGGGCATACAGAGATGGAGGGAGGAAGAGGATCTGAGGGCCCGAGAGGGAACGGAGATTTGAAGTAGGTCATACAGGCAGGGGGGGGGCAAGGTTATGGATGGCTTTAAATGTAAACAGAACTATCTTGAAATCAATACGAAGTTCAACAGGAAGCCAGTAGAGCTGCTGGAGGACAGGAGTGATGTGGTGAAAGGAGGGGGTTTTAGTGATGATCCGGGCTGAGGAATTTTGGACTAGTTGGAGTTTATGGAGAAATTTTTGATTAACCCCGAAAAGAAGTGAGTTACAATAATCGATACGGGAGTTGACGAGACTGAGGATAACCTTGGCTTACACTTAATTGGTTCCCAGACAGAGTGTGTCAGGCAAAAAGTGTGTATCCCAAAACTTAATTTCCCATAGGAAACCATTAAAAATGAGAATAATCCGTTCCCAGGTCTCCATAAAATATAATTCTCAACTAAATAAGCATTAAAACTAGACACAGTATACCTTATTCTATGTATAATAAATGTGCTATTGTATTGTAATGAAAGAAATACACTTCATTGTATAATAAAGTCATTTTCTTTACATTTGTGATGGTCTGATGGCTTGATGGAATGAGGTGAGCTAGCTGCCCGAGACCGTTGCTTTGACAGCACGGAAACATCTTTAGCAACACGCGCAGCTTTGATAGCTTCTTTGTTGCAAAGGATGAGGGCATGGTGGACTTAGCATATTTGTACTGGGTGGTTAAGTCAGACAAACGCACACCTCGTTCGTGTTTCTCAATGATCTCCTGTTTCTCCTCGACTGTAATTTTGTTTTGTGTCTTCTTCGGCTGAACATGAGCCTATGATGGGGTCTTTTTCGGTCCCATAACAGCAAAAGTATCCGTGATAAATCCTTGAAGACGAACGACATGTGCACTCAGAGAAAGGGGGTGTGGAAAGGTAGGCCGGCTGAGGCGCTGTTCTGTCGTGTGGTTTGGTGTTCTTCCGCCGAAAATTACTTCACCAGCCACAGTGGGGCGCCGGTCCATGTGTATCCCGAAAAGTAGTGCGTATGCCAAGGTTTAATTTTCATAAATTTAACGTTCGTAAACCGAAAAGTTCGTAAGGCAAGGTGTTCGTAAACCGAGGTCCCTCTGTAGTTCTCCAGACCGTAAATGAACAACTAAATGCACTAAATCAGTGGTTCCTAACCTCGGTTTGATCGAACCCTAGGGGTTCGGTGAGATGGTGTCAGGGGTTCAACGGATTCTGCCAATGGGTGGTAAGACACAAGACTCAATCAGAAGCAGAAAACCTTTAATCGTCCCATAATGGGGAAATTTGCAACATGTCATAACTAATTATTGTAATTTTTGTTGTTCTTATGACAGGCCTGCTTGGCCATCAACGGTTGCAGATGATAGTCAACATCATACTGTCCAAAAAAAAGTATATTTATAACTTGAAATGTTATTTACCATATTTTCCGGTGTATAAGGTGCAACTCCAATGTATGGTCTATTTTGAAACTTTTTCCATTTATAAGACGCACCGAACTATAAAGCGCACCTGTTCCAAATATAATATATGAAATATAATAGATGAATATACAAACGTTTTCCAAATAAAAAGCACACCACATTATAAAGCACTACACAAGAGGCTTGGGTTATGCACTTCCTCTACAGGGGGAAATGGAGTCTGTGACTGCTGACAGTGGTTGCGAGACCTGTTGGTTCAATATTCACATATAAGTCGCACCTGCGAATAAGGCGCAGGGTCATCTTTTGAAGAAAATCAAGGCTTTTGAGTGCACCTTATACACCAGAAAATATGGTAGTCTGTTTTTAATACTTTATTAATATATTGAATTTGTAAAATATATATTTATTTTTCCCTCATGAAGGGTTGGCTGAATGTGCCTGAATTAATTACAGTGAGACCTCAACTTACGAACACCTCAACTTACAAACTTTTTGTCTTACAAACGTCAAATTTATGAAAATTAAACCTTATAATAAGCACTATTTTCATAATACACACCCACCACGGCTGGCGGAGTGATCTTCGGCGGAAGCACTCGACCGAACAGCATCAGAGGTTAAGTTACCAACAGTCCTTATGGAAGGTGACTCTCCTCCCATCAGCCATCAACGGTCATCAAAAATGTAAATACAACTTTATTTTACAGCACAGTTTATTTCTTTAATTACAGTCCTCATGTAATGCGTCTCTCTTTCCAAACAGCAATTCCCTTTGACCTTCGACCTCTAACGCCATTCCATCAAGCCATAAATGACCATACAAATGTAAATAAAGTGACTTTATGATACAATGCAGTGTATTTATTTCATTACAATACAATAGCACATTTATTATACATAGAATAAGGTATATTGTGTGTAGTTTTAAGGCTTATTTAGTTGAAAAGTATATTTTATGGAAACCCGGGAACAGATTATTCCCATTTTAATGGTTTCCTATGGGATTTTTTTTTTTTGAGATACACACTTTTTGCCTTACACACTCTGTCTGGGAACCAATTAAGTTCGTAAGTTGAGGTCTCACTGTACTTGGCTTCGATACTTCTAAAAACGTTACGAACCATGGCACTAAATGCCTTTAAATTGAACTTTCCATGGTTTGTGTGAGGGGGAAGATAACCCTAATATTGTTTGTGTAATTTTTCAGCCGCTCTTTTGTTTTCAATTTAAACAGTGCATTGTTTACGTGAATCTGACTATCACTTGTGTGTGAAAGAGTAGCCTCCCGGTTACTTTGATTGAATCTTCTCCATATTGAAACACATCCGTTAATTTCGGGACTGCAAAATGCCACACGTGTCATCTCTAACTCCTCTCTCTCCTTTCTATGGAGATAAACATGTGGAAGACCTAGTAAGTAATGTCTGTCATCTAGTGGTGAATGGTGATATTACAACATTACAACTTATCAGGCGTGGTGGGGGAAGCCTTTTGTAATCTCGCCTGTCTCAAAACACACACACAGACACCACCCCAGCCATTCAGTCAAGCACTGTGAGGTTATTGAGACAGGGAGGCTGAACTGATTCCTGCAGTCGACACCGATCAGAGAAATCCCATCATTGATCCTGCCCAAACTGATTTGACAACCAGGCAAAGAGGTGACCACATGATACGATGTCCATTTTGTCATTACATTTCATTGTGTGGTGCTTTTTCTCTCTTTGTTTTTGCTCTCTCATTTGTAATGTCAGCTTGATTGAGTATTTTCTCCTCCCTTGTGGGTTCAGCAACAGCCTCCCTCCTTACCCCACATTCACGCACACACACTTTCACTATCTGCGGAGGCACCCAGTCGATATGTGACCGCCTCAGCTCATCAGTTCTTTGCTGCATAAGGCGACTGCAACTCTGGCTCCTTATTATTCTTCATTTTTAAGGTAGGTGCACTTGTAACAGTGTACGGAGTACGTAACCGAGCCCATCAGGTGTTAAAAGAGGACTATTACAGCCATGGCTCGCATACAGCTGCATCTGCAACATCTGCAGTGCTGTTGTAATTTGTGTTGACGGGTGGTGTTTAATCGCACTGTTTCACAGGCTTGCTGTATGTAATTGCTTTTGGCAAGAATGTTACAGTACATGTAGCAATCAAATTCATGTCATGAAGCTGTGTGAATAGTGTGACGTGAACATTTTTTGCTGTAATCCGTTCAAATTGATATGTCTTGATTCATGCAAGTTGAGAGAACTGCTGGCTGAAATTATTGTCGTACTTCTAAGCAGCGCTATCAGTCAAGACATTGCACAGGCTTAATTTTACACAATTTCCTGTACTGCAATTCATATCTGTTGATGTCATTACTATACAAGATATTTGGCAATGACCAAAGATGCTTAAAAGTTAATATTGACTTTGAATTGTAAAAATATAGGCATTTTTTTATTATCATTTGCAGTGGCGCGGAATTCAACTGGTGTAATGGTGAAATACCTTTCCGTTTTTTTCAGTAGAGTGCCTTGCAATGTTGCATTCCAACCAAAAGGTGTGTGAATTAAAAATCCATATTATGTGTGGCATTGGAATGTTTCTTCCCCCCAGCAGTCCAAAACGTCGACCAGGGATTTGTTTGAGCCCATATGTCACTTTAAGTGCAGTGCCATTAGCTCTGATATTCCTCCTTCATTCCAACATTTGAAATGGCCGAGTGTGACTACGCCCAAAGCCAGAGAATTGTCCATCTTCCGTATGTCATTTGAATGGTTGCCCATTTGCGTAAACCCCGTGATTGACTGATGAGCGGGACAGAATCAATTCCGCCTCTCACCTTTTGGTCAAGAATAGGCGACAATAGAATAACAACAATGTAGAAGGTGCTTTTATTCACTGCATTTATTTAACAATAAATGCAGTGTCATTGTGCTGAAAAGCACAATGACTAACATGCCTCTAAATCAGGGGTGTCAAAGTCATTTTTTGCCGCGGACCACATTGTAGTTATGGTTTCCTCTCGAGGGCCGTTATGAATTTGGGGAACCAATTAGAATGTTTAAATCCCTTCAAATATTACATATAGAGCACACAGCAAATTAATGAATAACTCGTTTTCAAATCTGAAGTCAAGAATAATGACTTTTATTGTGGTTGACATCCAAAAATATGTCATTTTGGCTCAGATTTTAGCAATCATCATGGAATTTAACAAGTTTGATTTGCTTTCGCGGGCCGAAAAAAATGATGTGGCGGGCCGGATTTGGCCCGCGGGCCTTGACTTTGACACCTGTGCTCTAAATGATTGCATTTATGACTATGCAAATTAAAAGTTAATTTCTCTCACTGGACAGAATTTTAAAATCCGATCTCACTGCATTGCAATCATGTATTCAAAACCGTGTCCAAGGAATCTCTGATTAAAAGTCTCCTTTATCGCCATCTGTAGTGTCCCCTCCAACAGAGTGTGATGT
This sequence comes from Hippocampus bargibanti, assembly GCF_051943395.1. Classification (NCBI taxonomy): domain Eukaryota; kingdom Metazoa; phylum Chordata; class Actinopteri; order Syngnathiformes; family Syngnathidae; genus Hippocampus; species Hippocampus bargibanti. The sequence continues at coordinate 7,335,947 of NC_142749.1, read as the reverse complement.
GGATGGGCTGCCTAGTGGTTACGGATCTAGGGAGTCCATCCTTTGGCCCCGTGAAAAGAAAGACTGGAAAAGAAGAAGGCGTGGTCGTAATAACAGGTAAGCTGTCTTTGTTTTGCCTGTTCGTGACCACGTCCGTTTTTTAATTTGAGCGGTGCGTCAGACATTTAACTCATTCACTGCCAGATGTGCAAAAATGTGACCACTCCAGTGCCAGGGTTTTTGTCATTGTCACTCGAATTCCAGGACCCACTGAATATTGAGTTTTAGGACTACATAAACTTTCAATGCAACGTAAGAAACATTAGACTCTCTTCTGTCATCAGAAAAAGAGTTCATTCCTAAATTATACGGGTTTGGAGTTATATGATTCTAAAATGTAATACAATGCAAAACATACATATTGGTTTATGTAGAGCTTTAACAACAGCTGAAGCTGGAACAAAGTGCTAACATGGACAAAGGGGCAATGCTGCCCCCTAGTGGAGAATAAAAAAACACATGACCAGAGGCCATGGCCAGCAGTTTATCAGCACCCAAGCATGCAAAAACAAAACCCGAACAAAGTCGGGAATGGCGCTGTATGTCATATTTTCAATTCCCGAATAAATTCAGAAATGGCAGTGAATGAGTTAACAGATGATGTTGCTTCTCAGAAAGGCCGTCGGGCTCAAATCATTGCTTTTTGGGGGTGTTACAGTTTCAACGGCTGGGATCGAGGCCACCCCAACACAGAACCCATCAGAGGAAAATCAGTCCCCGCGTTTGAAGTGACTGCAAGTGCAGCTATGCGCTGCTCCACCCTGCTTGCCATCCTCACAGGGGTGTTACTCTACTTGGTGCTCGGTGCCGTGGTGTTCCGCGCTTTGGAGGCGCCGCGAGAAGAGGGCAAGCACAAGCAGCTGCAAGGGACATGTCAGGAATTCCTGATCAACTTCACCTGTGTTGGTCCTGACAACCTGCAAGCTCTCATAGAGGTATAGTGAAGATCATTTTTAGACTAGCTCCAATCAGCCAAATATAAACTAATGACAAAATATGAATCTATCATTCAGAACAACAACAATTGTGTTCAGCAATGCAAAAGTGAAGTCCGAGTTACTGTGGCCACACCACAATCGTTTGTGGTATCATACATTACACTGCCCGTCACTTTACATACACACATAATGCAAGCAACTTTCCTACAAGGAAAATATTGAGTAGAAGAAAGCTAAGCTAAGTTTGTAGTTAAAAAAAAACAAATCAAATCCAAAATTTACTCACATTTCTGTTGGAATTCTGCACCCCCATCAACGCCATTGTAATAAGAAGTGCCGGTAATTAGATTTGCTCAGTCATCAATATCTGGGTAAAAACAATAATTGACTCATTCACTGCCATTCCCGAATTTATTTGGGAATGGCTGTTGAAAATATGATGTGGAGCGGCATTCCTGAATGTGTTTGGGTTTTGTTTTTTCTTGGGGGGGTGCCGATAAAGAACTAGTCAGACCTCTTGCAATGTTTTTTCCCTTCAACGAGTGGGCAGCATTTGCCTTTTGTACAACTGCCCCCACTTGCACCTCACATTACTCCAGAACCATATAAATTAGGAATTAACTCTTTTTTTCATATGAAAGAATAGAGTCTAAGGTTCATTACGCTGCATTGAATCGACGAAAAGGTTTCTTCCTAATGGACAGAGGTGGTTATCAGAGATATATATAGGGCCAGAGTTAACAGCACAACTTCAGTTTGCTGACGAAACTCTTCGAATGAGGAGCGAAACGTACGACACCTTCAAAGAAGTACAGATGACGGCTGAAGAAACCTTTTCATCGATGGACCACTCCTGTACGACTGAGAGCCTGAACAGACATATTGCTGCATTGAATGTTTAAGCAGTCCTCAAACTCAATATTCTGTGAGTCTTGGAATTTGAATGAAAATGACAAAAACCCTGGTACTTGAGTGGACACTTTTTTGCACGTCTGGCAGTGAATGAGTTAATTGCGGGAATATGTCTCCCCCCCCCTCACAATTCCACCGTAGGAGGTAGCAGAAGCCATTGGTGCGGGTGTAGATCCAAGCAACAACACCTCCTTTGTCAGCCAGTGGAATCTGGCTAGTGCCTTTTTTTTCTCTGGGACGGTCATCACAACAATTGGTGGGTAGACGGCTGCACGGCCGCTTGACACATCCTGCATGGCGATGCGATACTTGTTTACTTTGATTGTACATATGCAGGTTTTGGAAACATCTCACCCAAGACTGAAGGCGGTCAACTCTTTTGTATTTTCTATGCCTTGGTGGGAATTCCGTTCTTTGGTATTCTTCTTGCTGGAGTGGGAGATCATCTGGGTACCGGGTTGAGGAAAACGGTTGCCAAAATAGAGAAACTCTTTCTGGTCAGAGCCCACATGTAACTTCACTTAGACTGCGTGTATGTTTTGTTTGATTGACTGAACTGTGGTTTCTATTCACGCACAGAAATGGCGCATCAGTCAAACCATTGTGCGAGTGATATCTGCCATCCTGTCCATCCTGCTCGGCTGCCTGCTGTTTGTCGCAGTGCCAATCCTGGTTTTCCAAAAGGTAGAAGGTTGGACACTGTTGGAGTCTGCATACTTTGTCGTCATCACCTTGACGACGGTGGGGTTTGGGGACTATGTGGCAGGTAAACTACACTTGGACGTTTCTATTTTTCGAACACTTCTGTTTTGAGAGACCAATCTTGCATATTTTAAGTGATAGAACCTGAGTAAAACAACCATGCCAACTAATTAACTATGAATCTTAAAAAAAATGTTGATTTAATAATAATAATAATCAATATCATTTCTAAACGCCTTTCAAAACTCTCAAGAGTCACAGGATAAGTTTTAGCAAGAACATACCTCGGCTTACAAACACTTTAGCTCACAAACTTTTCGCCTTACGAACATTAAATCCGCTTGAATATAATCTTGGCATACAAACTAGTTTTCAGCGGCGGACGAACCAAACCACACAGCGCCGCGGTGGCTGGCGGACTAGTTTTCGGCGGATGAACACCAAACCAAACGGTCGAACAGCGCCACAGTGGCTGGCGGACAAGTTTTCCACCACCCCCCCCCCCCCCCCCCCCTCTGTTTGAGTACAGACGTGGTTTGCTATCGAGTGGAGTACTTTTGCCATTATGGGACCGCAAAAAGACCCCACCACAGGCTAGTGTTAAGCCGAAGAGGACACAAAAGAAAATTACAGTCGAACAGAAGAAGGAGATCATCGAAAAACACGATCGAGGTGTGCGTTTGTGTGACTTCGTGTCACAGTACCAGTATGCTAAGTCGACCATTGCTACGTGAGGCTAAGGGTGTTTCTGTGTTGTCTAAGCAACGGTCTCAGGCAATAGAAAAGTTTGAAAAACTTCTGTTGATTTGGATTAACGAAAAGCAGCTAGCAGGGGGCAGTGAGTGAGGGTATTATCGCCGAGAAAGCACGCCAACTTCACTTGGATATCATCAAGAGGCAACTACATCAATGACCATCGCAAAGGTAAATAAAACGACTTTATTATATAGTACAGTTTATTTCTTTAATTACAATACAATATCACATTTATTATACACAAAATAAGGTAGAGTTTGTGTTGTTTTAAGGCTTATTTAGTAGAAAATTATGTTTTATGGGGGCCTGGGTTTCTTTTGGGAAATAAGGGTTCGGCAGACAAACTTTTCGCCTTACAGACACTTTCTGGGAACCAATTAAGTTTGTAAGCCGAGGTTAACTTAGCATACTTCTAAATACATTTTTGAGCTGATGCACATGGGCTGGTTAAAATCTTTACAAGTCAACTAAATGTGTATGCGTTTATTTGACTTTGCATTGAGAATTTTTATTCGGCCATTAAATTATTTGTGAGTGTTTTTTTCTGAGTCTGAGATAAAGTACGGTTTTTTATTGGTATGTTGACTCAAATTTGCAGTCACTCTTCATGGAATATTGCTATAACCCACTGACACTCTTCTTGAAGGAGATTCAGGCCTCGAAGGCAGCGACCACTGGTACAAGCCTTTGGTGTGGTTGTGGATCATACTGGGTCTTGCCTACTTTGCATCCATTCTGTCAATGATAGGAAACTGGCTTCGAGTTCTTTCAAAGAAGACCAGAGCTGAGGTTTGAAATCCTCCCTGTTGTATTTTTAGCATTCTCTCTGGTTCCATCATTGTTGATTTTATGCTTCTGTCTTAGATGGAGGAACTGCGAGCCCATGCCACTGACTGGACCCAAAATATACAGAATATGGATTTTCGCATCTCTGGAAAAATTGACGATCCCTTTAGACGGCGCCGGCGCAGGCAGCGCCATCGCGCTCGCAGTCACGGTCATGGTACTTCAGCTCCCGGGGCTCCCGAGGGAGAAGATCGGAATGACGGTGAAACGTATTCAGAATCGTACTCCTCTTTTACATCCTCTTACGAGTCCGAATCTGGATCGGAATCTGAAACCAATCAATCCGACCAGGTGCCCGAAGAAAAGAAGGACCCTCTCTTTTCTCAGCCTCTTGACTATTTTGGGGAGAATTTAGCATTCATTGATGAGTCATCCGATGCTCAAAGTAATCATTTACAATTCGATACTCAATTGGATTCAAAAGCACCACATCTGAAACACGTCAAACCACACAAAAGAAGACGCCACAGGAGGCCTCTCCCACGAGGTTTAAAAAATGATCATAGCAAGCGACCCCGTTTTTACATGAAGGAGCACAATGGAACCTTACACCCAGTTCCAAATATACCTCAGACGTCTCAAGAATAACACAAAGCATAGGAAAATATGTTGCTAGAACAAGAGAGGCCATAACAGTACTGTATATCCCCACTGCGGTGCTCATGGTGAGATATATTAAGGCAAAAAGTGGGACCAGAACAACAATTTGTTTGTTTGTAGTGCATAATGCAGGGAAATGTAACTCAAGTGTTGAAAAGGCTTTAGCCGCATGCGGTTTGCAGATGATGCTGGTTTACTTTAGCTCGTTTGCCTTAATGTGAATATGATGAAACGTCTCAATGCCTTTGCCTTTTTTTTGTTACCGTCTGTGGAATTGCTGCTCTCTACTGGGCTGAGAGAGAATTGGCAGTTTCTATAGATAGATATGTTTGACATTATTTATTTTGAATGTAATCATTCAAAACAATGCAAAAAAAAAACTAAAGAATCAGGAGGGACAAACCAAAAATCTCATACTACCATTTTGGTGGCACTGACCACCGACACTTGCCTGCCAACTGACTTTGAGTTGGAGATTTTTGAGGTGATTCACCCAACTTTTAAAATGACTATAAAAGACAATATTTGTATTTTCACGGCCTTATGCGCCACTGTTAATGCACTAAAATAATGTTTGTCCTTTTTTCAATAAAATACAACCCACAGTGTTTTCCATTGTCGACTGTGAAAACAAAGTCCATGATGACATTGCTGACTAATGTCATGTGTACAAGTGGACTGTGACTGTTTCTCATATATTCCCGATTCCAGAGCAGATTTTCTTTTTAAATTGTAGACAGTTAACACATCATATGATCACGAGGCATGGCATATATTATTGAAATAGATGTAAGACTGAATGGATAGTCATGTGATCCGCCTTTTTAACACCTAAATGTTCCAATGCTTTTGTCCATATTGTGTTCGCTGGCGAGGACAAATTAAGCCCAAGCTGCAAGACTGGAATAGCACACATGCTGACAATAACCACTCAAGCATTGGTGGACTCAAAAGACTTAAAGGACAACCAACGCCTGTGGACAAGTTGTGTCCATAATTTGTAAAATGACTTCTACTGAGCGTATTTTACAAAGATTCCACGGCACATAGCTATATTTTACGTTTTAAGACTCGCGCTGAATATTCACGAAGTCTTGTTTTCGAGTTGATGACGATGCCTGACGTTACGTCACGTCTGGAACGCCCCTGACCGAGAAAGCGACACACAATGCATTTTGGGTACTTTGTTTGGTCTGAAAACTTTGTGTTGATCCGTGTTGACGGCGAAATTAGAAGGAAAACACATAAATAACCCGATGGTGAATCATTGTGTGTTGCACCAAGACTACTATATGATACTAGTTGACACAAATTCCAAGCAGACAAATCAGCCCATTTCCAATGGAGCTTGGGCGCCATCTTGTGCATTTTCCGGGATGCTACATTGGAGTCCAGACGGCTCAAAATGATCCGGAAGGACTTCTTTAATCGATTGCAAACATGTATGCTTTCCTCTTCAGAACTATTTGAATCATATTCATAACTGGATGAGTAACAAGATAGCATCTTCTCCGAATCTGAAGCCATTGTTTTGATTCTAGAGCAAGGCAAGACGTCCTGGTGTGATGTCACAAACAAGGGGGCGGGACCTTCTGAAACTGGCCACTTCCGGTTTCAAATTGAAGTATTTTTTAGACACTTTAAGTCATTTTTATTGGTGTTTTGCATTTGACTAAAAATATCAGCCTGCGTGTTTTGGGTATTTTAGATGCTATAAAACGTTTTTGTGATGTCAGTTAGGAAACCAAAAAATAGTGTCGGTTGTCCTTTAAAACAATGCAATATCAATCACAATGCCCTTTCATATTCATATTTAAAAAAAAAGGTCATGACAGTTAGGCACTCCGAAATGAACAGACAATTCCAGAGGAGCTTGGCACACAGACTGAATGCTAAGAGCCAAGAATAAATTGCTAAAACTCATACGTGGCGAGTACCAGTGGCAAATGGAAGAGGGAGCGCACCCACGGACTAAATATACACAAGCAGTGCATGTGATGATGATTGTAGACAGGTGAAACACTTATAGCCTGGAAGAGAATAAAATCACTATGCCTGGAGATACATTAAGAGAAGTAAAGGGAATATAAATACAATAAAACAGGAAATGAACATAAGCAGCGGGATGAAATTGACACTAAATTGCATGGGTGGGCATTTTGAAGTACCTCACTATGGGATTTTTATCTCGATAGAATGTAATTGTTGTGTCTCAATGGTATTTCACGTTAAGTCTGACTGATCAAACTTGCCAACATTTTTGCCTTTTTTATTAGAGATGCAAGAAAACTTTTAAAGGTTTTTTTTTGTACTGATTCTAAACCTGACCTAGTTTTTTATCCTAATACACCAGGGCTTTACATTAAATCAATAAATCTGAAACAAATGTAATTTGCTGAACAGTCATACATTAGTATTATTTTTGAATTAAAGATTAGGTTCAGCAACATATGGATATAGCTTTAAATTAGGACGCATGGTAAAATCTGTTTCAGTGGATGTTTTAAAGGTCAAAGTTAAAAACAAAAAAAAGAAAATGTCTCAAAAATCTTATGTGCTATGAAAAAAGTCACAAACATTTTTTAAATCACTTTAACTCGTTCACTGCCAGACGTGCAAAAATGTGTTCACTCCTGTGCCAGGGTTTTTGGCATTTTCACTCAAATTCCAGGACCCACAGAATATTGAGTTTTAGAACGACAAAAACATTCCATAAAGTGTTAGAAACCTTAGACTCTGTTCTTTTACCAGGAAACAAAAGAGTTATTTTCTAAATTAAATGGGTCTGGGGTTATATGAGCTTGAAATGGGGGCGGCTGTCCAAAATACTGTATAGTGCAATACATACATATTGGTTTATATCGCGCTTTAACAACAGCTGAAGCTGGAACAAAGCGCTAACATGGAAAAAAAGGGAAATGCTGCCTCCCTATACAAAAGAAAAAAAAAACATTTCCAGAGGCCATAGCCAGTGCTTTATCGGCACCCAACCATAAAAAAAAACAAAACCTGAACAAATTCGGGAATGGCGCTCTACGTCATATTTTCAATTCCCACATTAATTTGTGAATGGCAGTGAATGAGTTAAATGTTCATTCTTTCTACTCCCTATACAAGCAATATAAAGTGGTGCTTGAGATAATAGTTAAATGAATTATGTGATCATGCTCGTAAATTAAAATATTCAATGTACTGTATACTTACCGGTAAATAAGAGAAAAGCCATTAGTCTAGAAAAGCATTATCCTCAAAGACAGCAAAATACGCAGGTGAATCTGCCTTGGCCACCAGAAGGCAGCATATCGCAATCAGGAATGCGCAAACGAACAAGAGCAGAATACAATACAGTACAATAGATATTGATTTATGTAGCACTTTAAGCTGAAGTTAAAACAAATCTCTTAACAAGAATGTATTAAACTACTGTACATGACTTAATAAGGTGATGACAGCATTGTTGTGTCATCCATCTTCATGTGTTGCTCCACATTTGTGTTCAAATATCCAACCACTGCAACATACTGTATAATATGAATGGTATTCATCACAAACTTTACAAATGCACATACATTTATCTAGTCTTTATTTGTTGCTATGTTGTTGAACAAGAAAAATGCAGATGATGTGAGTCATGGGGTAAACCCCCCCTCCCTGCTACAGCAAATGGGACAGTTTACTGTAGCATGTATAAAGATGACAGGCAGCCTTCTGGCAGGGCGCTCAGGAAGTCAGCAGGCTGCGATGATGTGCGCTGGCAGTGGGTGACCTTTTACTGGAGGACACACACATACGCACGCGCACACACACACGCGTTACGCCTCTAGAATGCCACGAATACTACTGCTGCTGCACTCACCCCACTGCTGCCACCAGAGGGAGAATACTGACTCGTCTGTACACTTCACTCCTGACGTGCAGTTGGAAACAATATTCTGATTGTGTATTATTAAAAAAAAATCTGAAACCCTGCAGATATAACAAATTTGGTCAAATTGCATAGTGATAATGTTCTGTTGAAATTAGCTCACTGTTCGAATCAAGATCAACTTCATTTTAACAAATCTCTCTTGACATTGCAGTGTCGGTCATTACTGTGAACTGACATGTTTGCTTGTGTAAATAGTAAAAGCATTCTAATCAGCAGCAAACGTTTAACAGAACACTGAGCCTTATCTCTTCATGTTCTACTTTATTTGTGTTGCCTTGGTTAGGAAGACTGCAGTGCCTTAAAAGCTTCAAAGTATGCACCAACTGACCAAGTAACTATTTGTGTATGCTTATCAAATTGTGTGTAATGTAGTGTGGATATTTTGGTTGCTTTTCTATAACGAGTCATTGATGCCGTAATGTGCTTTCTTGTACAATGGTGTCTTGGTATTTATGTAGTCTATCAGCGGACACCTGTCTAAGGTCAGGACCTACTGTAAGAGGCGCCGTTGGGTACCCAAATGGCATTCATAGTATGTAGTTCCAATTTATGTTATGGAAAAATAGATTGTATAACACAGTCTGTTAAATTGTCAACTTTTAAACAATTTATATGTCATTCTATAAAACCCAAAACAGGGCCGGTTTTGCCAGGTTTAAAATTCACACTGCACCAGCACGATGCAGTCCCGCAGAATTGCAGTGCCTGCAGTAGAGACCCAATGACCTTGCTTCAAGGTCGTAATGACACCACCGTCAGTTTTTCCTCTCGTGTGCGCGCGCCACGACCATCCTGCACCCGCAGCCCATTTCACGCGTGACCACAACGAGGCGCACCTTTGACGCAACTACGGTGTTGAGGGAGGGGGATTAGTTATAGTAACACGCAATAGGCTAAATACAGACAAATGTGGATCGGCGCATATTCCAAGATTGGTTTATTTTTTATATATGAAATATTATATATACTATATAAAGTTTTATAGATGAAATGGACAATAGTGACACTCTTTACCAATACAATCTATCCAAGTATTGGGACCTTTGACAAACTATTAGAGTGTTTGGAATAATATAGCTCAATTTATTTCAGTGAGACGGTTGACATCCTTGCAATCGAGACTCCGAATAACGTTAATGAATTAAATGTGGCAGTGTCACGAGACAGACGGCATAGTTTTACACGTGCTCTTGCAGATCTCCCGTGTCGATTGTGACAATAAGAATAAAAAAAACTAGAGTGGTCTACGTATAAGGTGACATAATCAGGACGTACATTTCTACATGTTTTTGCATGTTGCAATGTTAGGAGAAATGTGCACATATGAGGAAAAGTCACGTGATATTACTTCACTGTCCTACGCGTATTCTTTCTTGATAAAAAAATCTGCAGGAGTTGCTTGGCCTCGTTCAGGATCGACGACGCTAGTGGATGACAAGTACGTAGAGACGTAGCGGTAAAGGCAGACGTAAATTGCTCAGTGGGAGGAGCCGGAGCACGGGACAGGGTCTGACGTCATCTTGTGCATCAAGTTAGTAAAAAACAGTATCACCGGAAGTTAATGTTATACGCGAACTAAAAAAGATAAACCATTGCAATTTTAATTGTATTAATTGTCAGTTCGTACACGAATATGCACAATAAAATTACACAATATTATATTAAATTTGGAATAGGTATATTGTTACTCCAACCAAACCAAATCTTTTAGCGACAAGCAGAATAAAATAGTGTTTTATTCTGAATTTAACATAACAGGATGCAGTATTGACTTATTTGAAACTGGACTATGTAAAGACGCTTCAGCTGCGTGAGTCGAAGGTGAGGATTTTAATACCTGTCTTGGAACCAAGCAGGCGGAGAAGACCGTGTCGCTCGGAGTTGTCACCACGAATTTCTCGGCCAAGTCACCGTCAGGTGTGACAAACACGATATTGCTTAACAGTGCCGTCAGAGCGCTCAAGTGAACGGTGGACTTACTTGTCCCGCAGACCTGCTTGGCCCAGATATAAAATCCGGGTTCTGTTGTTTTTGGTAAGTATAGAGAATGCATAGCGGGAATCTGAATGAAATTGTGGTTATCCGTTCGTTATGCATGTGCTGCCGATTTTACTCCATGGTAGCCTGATTTGTATGCATGCTGGGGAGAGTGAAGTTGGCGTGGTCACGTTATTGGGGGTAGGGGGCACTAGCCGCTGGGGAATTGATCATTTAGTTTTCTTTCCGTCGATAATTTACTGCAGACACCACATGTGCCTGTGCACAAAAGCACTACTTCTAGACGTCACGAAAAGACTTGAAGTTTCATAATCAAGCCACAATGTCTTTGAAAGCCCCATACAATATTTAAACAGGATGTACTGTTCCTAGAACAAAATATCATTCCATTTGATGCATCCAGGTTAAGATTAATACAAAAGTAGCGATTTCAATGCACTGCGCACATCTGCAATAATCCAGAGTTGGGGGTCCTTAACTTTGGCAGGTTATCATTTTCAGTGTTAATGGACTTCCTGTCTCAACACACTGCCCTCTGAATGTAACCAAGCCTGCTGGTCTGGGATTGAGATCACTGATCTGAAGGTCTAATCCACTTTGACAATTAACCTTTCACCGGTTCGAGATCAGTAGGCAAGGTCACCCCTGGGTGCTGTTTCTGGTAGCTGCACCGTGCACGGCATATACAAACCTCTAAATGACTTTTAAATTCACTTATTTGATGCGTAACCACCGACAATGACCACTATGCGGCAAGTCAACTTGCATCAAAACAACATCTCACCGAAGGGACGTTGGACTTGGACACACATGGAGTTTAAGTGTGTCGGCTTCAGTGTCAGTCAGCGTTCTGATTGCGTATGTTGCCCATGAGGTATTAAATAACTGACACGAGAGTATTTATGTGATCTTTGGTCGCATTTGCACAACCAATTAATTATGCACTCCAATATTAGAAGAGCTATGAGCAAACTTCAGTTCCCAACTTGGTATGAGTGAGAGACAAGGTGTTGGCTTTACTGTCTGTCCTTGAAGCATTCCTGTGACTTTGACCTTTGGAGTGTATCACGCAGCATAAGGGGCGGGGGGGCGTTTGTTGAGTCTTGTCCATAAATCTGAATATATTCTGCCAGTTACGTATATGTTTCGGAGATTATGTCTCATTGTTTTCTATTCACTAGTGCTTTCATAGCCAATGGCAGCAACTGATAGTTTTTAGTGGCAGGATTCACGCCTATCCTTTAATTCGTCTTTTATGAAACACACATCTTTCTGCAGAATCCCCAAAACCCATGCAGCATTCAGTACATACCTTCATTTACTTTGCAGGTGGCCCGATAGCAGCCGTCCACAACCTACAGGAGACACTGGGAATTGCTTACTGTTTATAGGCTTCCAGTCCAGCAACCAGGTAATGAATTTTCAATCATATCTACTGATAGTTGGGGGCATGCCATTCACCGTTTTAAAGTTGCTGAATCATTTACAGCAAATGTATGTAGTAAAGTGCAATTTAAAGCTAGGAATTGGAAGTGGGGGACTTTGTCACAGTTGAGGGGCTCTTCTTGTTGCTCCCATTGTTATGGTATAATGTGGTATTTTGGGTTTGTTTGTTGGCAAATGATTGTGCAGGGTATTTGTGTTAAGTTGCTGTCTGCATTGTTTGCGGTTCAAACACTTGCAGACCCGTATTTCTCAAGTAGTATTAAGACCCATTTGGATGATGTCCCCCATGCTGTAACTTGTTATGATGGTCGTATTGCATAAATCTATGATTTCACCGGTGTTGCATGCAGCCTAGGATACATAAATATAAATCAGGTGTCTATTTCTAAACTAAAAATTGCATTACTCTTCAAAATTGCACATACATGCTCAGGAATTGTGCCAGTTCAATTAATTAACTCCTGGTTCATGCACTACCAGCTATAATAGGAATCGCTATCCATGCCAAACGAGTGTCTGCGTCAGAGCACACGCTGGACCGTTCAATAAATGTTTAATAGTACCTGTATGTTTTTTTCTCAACAACTATCTGTTCCTGAGATTTTTGTTTTCTCTCTCTCTCTCTCTCTCTCTCTCTCTCTCTCTCTCTCTCTCTCTCTCTCTCTCTCTCTCTCTCTCTCTCTCTCTCTCTCTCTCTCTCTCTCTCTCTCTCTCTCTCTCTCTCTCTCTCTCTCTCTCTCTCTCTCTCTCTCTGGGTCTCTGTCTCTGTCTCTCTCTCTCTCTCTCTCTCTCTCTCTCTCTCTCTGGGTCTCTGTCTGTGTCTCTGTCTCTCTCTCTTTGTCTCTCTCTTTCTCTCTCTTAGACATTGATCATGGCTCAATATTCCAAAATTATGTTTAAAATGTGTCATAAAAACTGCTGCACTGTTGGGGTATGTGCTTTTTGGAGGAATAATTTGCAAGCTACCCGTTATTGAAAGAGATGCAAAACTGGAATGTGTAATTATACGACGTGATTAATTTGGGAGTTATTTGGATATGTGAACCGTGATATTCATTCACTCATTCCCAGCTCTTAACAACGCTGTCGAACGGCAAATCTGTAATAAGATTGTTCTAATCATCTCGGAAATGTTTGTTGACCAAACAGCTGTTTGGCTTAGGAGACGTAGCACCTCTTAGCTTGGCACATAGCAACATTGTAACGCGTAGCTGGCAGCCTGGGTACCGCTTGCTTTTCACTCCATTGGAACGCACCCCGGAGACTCGAGTGCCACGCCGGTCTTCCCTTTCAGGTAAAACGTAGTTTGGCGTGAGTTAGCGGCCAAAATAAATCAAGAGCCAAGCGGATGTAGGATTGTTACTATGACTTAACCCAAAGGAACTGCTCGCTAGGTAGCCATGGGAAGCTAACTTCCCTGTTTAAACTGCTCGCTAACGTAATCGCCAGTGCTAACGTGTTGGGAGATTTCCTGGGTTGGAGTTTCGATGGTGGATCGCAATAACAGTGAAGTGAATGGAGCCGGTTTACATTGAGTGAGATGCAGTTAAACTGTTTTATTTCGACGGTCGCATTTGAATCAAAATGATTTTCTCTTGAAGATGTTCGTCTCTGAGCCAAACGGAACGACGTCGGTGTGTGCAGCGATGCGCGTGGCAAAGCACTGACGACAGATTCCACACAAATTCACACGAGTTATAATTTGGAATAATCCAAATTTGGTGGCACACAGCCGCTTTTAATTGCCAGTTTTGCAGTCCGACGCACTTTTGAACAAAATTCACATGTCTGATGAGGCAAACTCCAGCCGAGGTTACCAACTGCGATTGCATGGGATTGAGTGCCGGGTTGACACAGTATATGCAAAATTAATTGTGATTGATCACCGGATCTTGTTGGGATTTAGCATATAGATAAATCCCAGCGATTTCTGTGCGTCGATAAGACACACTATCACCACGGCTAAATGTGTCATCTCTATGAATGACTACTTTTCTTTGGCCCCTCACAAACTTGTTTCTAAAATAAGTAAATACATGCAATGCGTTGACGGCGTAGGCAACCCTGATTAGAATAGTATTATCATGAAAATGATTGGCTAGATGAGATTAGCACTTCTTTGTCTCACAGTGGAGAAATGTACATGTCACAGCTGCCAAATTATCAAAGGAAGATTAAAGGAAAGAAGAAAAACAAAATATAGAATCAAAATATAGAAGAATATAAAGGCAGCCACTCTCACTGTGCCATCTTGAAGTCAAAACAACAAAATAACAAATAATGTGACAATACAAAAGACAGTCATTCAATCGAAAGCACATTCGCTCCCTCTTTGTTGTATGAAGCAGTTTTTGATGAAAGAGAGGATCAAAGCATTCTTTTCACAAGTAGATCAAGGTGAAATGTGCACGTCTGCTACAAGCTAAATATTGAAAGCAAACACGAAGCTGTAGCATCCATAATAGACCTTTCCTGCACAGGCGTTTAATTCAATGAAAGCTCATCTCATACTCCTTCCATACTGCCATTTGTGTTCATGTTGTTTTGAAAGAGTCAAATTAATTAATTTTTTGGTTGGTAAATATTAGTTGGAACATATATTGTACTTATTGCAACATTTTGTCTCTTATTTGGTGATGTAGTCTATTGAAATTTCAATCTAACACAAATAGGAACCCACCTGCTTGCCCCCATAGTTGGTGCATTAGATTGTATTACATTTGGTAACAAATACAAATTTGTCCTTTGCCCGTGTCTCCGGAATTTAACCACCACTTCTAAGACCACTAGATCTTACTTAATGTAATGTAGCGATACAGTCAGTATGTTTATTGGATGTTAAAAGGAAAACTTGCTAAGACACTAAAATGGCAATGTAGCTCAGTTTTGCATTGTGGCATTGTCTGCGCTTCACGCATGTCTCCACGCATGGGCAATCTTGTCTATTAAAATGAAATAATCAATAAAACCACATAATGGAGCGTACTTTCTATTTTAACTAGCCTAAATGCTTTCATATTTCTTTTGACCATGTTTTTCACTGAGGTTTTGCTGTGCAAATGTCCTTCTGCGTCTTCTCGCATGTACAGTACAGACATTGTGTGCATAAGCCTGTTTGCTTGCTGTCATTTTACTTTTCCACCCAATAGCAGTTATAGACATTGAGAGAAGGGAAAGTGTTATTGCCGCAGCCCTCTTACAGCTTCACACATTGTAGCGTTAGTTATGCGCCTGGAAAGTGAAGAGCAAATCTGCTTTACGAGCAGCGTGACCTTCATCCAGTCACCTTGGCTATTTTAATTTGCGGAGATGCCAGTGACAAAGACTTCACACTCTCCTGACTTAAAGACAGTGCAGTTTTAATATGTATAGAAGGTTTTGGGTTAGCTGAATCATAGTCAGCTTTATTGTCAAATATGGTAATATGCATGACATACAGCACAGATAAAATTGATGTCCTCTCGGACCCAGCGTGCAAGGCACTTATAATGTGGCTAAAAAAAGAGACAGACAATTGACAACAGACAATACATGTAATTTCTGAATGTAAATTGAGGTAGTGTCGTATGTAAAGTGAGGTTGTGTCGTATGTAAAGTGACGTTGATTCCATGACTTTAATGTCATACTTGATACGATATACAGAAACAAGCGAGGCTTTTCTACGTCATTCAATTTTTTTTATTACTTAAGTGACAACTCTGTGAACGCTATGCTAAGTAATTCAGTAGTGATCGGTATAGTAGGAGGTAGATACGCTAATCCTTCATTCGTCCCACAGTGGGGAAATTTCTAGCGGCTTTAATGTGGCGAGAGTGGCACTTGAATATTGGCAGGGCCTGTCGCTCCTCTCCGGAAGCATTTACACTTTGACCACACAGGCTGCCGTCTTGATGATAATGAAAATGTCAAGTTAAAGTTAACCTATTGGACTGCATTGCAGTAACGTTGATTAAATTGTCTCCTATTGTTTTTACAATATGTCATCATTCAATGTTCACGCTGCACTCTATTTTTGTTGCACACCACACGGCAAGCACAAAAGGAAAGATGTCAGTGTGATGGGCTGCAATAAAGAAGGTGCTGCTTTGAGCTCCCTTGAACTCCTTACTACTGCACCAAGTACTTTTAAATTGTTATTTACACTGTATTTTTTTCTTGCCCTCTAGACAACATGTCTTCCAGGGATCGCCGGTCAGATGTCTACATCAAGGCAGAACCGAGCAGTCCAGAGGGAGGCGGTGGAGGTCGGACGAGTCCCGGCGGGGCCTCCTCTGACTCCTCTCAAAGTGGAGGTGGAGAGGCCAGAGGAGACGGTGTTAAACGCTATTCACCGCCGCTCTACACACCAGCCTTGCGTTGCCACTTCAAAGACGAGAGTGGAGATGGAGCAGACGAAGGATCCACTGGAAATGGAGCCGGGCGGTGCAAGTATGCCCTGAGCACGTTACCCAAGAGGCTGTGCTTGGTTTGTGGGGACGTGGCTTCAGGTTACCACTACGGCGTGGCTTCGTGCGAAGCCTGCAAAGCTTTCTTCAAGAGAACCATCCAAGGTATATCTTGACCTGTAAAACAACTTGTCCTTGTTGATTTTTTTACGTTGGCAATGTCAAGTAAAACATAGTGAAGACACAATTTTACTTACTACTTTTACTACTATTTTTTTTACTGCAAATGTAGTATGGACAGCAAGCTTGTTCAGTTAATGCACATTTCATAATGCCACAGATCCGAATAATAACCATTTTCATGTTGCATAAACAATAAATGGTGTTTATTTGATGGTAGCATGTGCCACAATAGCCCGCCCGGATAATGCCGTGGGGGTAAACATCATCACGGATGAGTTCCACAAAACACGGCTTCCATTTTATATCAGTTCCCCAGTTCCAGTTGGCAAAAATATCCCTGCAGGAGCATATTACTGCAAAGCATGCTTCAAATTAGGGCCGATTTTTGTCAGTTGATGAATTATGCCTGGTTTTCTCCAACCATTCACACCAAAAAAATTGTCTCATCTGACCAAAGAATTTAGTGTCACCTTTGAGGTAAATTTCAGGCAGACTGACCTGTGGCTTTTGCCATTCTGTGGTGGCTTCTGCATAGATGGTTGTCTTACTGGAACCTCTTTATACAGATCATCGCTGGAGCTCTGATAGAGTGAGCATTGGATTCTTGGTCACCTCTGTGGAAAAAAAAAATAATTTTATTTGGATGAGCAGGCCAGCTCAAGGTACTTTCCCGGTAGTTCCAAACTGCTTCCATGTATGGGCGAGAAAGTCCACTACACTCATTAGGAATGTCAAAGCAGCAAGACATTTTTGTCCACCCTTCGCCAGATCTATGACTTGAGAAAATCCCGTCTCAGTCCACAGACTTGTCTTGAATATGATGCTTGGTGTGTGACGGTGTTTGGTGTCAACACTACGACTTTATCCAAGCAGGTGTGCTCCATTCTAAAGAAATTCCAATAAACATACATGCTATGCTGTCATCCATTTTAATCACAGTCGAAAAAAAATGTTGGGCTTGTTTCAACCCACCTGATATATTTTGCATTCTGATGACGGCGAGGACCATTTTAATTCATTTATCACTTTGTGAAAGACTGACTACTAAAACATCCTCTCATTTTCTATGCTTGCATGAAGGTAACATTGAATACAGCTGTCCCGCATCGAATGAATGTGAGATCACCAAAAGGCGCAGAAAGGCTTGCCAGGCATGCCGCTTCACCAAGTGCCTCAAAGTGGGCATGCTGAAAGAGGGTAAGCGGGACTTCCACCAAACCGGCAGTAGATTATCTGGCTTTTTACTACTAGTCTTTTTATTTCAAATGTGTTTTCTCCGCATAAAATATTGCTTTTAATGTGTCCCGCTTGCAGGAGTTCGCCTTGATCGGGTCCGAGGTGGGCGGCAGAAGTACAAACGACGCCCTGAAGTGGAAAATGCAACATACCAGAGTGTCCCTCTATCATTGACTAAGGACAACGAAAAGGGTTTGTTGCAACCAAAGCTCCTGCAGAAAATGTTAGAAAGTGCAACACTATTTAGCAGACACGGTAACAAAACACGATGGCAAAAAACATCCAAATTGGTTTTTAAACATTGCCAGCGACTACTCCAGTTGCCCTTTTTTCTAGTAAGGTGCAACACAACCAAAGACTCCTTCCAACAATCAATTCATTGCATTTTTGGACAGAACCAGGCCCATCATTTTATCTTATGTTCAATTCGTATAAAATACAATACATATTGATTTATATAGCACTTGAGCAACAGCTGAAGATCAAGTATAAATTCATGTCGTACGAATATTATTGGAAATGTGATTGTACTTCATACTTACAGTTGGCTTCTCCTGAGATATACCAATCAATTCAAGTCACTGTGTAATATTCTTCAAAATAAGTTTATTTGTGACTTTAGCACACAATCTGGGTTAGTTTTTTTCTCCACAAATGTTATTCTGATATATTCTGAGTTTAACTCATTCACTGACATTCAAGCATTTATTCGGGAATGAAAATTTGACATGGAGTGCCATTCTTGAATTTGTTCGGGTTTAGTTTTTTCATGCTTGGTTGCCGATAAAGCGCTAGCCATGGCCTCTGGCAATGTTTTTTTCTTTTCCACAAGGGGGCAGCGTTTGCCCTTTTCTATGTTATTGCTTTGTTCCAGTTTCAGCTGTTATTAATGCATTTTATTTTAGACAGCCACCCTCATTTCATGCTCATATAACTCCAGGCCCATATAATTTAGGAATTAACTCTTTTTTTCCCTGATGAAAAAAGAGAGTCTGAGATCTGTGTAAGCTCTCAGTCGTACAGGAGTGGTCCATCGAAGAAAAGATTTCTTCAGCCGTCATCTGTACTTTTTTGAAGGTGTCGGACGTTTCTCTTCTTATCCAAGATGTTTCGTTCGCTGACGTAGCATATTGGATAAGAAGCGAAACGTCCGACACCTTCAAAGAAGTACAGATGACGGCTGAAGAAACCTTTTCATCGAAATTGAGTCTAAGGTTTCTAATGTTGCATTAAATGTTTATGTAGTCCTAAAACTCAGAATTTAAGTGACAATGACAAAAACCCTGACACTGGAGTGGACACATTTTTGCACATGTTTGGCAGTGAATGAGTTAAATGTCTTCACTATATTTTAAGGCATGTGTGTGACTTTCTACCCCGCCTTACCATGTTCTTTTTTTGTCTTTTCGGATACAGGTTCTTCAAACATCATCGTGTCCCACCTGTTAGTCGCAGAACCAGAAAAGTTATTTGCAATGCCCGACCCGCTGCAGCCTGACACGGCCCAGCGCACCCTTACAACTCTTTGTGACCTTGCTGACCGTGAGCTGGTCGTCATCATTGGCTGGGCCAAACACATTCCAGGTAGGCGACAATGAGAGAAACTCTTTTACAACACCATGGTTTCTGGATTCTCTAACATCCAAAGAATGACAACAAGAACAATTTTATATGATGGGTACATTTTTATTCTGTAAATGCCCTGACAGTTCTTGGTTTTTGCTCTTCTGTACGCCGGAGGTGGATTTCTTATCAAGTGGATAAGAATATGTGGAGCTCTATTGCTCTGCTGCCAGGACTTGTTGTCCTCCTTAACATTCAGAACCTTCACTCTAACTTTTTGTATTCCCCCGCCAGGCTTCTTGTCTCTGTCGCTAGCAGACCAGATGTCTGTGCTACAGTCTGTTTGGCTGGAGGTGCTGGTCCTGGGTGTCGCGTTCCGCTCGCTTGGCTGTGAAGATGAGGTTGTCTTCGCCGAGGATTTTGTCCTTGATGAGGAAATGTCTCGCGTTGCCGGCCTAACGGAGCTAAATGCGGCAATCAGTCAACTGGCCCGACGTTTCCGTGCCCTAAATGTGGACAGAGAGGAGTTTGTCATGCTAAAAGCCATCGCGCTCACTAACTCAGGTACAGTATTGTGTTGTTGTCAGATGACGCTTGCTAGCCAATTAACTCATTCACTGCCAGACATGCAAAAATGTGTCCACTCCAGTGCCAGAGTTTTTGTCATTAATAATAATAATACATGTTATTTATAAGCACGGTCTCAAGGACACTTTACAATCACAAAACAGGGACGTAAATGAAACTACAGCTAAATTGATAAAAATAACAAGAGATAAAGCTATACTACAGAGAATGCGATTTTAAATAGGTTGGTTTTGAGATGGGATTTGAAGGTGGGAAGAGAGTCATTGTCACTCAAATTCCAGGGCCCACAGAATATTGAGTTTTAAGACTACCTAAACATTCAATAATAATAATCATCATCATTTCATTTATAAGCTCCTTTCAAAACTCAAGGACACTTTACATTCAGGGGATATTTATTCCTACGGGTGAGCATCAGCAGCCACACACGCCAGCGTTCACTCAAATGCAGCGTAAGAAACCTTAAACTATGATCTTTCACTAGAAACAAATGAGTTATTTACAAAATTATATGGGTCTGGAGTTATATGAGCTTGAAATGCGAGCGGCTGTCCAAGGTACAATGCAATACATACACGTTGGTTTATATAGGGCTTGAACAACAGCTGAAAAAAGGTAAATACTGCCCCCTTGTGGAAAGTAAAAAACATAGCCAGAGGTCTAGCCAGCGCTTCATCAGCACGCACGCACGCACGAAAAAACAAAGCCCGAACTAATTTGGGAATGGCGCTCCATATCACACTTTTCAATTCCCGAATAAATTCATGAATGGCAGTGAATGTGTTAAATGAGTTACAATGCAATAACTACGCATCATCAGACTTCTGAGAATGTTCCTGTGTTCTCAGCCCTCTCGTAGCAAATTAACCCTTTCAGAGAAAGGGAGTGGACAGCTTATGCTACCAGAATACAGGGTCAACCGAAAGGTTAAGATAACCCAAAATTACCACTGCACCTCTTTTGTGGATGCAGGCGACAATGTGCAGTGAGCATTATATCAGTATGAATTGGATACCAATGTGGAACAGGCACAGGAGACACTTGTTTAGTTGTATTTACAGTTTCCATATGATTACAACAACCTAAGCATAATTTTCCCACCTGCCTGAAAACAAGGCAGATGAGCACTACATGTTTTTATGTACGGGTGGAAGTATGCAAGTTTACCGTCAAGTCAGCAAGTCATTTAGGAAAGCGATCCCGTGTTTTGTAAATAAAGGGTCGGGAAAGTTGAGAGACATAACACAGTAGCTCATTCCATCCTCCATGTTGCTCTGTCAGACTCTGTTTACATCGAGGATATGGAGGCTGTGCAGAAGCTGCGGGATCTCCTCCACCAGGCCCTACTGGAGCTGGAGTGTCAGCGGCGCCCAGACGATCCCCAGCGAGCCGGTCGTCTCCTTTTAACGTTGCCACTGCTCCGGCAGACCGCCGGTCGGGCTCTGACTACTTTCTACAGCATCAAGACCCGTGGCGGTATACCCATGCACAAACTATTTTTGGAGATGCTTGAAGCCATGATGGATTCACCCTAGAAGGGAGCAGCGGCAAACGTAGGATGATGCAGAGAGTCGACACGAGTGGGTGAATTGTTTGTCACAAAAGAGGTTTTAATAGAGAATTATTCATGAGAAAAGGGATTTTTTTTCCGTTGCAGTCGACGCGAGGGAAAGAAGCGGGGTTTAAAAATAAAGACTCTGCCGGCGCTTAGGTTTTAACCGTCAAAGCTTCAGTGAGCACTGTCCTCATTTGTGTGGACAAAAACAGAAGCGATACAGCCTGATGCCAAGTTATTTGCTGTGGCCTCTGTGATGTTTCGTCGTAGCATCATTCTGAAGTTGCATAACCACTGGAGAACATGGAAGGCGTCAAGAACTGACTCCGGTCATGTGGCTTTTGAACTTTGGAACGAATGCAACAGTGACTCATGAAAGCCATAACATATCCAGAAAAGACTTGAGGGTCCACTTTTAGTACAACAGGGTGCATTAATTTACTATAGCTGAGTGCCGTTGAAGGCAGTTTTATTTGACTTCAAAGACTGTCTCGCAATATGCTAAAAGCAATATCATAAATTGAGTCTTGTCTGTCACCTTAAGAATGGAATATGTGCTAAGTTACTTCCCAGTGAGTTAGTCACCGGTTGGTCGTTTTTCCCACTCAGGACCCCGACTGCTTTTATTTCTGCCACGGATGGGTTTGGACCGGGTACGTGGTGCACATCTTTGGCAAAATCCCTATTATATTAATACCCTAGTCTCAAAAAAAAAATCACCATTATTTACCACTGTTATTTTCTGTACCGTAGTACAGAAAATAACAGTATTTTGACTGCAATGCTTTTCAACAAATTAAACAAATTTTAGTCCAGGATTAAATTAAAAAAAAAATAGATTCAAGTTTTACCACTTAAAAAAATATGTACATTCAGTTTTTAATGTAGCATGGGTTAAGTGGATAAATATTATCTTCCCGTATTTGTGGCGGAAATTGAAAATAATCTAGGCCGCGAATGCTGATCTTGAATGTTTGCTCGACTTTATTTTCTTGCCATGACTTGTTATCTCAGCATCTTAATGACTTCTAAACCACGTGTTTGCTCCCTGCTGGTTGGCTGACTACTAGTTGACAAAGTTCTTGATAATTTTGCAGCAGGGCCCACCTTTTAAATGTCATTTTTCGCTAATGATCAGTCAGTTCATTTGGCAGGCAAAATTGTGAAACATTTTTTGCAGCCTGATGGAGACCTATTAAGAATGTGAGAATATTTGGAACTACTTGTTGAAATCTTGCAGCATTCATTTGCCAAACCGCTTCATCCTCACTCGTGTCGCGCGGGCTGCTGGAGCCTCTCCCAGCCCAATTTGGGCAGTAGGTGGAGGAAACCCTAAACTGCTTGCCAGCCAATCGCGGGGCGGACAGAAAGAAACAAACCATCAGTGCTCGCTCACACCTAAGGACACTTTAAAGTGTTCAATTAGCCTACCATGCATGTTTTTTTTTTTAATGTGGGAGGAAACCGGAGGCACCGGAGAAAAACCACGCAGCCCAGAGAAGAGCCTGCAAACTTTACGCAGGGTGGCCGGAGCTGAAATTGAACTTCTGCATTGTGAAGTCAACGTGCTAACCACTCGACTACCGGGCCACTATGTTGCAGCAGTCAACTTAAATGTATAATCTTGGAGAAGTTCACACGAAAAGTGCAACTAAAATCTGCTATTTGGACAGTAAACCAAATACCTGTATCCTTTATTCAAACAGCGCTTTCACAACAGCTGCAGCTGTCATAAAGCGCTGAAAGAAATATACAACAGAATAAAACATGGACAGTAAACCAATCAATAGTAGAGGTACTAAAATGTGTTTGTTAATCCTGTTAGCACATAAGGCTCCCACTTTTTTTCTTTTTGTCAAACACTGAGGTTGGACAAGAAATGCATCTTCCTCATTTGCCGTTTTTCCATCCTGTTGTCTTGACATTTGTTCTGGACCTCAGCCATGCTGCTCTGAAAACTGGTCTGACTCGTTCCATCCATGTGCTGTGAGATGGTTTAGTACGCTTTCTGCAGTGAGGAAGTGCATTGTAAAGTACCGGTAATCGGTCGTTTCAATGTGGTCTATTTTTGTGTTTGTACGTGTCTTTCACTTGTAAACACCTGGAATGGGCTCAGGGCAACTAGAAATGCAACATATGCAACATTGTGTTTTGAACCCTTGTTTTGGCTACATCCCTGAAAGCCCTACCCTTTTTTTTTTGTATGAAAGACTTCCAAAATAAGTGATCATCATCATGACGTTCACATTCAATGCATCTGCTGTCCAAATCTGATGCTCCTGAAACCCATGTATGTCTGTATATTGGCCAAAGTGCCATTAATCCTTCAGCCATGTACAGTTAAAGTAATATAACTAGCAACATGCAATTTATAGTGCAAGGTGACGAAGCCAGCAATGTGACAATTTCTTTACAAAATGTACAGTATTTGTGCTGCTTATGGTGTCTCAAAAATTAACAATGTTTCAATTAACCCTGTGTTCCTTTCTAAGATTTTCAAAGTATTAATGAAAATGGATTGGATTCATAAACTAATTTATCAGTTGCGGATTAAGATGTTCATTTAGGACATGAGAAGTCCTATTTTTATAAACTGTTTTCTGAAAGTTGTCATAACAGGGATAAAAATATGGTTTCCACCAGATTAGTGAGGCTTCAAATGTGTAAAAGTATGTCAAAAAGCCAAATAAATGTGGATAAAACTTTTTTTCATATTTGTGACTTGCTCTTTTAAATTACGATTTGGGGGATATAAAATGTTTTGCAATTGGACAAACTTGTTTTTAAAAATATTGTCATGTAAAGTTGATCCTTTTTTTTTTTTGAGCGGGGGGGGGGGGGGGGGGGTTGCTTCGAATTTGCTGACTAACCAAATTTGGAGATGCGTGGAAATGTCATTTTACATGAAGATAGTGTCTTCATATTATTACTGTATATTTTAGCTCCATGTTAAGGTGGTCATAGGAAACCAATGTTGAATGGAATGAGAGTCGTTGGCAGTGTTGCAATTGCAATTATAAAGTCACGTACGGTTTCTGTGTACATTTAATATAAATTAGCAATACAATAAGTTACCAAAACACCTGTTCCCTTGTATAACCTCTGTGAATATTTAACATTGCCAGTTATGAGGAATAGCCACTAAACATTATTTAGAAGCTCAAATCAATGTTTGTATTTTGACAGACTATTTAAATGATTAAATTCTATTTTTTACTCAATTTACTATTTGTTGACACTGCTTTATTTTGATGCGTGTTGCTGGTTGTGATTTTCTGTGTAGGCTTTGTTTTGAAGTTCGATGAATAGTTTTGATGTCCTTGTCTAAATATGTCCACATTAAAATCACTGTGAATAAAAGTGATATATTCCACTGTTTGAGGAAACAGGGAGTGGATTTTTTGAGGTGCTTTGTGCTGTGAAATAAATGGACACACTACCCACCTCATTTCATTGGTCTCATTTCTACTGGTTGCATGTCATTACAAACTGCTGTTTAGCATCAGTGCAGGTTGACAGTAGTATGTTACCAGTGACGTGCAGTCAGGGGAGGCAGGTGAGGCTGTGCCTCACCTGTCATGGAAATATCAAATGAAAAAATAAACAGTTATTTATTTAATGATTTGTACTTTAAAGTTATTTTCCATTTAACTTCACCATTTTTTTTTCAAAATCGCTGAATTTTCACATTTACCGTTCAAATACATACTAAAAAGAGACGAGCGGTGAGGCAGCAGCCGGCTGAGCCTCACCATGGATTGCGCAATGACCATGCTAACTGTGCTGGCTTGCTCTGCAGTGACACGGCATTGCTGTCCCTCTGCATATCGCTATTAAAGTGTACAGTTTTTATTTTATTTTTATCACAACTCAGAATCAGAATCATCTTTATTGCCAAGTATGTAGAACACACAAGGAATTTGTTTCCGGTAGAACACGCTGCACTAGTATCGTTGTCAAAAAAACTGCTAAGTGGCACTATACAGTTCCATTTTGGCTACTGTTGAAAGAGTTCAAAGAGTTAATGGCTTGGGGGAAGAAGCTGTTTAAATGTCTGCTGGATTTGGTGCGCATGGATCGGTAGCGCCTGCCTGAGGGGAGTAGCTGGAAAAGGTGGTGGGCAGGGTGCGGAGGGTCCAGTAGGATTTTCCGCGCCCTAGTTTGGATTCTTGCAGTGTGCAAGTCTGTGTGCATAGGTGAGGCACACAGTTCTCCTGCCTCATGACAGGGGGCGCTGGTGATAACAGAGATTCTTCCTGCGCCTCCTCGGCTGCTGAATAATAGAATTAGTGAGAGCAAGCTACAGTAACAGCAAGTTAAGTGCAACCATCCAGTCATTTTTTTCGTGTTGCTTGGCCTTATTTTCAGAATGGAGGATTACATATCTAAATTGAAAGAAATAGAGACTTTTAAAACTGAAGAAAGATCAAGAAGGCTTCTACAAAGAAGGTATCGATGCCTTTCTTCAGAAGGAGCGGCACATGGACTTCATTTATAAGTAAAGGTAACACGATAATAACGTTTATTATTATTATTATTATTTAAACACTAATAGCATGCCTCATGTAGCTAAACTTTTTTAGAAATATTGCAGCATCATAATATTACGTTGAAAGGTTTACGTGGTGCGTTCAATTGTTATCGAATGTTTTAGTACTCATCACACGCGTTGACGTCTAGATAGCAGTTGGTGGTATGAATTAAGTGTTGCCGTGGGTCTGGCCAAAGCTCGAAAAAATGTAAAGGTGCGGCAATAGTTTCCAGTTAGTGTGAAACCATGTTGGAGGCGTGTATACTCTCGACAAAAATCTTCCTCTGGGCACGCCTCTTTGTCACATAAGCTTCATTAAACGCAAGTTAGCATAATGTTTTCCCTTGCTAATGCTGTCATTAAACGCACCCGCGTAGACTATTGTGTACGGTTGATCCACTCGTCTTCTTTGGTCAAAATGCCGATTAAGGTAAGATGTAATGAACAACATAACAGTTGCCACTTGCCAAATGTATCGCCATGGCAATTGACGAATTTGTGTGGATAGTGTATTTTTGTAGCTCGTCATGCTAACGACAATTAAGTCGCTACGGCAGAATGCACTTGTTTACTACCGTCGTGGAGGCTTTACTTTACTAATTTTTGTTTCCCAGCCACCTAATATGTGACAAAATCGTTACTCAAATCATTATATATCCGTACTTTACACACATTAATGGTCTTCTGCACATCTCAGCTAATGACCTGCATCGCAATACACGTTACGCAATTTTTTTCAACATTTCATTGTGATGTGTCATATATTGATCACAAAAAGCTGTTTCATCTTACATTAGTACGTCGTTCTAAGACTGTTAAATCGTTTAAGTTGTGTCACAGATGATTGACAGGTAAGCTTTGATTCAGTGTTTAATATATCGTCGGCATATGCCGTGCTTTGTACATCTATGACTGGTTTGGTCAGAAGAGTTTTGAACTCTCAAGTAAATATGATGAAAAGAACCCTGTACGACTAATTCGTCAATGTCTGGCTTGATATTTAATTAACCCTTTCGGCCATTTTAACCAGCATTGCTGCTGTTATATTTTAGTTTTGTCGTCCTCTAGCGACTTTCATTTAGAACTGATTTGATTACGAACCAAGGACACCATACAAAGAACCACCGACACAAAGTATATGTCCAATCCTACACAAAAAAAAAATAATTTAGCAACGCAACAGTGCCGTTTACATCATCCGGAACAGTTGACGACTGATATTCACTTGATGAAAAGACAAAAACCTAAATCATTTCAATACAATACACTACATTTACTGGGAAATAAAATTGCATCAAGTCACTGAGGGTTATATGCAGATTGCTACTGATTATTTTTTGCAACCCCAACTTGGCTTGCTCCAGTCAACCAAATGTACTTATTTCTGCTCCGAGGTGGGCGACTCTCTTCCTGCGGTGGAAGTCCATGAGGGTCAGCCAGGAAATAAAGTGTCAATGGATCAAGTCTTCAAGAATAAGAAAGGAATCCTCTTTGCTGTACCAGGAGCTTTCACCCCTGGCTGCTCCCAGGCAAACGCACACAGAATTTGTCATCATGTCCTGGCAATCATAACCTTTGCCAATAGAATTGACTGTTTTCTGCTTTTGGTTTCAGACTCACCTTCCAGGTTTTCTGCAGCAGGCAGCAGACTTCAAGAGTAAAGGTGTACAGGAGATGGCCTGCGTGTCTGTGAATGATGCTTTTGTCATGGCTGCCTGGGGAAAGGAGCATGGAGCAGAGGGAAAGGTCCGCTTTAGAGGAAGCATTGTTTTCAGCGCGTATTCCCATATCACTGCCAGTTTATTGTTCGCCGTGATCAGTCACTACAATTATTGATTGAAAATGTATTTATTCATCCCAAAGATTCGAATGCTGGCTGATCCGACTGGAGCGTTCACAAAAGTAAACCAATCAGCCTTGTTTTTAAATCGAACTTTTTTGGGACCACATTTCCAACACATTTCTCTCTAACTTTGTAGGCTGTGGACTTGTTACTTGATAGTGATCAAATTGTGCAGGTTCTTGGTAACAAGAGATCAAAGAGGTAAGTTACACATTGTATTTGTTTTGCAACAACACTCTATACTGTATTTGTAAGCTTCTTTTTGTCAGTTGACTTCAATATACCATTGAAACCATCACGGAAATTTGGGATTATTTTGCCACCAGACTGGACAATAACTTAAAATATACCAACTTGCTTCAGTTGCGATTTTAGTTCAAATGAGTATGTGACTATTATGTGTTGCAGGTATGCAATGCTGGTGGAAAATGGAGTTGTGAAGAAGATCCACGTGGAGCCTGATGGCACAGGGCTGACATGCACCCTTGCGCCCAGTCTTATGTCTGAACTTTAAAAGTCTTTTTGAACTTGTTTACCAAACTATAAACGTTGCACTAACGAGTCCAAATCTGTTACAGTGCTTCACCCACATCCCAAAGAGTGCTTTGTTCTGTTCTTGATCCTGAATAAAAGCTGAGGAACATTAACTTTTGCATTGTACTTTAATATTTCAGTGAATGTTAAACTGGTATGACTAAATGCCTGATCTTAAAATGTAGAGGACAGATAGGGTCAGCAATGGAAGAGTAACCCATGGCAACATGTTGCAGAGTTTTGCATGGGCACGTAGTGGGTAATCTTTCTGGTGAGACACGGAGTCATCAGGTAAACCTGAAATATATGGCATACAAGATGGGTGAGTCGCAAAAATATTGGTAAAGTGGCCTGGTGACTAATGGCGCCAAACTGACAACTACATGAAAGTACCAATACTGCTCTCAACAAGAAACAATAAAACAGGTTCAACTTCAGTACAACGGGTATAACATGACCACAACAAGGGGTGCTACAACATTTCTTCCAGTAACTGGATTGGCAAATGGGGATGTATGATCATTCCTCTTTGGCATGAGACTCGGCATGATTCAGATTTGAACTTTGTTTTACTCTCTGGTGCTTTCTACTGTCTTTGTGACTGCTTTATTTTCTGTATAGGATAGTTGTCCATGTTAAGCGCTTTGTTACAGCTTCAGCTGTTGTTAAAGCGCTATATTTGTCAATATATATTGTATTGTGTTCTTATTGTTATGAATACCATACAATATTTATAGCACTTTCAAAACATCTGCAGCTGTCACCAAGTGCAACAACATAAGAGCAAACTATTGACTAATACAATCCTGACATATTTTTGTACATAGGCCTTGTAGTTTAAACTGTTTGTGGATATACACATTATCGACAATTCATGTTTGAAGGTAAACAAAAATATGTTGCCTCTATCAATAATCTGTTTCGAACACATTCACGCTGAGGAGATGCTACTCTCCTCATCCTCAGTTCCACTAGCCACCTCTCCAGTCGCCCCAACAGCATTATCTCAGATGAACAAAACGAGGGGGGGTCGGTAAAAAAGCAAAAAAAATCAACTCGAGAAAAACATGGCCATCTCCTCCCTAAAACACGTTGCAGACAAAGGCGCAACCGTCAAGCACATATTTTTGTCCTTGAACAAATGACACTCTCAAAACGTGAATTATAAGTATTCATGGTTTTTGTAATGTCCTTATACTAACGAAGTTTGACGAAGTTCATCATCCCCTTTATCAATTCTTACTTTACCGGTAATTTGCAATTCTTAATGTTTAAAATTGTATTTTTTATCGTGAATTTCTGGACGTTTTCTGTTACCACTCCAGTCCAGTTAGCGGCGGTATAGAACGATTACACGATTACTTCAACAGTCAATTACACCAAAGAAGAAAAATTCGACGACGAAGAAGAGGGCAAGTAGGAAAAAAAGCGCGAGGCAAGCACAACTCAGCTAATATTACACTACGGCCCGACGTTGAACCCTGTCGGTACGATATTAGCCTCCAACGAAATTCCTTGTCTCAACTGTCTCCATTCATCAACATCATCAACGGTAAGAATAAAACATGCACGTTTGACTTCATTTACAGCTTGACTAACACGGGAAACTCATTCAGACAAAACAGTATACGGCGCCATAATGTGTTTCACTATAACTCCAACAATAGTTTCTTCGCATTGAGTAGAAACACAAGGCTGAACATATAAACACACAAAATCGTCTAATCGTTCCCCACCAGCAACTCTATTATGTTGTTAAATTAAGCCAACGTGATTCAATGTAGGAGTTGCAAATGATTGCGCGCACAATTCAAGATTACGACCCCATTGTTGCGCAAATTTAGAATCGAATGAACTGGTCCAGATTATTGTGTATAAAAATGAAAGGTGATGTCAATTCTATCTCGGTGCGTGTGTGTGTTCGGGGGTTTCGTATTTCGATTAGCTGCAAACTTCAGAAATTATGTTAAATCATAACGTTTGCTAGGATGGGAATTTATTACACATCGGTCATTTGTACACCGATGATTTAGAATTTTAGAAAATTAATTTATGCATTATAAAGTTGCGTTTAAATATAGCAGCATAAAACAACATCCAAACAAAAAGACAAAAAGTTTTTAATTTTTTTCTTCATAAAATTTAATCTTACTGTGTTGTGAAATATTAATATTGGATTCTCCTTTTATAGTCTCGCAGTGGAGAAATGTACATTTCACAGCAGCAAAATGGTTTAAGTAAGAGGAAAGGAAGCAGTAGAAAAAGAAAATACAGGACCTGCTGTCAAGGCAGCCACTCTCGTGGCGCCATCTTGAAGTCAAAACCAAAAAAACTAAACAACAATGTGACACAACACAAATGACACAGTCATTCAATGTTAAGGACCTTCTGCACACTTCTATGAACCTGTTCTAGATGAAAGAGGCGAGGATCAAAGCATACTTTTGGATCAAGGGCGTCATGTGAAATGTACACGCCTGCTACAAGCTAAATGTTGAAAGCAAACACAAAGCTGTAGCATCCATTGATGAATAAAGACTGTCCCACATAAATCCGCTTCAATTCCAAATACAAATCTGTACCCTGAACTGACACTCCTTTCTTTTCATCGCGGGCTCATCCAGCCGCAAACTGTCCAACAGCACCGACCTTTCCCCTGAACAAAGCGGGGCTGTGGAAATGCTGCCCATTACAGGCGCAAAAATACAATCGCCCCAGAGCTGTCCAGCGAACATAATACACGAACATAACAAAACACAATACAGATATAAATGGACTTTTTGAATTTTATTTTAGCTGAAAGTTACACCCACATCTCTTGCGAGGCAGCCTCGTGCGCCTGCAAATTTTGTGCTTTCCTTCTTTTGTTTTTTTTTCACTTTGTTTGCAAAAAAAACCAGTCCCGTCTCAAAATTCCTCAAACCCAAAAGTTGGAGGAAACACAAGTCAGTTGTTTTTGTGACCTTTGTCTTGCTTTTTTGTTTGATTTAGGTCCTTCAACAAGGCAGCCATGTCGTCAACATCACAGAAACATCGTGACTTTGTGACTGAGCCAATAGGAGAAAAACCTGTGTTTGCTCTTGGTGGTATTGGTGAGGTCCTTGGCAAAAGACTGGAGGAGAAAGGTTTTGACAAGGTGACACAAAATCAATTTAACACGATTGCTTTTGTTCTTGTATATGTCCTATAGTCCTGTAGTGATCCATAACTGGTGATGGAGGTCACTTTTTTCCTTCATTGATCTGTTTATTTTTACCACACTTTTGTGCAACAATTTGATATACCGTAATTTCTGGACTATAAGCCGTGACTTTTTTCACAAGCTTTCAACCCTGCGGCTCATGATAATACTACATTTCATTTATAAGCGCCTTTCAAAACTCTCAAGGACACTTTACAGTCACATGATCTTTTTTTCTGCAGGTGAGCAGCGGCAGCCACACGCGCCAGCGTTCGCTCAACCCGGACTATATATGGCATTAGACACACTTCATTGCATGATTAATATTGAGAAACTCAAAATTCTACCGTGTATATAAGATGACACAATAAGGAGAAAGAAGTCTTCAGTTATTCTTGTCATCTGTGCCTCCCAGTTGTGGACCAGTCTTTTGTCCGAGGAACGTCGACGGCATACGTGCACTTCGCTTGCAGATGTACCCTCTCGCTTACCACAGTCATCGTTATTCCACTCTCCGTTGTTAATCACGATGGAAAGACAGTTGCAACGATGCGTCTAATTTATGCATTTTTTCTAACTCCCGCTAGGTGCGTTCGAGCACTAAAAGTAAGCGTGAGACAGGGCTAATATATGTACCAAGTAAGACACAAGTCTAACGTAGCTTCAAATGTGAATCATGCATTTAAAGTGGCCCTACGAATTAAATGGGCTTGGATGACCAGAGGCAAGAAATCGTTTACCAAAACTGGCCATATGCGAAAACTTTTTGCATATGGCCAGCAAAATTGCTTTTCGCCGAAAAGCAATTTTTGCACGTCTGCCTCGAGGATCCTGACAGCGTGGAGCAGTGTGAAAAAAATCAAACATCACCAACGGGTTTCCAAGAGAAGCTGCTGCAGGACGGAGAGGACAGCAGAGCACAAGCTCGGGAGTGACTTTACCTCAGGATGAAAGCGTCAACAAAAGAGAGAATGGGAGCGTGTGTGTCGAGGAATATCTGACGCTATTCCAATCCGACACCTAGGAGGAAAACTTCTGTGTTACTACCGTAATGCTGCCTGTGTTGCTGCCGCGTTACTGGCACTGTTTTGAAAGAAAAGTTAAGGTATATTATTAAAACTTTTTCTGCCTACCGTCTTTATAAACATGCGCCATAAAGACAGGTGCGGTTTATGTATGTACAAAATGGGTTTTTTTTTTTCTCCTAAAAATGTACTGGGTGAGCCTTATATTCATGTGCTCTCTATAGTCCGGAAATTACGGTACTTTGATCTGTGCATATTTATATTGTAATGGATTTTTTACCTGAAAAAGTGATCGGACATGATGAGATTTGTGACAAGACAGATGGATAATGGACTTCTTTTTGACCTCTATCTGTGCGGAATGGGTGGAATGATTTAAGAGTTTCTATTCTGTGTTCACCAGGCATACGTGGTTCTTGGACAGTTTCTGCTGCTAAAGAAGGAGGAAGAGCTTTTTCGGGAATGGCTTAAGGACACTTGTGGCGCCAACTCAAAACAACAAGGCGACTGCTTCAACTGCCTTAAAGAATGGTGCGACGCCTTCCTATAAAGCTTCGTCTGTTTCTTTTATATTGTTTTTGTAGTTCAAACTGGCCATCAGCTCTTTGATAGATGTAAATCCACAATATATATATATATATATATATGAACAAACACTGCAACACACGTATGAGGTTTATTGAAGTGAACTTTTAATTGTACACCTGTTGATGATGTCGTTGATTATGCATCGTCTGTATCACATTTTAATTAACTCATGAGTGATCGAAATAAATTTGACAGTCGATTTGTTTCAAGTTATTTCACCAGACTTTTAAGGTTTGCTTATTGTATTCGACTCCCTGTTTAGTGAATAGTGTAATTCTAGACCGTTGTCAGCCCGTTTTGGGGCAGTGATTGCTGCGTTTTTTTGAGAAGCCCGCATCGGCGTTTGGAAATTTACTTCATGAATAATATCCTTTCTTCGGATCAAACTCACTCAATATTCACCGTTTGTTCAGTGTGTTGTATTAGTTGGTTGTTCATCCAACCTTGCTAAGATTTTAATTTCTATTTATCAATAGACGTGTAAGCAACTCGAATCTTTTATCACATCAGACTACTGTTATCCTCGCACTCTTGGAATATTTAAGAGTTTTGACAGGCTGTCCAGTTTGGTTGTGAAGTGCATTTAAAACAACAGGTAAGCAGAATTTGATAGATAACCTTTACTTGTCTCACAATGGAGAAATTCACAATTCATAGCAGCGAAGTTAGGAAAGTAAGAAGTAGAAGTACAAAATATTGGAGCTGCTGTAAAGGCAGCCACTTTTGCAGCGCCATCGTAAAGTCAAAATAAATGACAACAGAAAAGGCAGTTATTCAATCGTATCCACTTTTCTGCAGCCTCCTTGTTGCATGAAGCAGTTCTAGATGAAAGAGGAGAGCATTAAAGTGTCCTTTTCACCAGTGGATTAGGGATGTTTGCTACAAGCTAAGTTTTGAAAGCAAACAAGAAGCTGTAGCATCCATTGATTCTCTTGTATAACACAAAAGTAGATTCAAAATCTGAGCCTCCAATTTGCCTGATTTAAAATACTGGATACACAAAATAAGATGCTTATTAAAGTGTTCAAGTTTACAGCAATGGACTGCGACATTAATTACACCTAGACATTCGACGATCGAGTGTAAGTCCCCTCACCACTATAGTAAAGCCAACAGTACTTATTCTGAAGTTGCCTGAAAACACCACTGCGTAAGAAAGTGAGCCCACTGGTGAGAAAGTAGACGTTAATCCTCTCCTCTTTCATCTAGAACTGCTTGATGCAACAAAGGTTGCAGAAAGTGCTAAAGATTCAAGACTGTCTTTTGTATTGTCACATTTATTCTTTTGTTTGTTTTTGACTTCAAGATGGCACAGTGAGAGTGGCTGCCTTTACAGCCGCTCCTGTATTTTGTTTTTGCCTCTGTGAAATGTAAATTTCTCCACTGTCAGACAAAATAAAGGCTAATCTAATGACAAAAGGGCCACTTTTTGGGCAGAAAAACGATTTAAAGAGCAGACTTTTCCAGACGTTAGAACATTAGTTTCCAGTGCAATATCAACCAGTAACCGGTTCACGTTTGGGGTCGTTTTCAAAATGAGATTACTGTTCAGTGTAGTCAGATCAGCTCTAAACTGCATGTTGAGTGGAATACTGCTGAATTTGATTTCATTATATGTAATTAAGAAAATGGGAAATTAATTACTTTGCTTTGCTAACTTAGTTTGCTAATTAGTTTACTTCTCAATGTATTCTTTTACATGGTCGCTGCAATGGGTGTTGGCAAATAAAATCACAATTGACGTTCTCACCGCAGGTTTTTTTTTTCGGGGTTAATCTTAACCCATCAGATAAGGCAGGTGGATCACGCCTGGAATTTGACACACTCCGATTTAAATGCCAGGTTCTGAGATAAAAAACAAAAAGGAAGAACAAAATTAACCATTTATAAAGCTCCTTGCATTTGAATAACCTCTGCAATTGAAAACAAAATCCTCGATTGGAGAAAAAAAAGAGTTGGAGACGTTGCACTCGCGTGCACACACTCATAACTTGTGTTTTAGTTTCAAATGAACAAATTGTTGTTTGCACACACCTGCCATAATTAACGTCTAATGAAGTCAGCTGTTCCCGTCGGTTTTTCCCGACATGTTTGCAGTCGCACGTTACAACACAAGGTTTTATTCAAATTCATCAGTTTGGACGGAGGTACAAATTACTTTCCAAGGTTTTTGATATACAGTACCACCGAATATTGAAGACGGTCATCTCGTGGATATAACAGCACTGAAGTGATCAATTGATGGGAAGATAAACGCTCAGGGATGTCGTGAACAGATCAACAACGCCAACATTGAGGAAGATGCAACAATTTCTGGTAAGTATCAACTATTTAGTCACATATAAAATAAACTGGAATGTTTTGGCCGGAATCGTATTTGAAAATGTATGTGGTACACAAAGTTGTCCATCGGACGACGCTGTTGTTAAACCAAGGTTCGCGTTGGAAGCCCCCTCAACATAAACATCAATGTTTATGAATTTGATGTCAGGTGGCCCAGACCAGTAAAAACGATCATCATTAAAATAAATAACAGTAAGGTCGTATTTTTCACCTTTCTTTTAACGCATAAAAATACCTCCCCATGTCTCCCAAGAACACTGCACCCACGTCCACTGCCTCCCCTTTTCCCATTTTAAAAAGAAAATTAAAAAAAAGTTGTACAGATAAATTACTGGCTTCTGAGTTCAAAACTAGTTGTCCATGAAGTTTGTTGTATATACTATGTGATTAAATAATATGGCTTCCCAGTCTTCACGCCCCTCTGACAAACGTTTTATTTATTTTTTTCTAGTTCAAACTACATATCATGTAATTTAATCCTGTCAAATAAACTCGGAAAGGTAAGTACATGTGATGTAAACTGCTGCTTGTTACTGATGCTACTGTCTTTGGCTGTGAAAATGTTTGTTTTCTGCAAATGAATTCATTTGGGTATGTCCACCGCAGAAACTTTAACAAATGAAACCACAACCGTCACAATACTATTTCCCGAAATGATTTATTTCACGGCTTAATGCTCTTTGGTGATGATTTTCTTGTCAAACGCTGCCACTGTCATACAAAATGTTGAAAATATTCAGATAAGTATTCAAAAAATGACGCCAAAATAATAGTGAAGGCCGAGATGTTATTCTTTCTTTTTAAAATAATCCTAACAAGTTATCAGATGTTTTTTCAGTAAAGCTGTTGAAGGATAGGAATGACAAAGCACCTAGATTTTGACTGCTATACCATCTTTAGTTTTAACTTGCTGAATGTATGTACCCTCGTGATCCATTTCATGAGTGACATCTACATAAAATAATCAGATGTAACACCGGCGCTGTATCAAAAGACAATTGCGCAATATTGGCGCGGCAAAATACGCAGTTCAATTACCTTCATAATGATCCAATGACTGTGACTTATAGCTACAATTTATAGCCACAACAATCAACACTGACAAAAACAATGGGAAACGTGGACTAGTAACATTGATGAACAAATCAGGCATATGCAGAAAATGGTTTATAATCTTATCAATTCAGAAGTGTAGTGTATGGCTTATTAGTTTTGTGGGTGTACCTAAAGGTGTTTAGATGCACATTTGAATGTTTTTGGTGACTCCCGATTTGGATATACAGTACATCAGTTGACCTTCTGCACTAGACCACATACTGGTTAGCATGCTGCAAAAGGATGCACACATAATGTGAATCTTCTTTCGATCCGATTGCAGCTCACTCATGGCTTTAAAGAACCAATAGCCATTTTAAAAGTCTAATGTTGGACAAATGGCTCATTTATAATGCACTTTCAAATGAATGTATCCTCTGAGGTACTGTTGATTCCAAATGAGATTTACATTTTGATAAATGATATTTTCTTGTATATTTGTTTTTTTTAATAGAATTATTTTAATTCATACAGTACCTGGCAACGTTTACTGATGGCTCTTAGTCATAATCATGTAAATGATGTAGTTCTTTTTGTGCTGGACTGTGTACTGTTCACAGTTACCATATGCAAGTACTGTCGTTGGTCATACACATGTACTTTCCATTTGTATTTGTATTTTTTTTTAACAAGCCCCAATTGAGCTCATAGCAGAGCGCAAAAGAATTTCTTCTCCCTGAAAGGGTTCTCCGAAGTGGGCACGGGTGAGATCAGGGGGTCGTCGCAAGCGTGGGCGTCGCAGTACGCCATCAGGTCAGCGGCCGCCTTGGATACCTGCAGAGTCAGAGTAGTTCTAATGAGCCTGTTGTTTGACGACACTTACAAATTCATTCCCCGTGGCTGTTTATGTATAAACAATGCAAATATCTCGTGGACCAGGCTGCTGCTTGAAATCTTTACAGCGTAAAGAAATCAAAGTTTGGGCTCTCATCAAAGCAAAACAACAAAAACAATCTTCATATGATTCCAACATGAACAAAGGCCTTCAAGGTCAGCAATGTCAGTGTCAACTTAACACGCGTCACAATTTTAAGTGGTAAATTAGCAGAGGCAGACTTCGTCTAGCTTTCATTTAATTACTTCTTGGAAGGTGTAAAATAAGTACCAATGCAATATAGTCAACACTCGCTAGCCACATTTTATTCTATATGGCATTCAATACACAAGTTGCATAGTAATAATAATAATACATTTCATTTATAAGTGCTTTTCAAAACTCTCAAGGTCATCTTACAGTCACTTTGAACTCCACTACATGTTGATGGTGTTTCTAATTTGGTTACCTTTTTTATTTGGATGTGTGACATGCAAATTATCAGGACCCCGCTTTGATTCCGTGCACATCATATTTGTAAACGCAAGATGTGCTATGCATAAAATTACTTGTGCTTAATATCGTCTGGTTTGTGAGGATCTTCATGTTGCTTTACCTTTATCCTGCAGAAACTAGCCTCAATCTTCAGTTGCTCAACCAGCTTCCTTGCCTGGCCGACACTCATGGTGCTGTTCACTGGGGTGTCTCCTTTCATTCTGAAGACGAAGGTAGCAAAAAAACAAAAACAAAAAAAAAACATCAGGCTTTAGGAATACGTAAATCAACTGTTTTGTGTTCATTTGTCTTATTGAATTGATTTTAGCTGCAATACACAAGGAAGTACATTGATCTAGTCACAAGTGTAAATAAACTAAGAGCAACTTGCATCTGCTTAAATCTACCACACATCTCAACAAAGGGCTTACACAAACAAAACAATACGTTACACAGAGCTCCACTCTGTAGGTTAAAGATCTTTTATTTTTGCGGTCAATGTGCCATATTACAGCTGCTACGTTAGTCACGTTGTGCCTAAACTCAACCCCACTGTTTAAAATACAATATGTTGCATCAGTAAGGTGAACTGCGTCCACCTTGGCCTGCACAATTTAACCACAAGCAAGAATAACCACCAGGAGGAAATTAGCACCTCCGCGACACAATCCCTCCTCAATGACTCAAAAAACATACCGACGTGACTCCAAGTAGCAACGGGTGGATCCTTACTAAGGAATGCCAGACATGTAGTGATTCTTTCCCATCCATTGTGGATCTTTCCCCCATTGTCTTTTCACCCTTCTCCATCCAACTATATTTGTCTCCTTACCCGTATGCTATTCCTCTTCAGGTGCACCCCCCCTTCCCCTCCTCTTGTCTGCCGTTTTGTAGCTATGGCCTTCTGTTAGCTTGTGTGTGCGTGTGTGTGTGTGTGTGTGTGTGTGTGTGTGTGTGTGTGTGTGTGTGTGTGTGTGTGTGTGTGTGTGTGTGTGTGTGTGTGTGTGTGTGTGTGTGTGTGTGTGTGTGTGTGTGCGCGTGTGTGTGTGTGTGTGTGTGTGTGTGTGTGTAGCTGGACCCACCCCTTACAGACAACTGCCTGGATGCTCCCCTTCTCTCAGCAGTCCAGTGCACTGCAATCCAGTCACAGTAAAATCTGGAGGCTCATCCCCTCTGCAGTGAGTGGTATCTGCCAGATGGAGGAGGGGAAGGCACAGCATCGATGAGGGGCGTTGGTGGAACTCACCATATTTGTGGAAGGGGGATTTGGAAAACGGGACAATTTCCCCATCATAAAATTATATTTGCCATGCAGCCAAATTATCTGTGGGGTTCAAATGTTTGTTATTCGGTCTAAAAATGCAATTTACTTAATGATGTCAGGTCCAAAGGTTTGAATCATCACTGCCCCGCCTTCCCTCTCTGTAACGCCCTCCCTCTCCTCTGTTGCTATGGGGACTGCTGCAGTCTCCTCTAATACGTTTACGATATCAACATTTTTTGCCCGAAGGAAAAAATCTTGTTTTAATTCTTTTCGGCAAAAATATGCTTGATGATGCAATTTAAAGATTAAATATCATTTAATTCATGTTATAGGAGTAAAACAGGGGCTCCTTTACACGGTTAAATAATGCATACAGTTCAAGCACAATCAAAACAACAAAGGAACAGGTTAATACAACAAATATATTTGGTTGGGAGTTAAATGGCAACAGTTATGTTTATGTTGAGCATGTTTTGTTTGTCCGCGAAATGTCATTTTACGCTTGATTGGATGTCACTCACAGCTTTCCTTGTTGTCGTAAGCCATTGACATTGTACAATTTACAGCTTAGTATGAGTATCGTAAACCAATGAAGTCGCCATATTGGATGTGGTAATATGAAGTGAGAACCAATGTATGCAACACCGTTATAGTGATCCTATATGACAAACATTTATAAATGTCTAATTTCAGATTCCTTGTTTTGATGCTTTGTTGAACAAATGTTTAGCGATTAAACAAAACGGAATTGTATGAAAGAAGATAAGTATGGGTTTTGTTAGACCTATTATCTTATTATTGTTATTCTTTAATTCATTCATATACTCTTCGTATTGGCCGACAACCGCTTCGCAGTGTACACGCCGCCTACTACCTAAAGAATACATGGCTCGGCTCCAGCATGGCTGCGACCCTCATGAGGATAAACCCCTCAGATAATGGATGGGTGGATGACTAGTTATAGTTAATTAAGCAGAACTCGATTACCCTCATGACATATCGAGGCCGTCAGCCCAGAGACTCTTGAGATGAGTGATGTCCTGACTTTTCCATGCTTTTGCCTTTACATTCAGACAAAAGTAAGCAGCTTCACACACATGTTGATATTGTGAATCAATGCAGCAGATGGTGCTCATCTCTGCCTGGAGGATGTCGTCAAAAAAGATTCAACCGTATTGTGAAAGATTTTCATTTTGGCCATTAATTCACTGACTGGTAGAGTACTGACATACTGGATAGTTTTCGGGTGAATTACTGCCATGACGTAATTGAAGAGGCAAG
The DNA here is from genome assembly GCF_051943395.1 of Hippocampus bargibanti. Taxonomy (NCBI): domain Eukaryota; kingdom Metazoa; phylum Chordata; class Actinopteri; order Syngnathiformes; family Syngnathidae; genus Hippocampus; species Hippocampus bargibanti. The sequence goes on along the minus strand of NC_142749.1, from coordinate 7,295,277 downwards.
AAGGTGGTGTGGTTTCACTCACTCAGACCACTTGGGTGTGAGCTCATCGGATGGGGCTTCTCAGGTTCAAAAAGTCGGGCAGCAGTGATTAAAGTCACAATTTAATGTGGTTGATATTCCAATACAACCATATTCAACCCAACCAATTGAGATGGATCCCCACCGCACAAGGATTTTTGGTCCTGTTAAGAACCAGTTAACTTGTGGTTTTATTCACTTCAATACAACGGGGGAATGCTCCTTGTCTTTGCATGAACTGTAGCAGTGTAATTTAGCAAAAGCCCTAATACTGTGAAGGCGTTCAATTTTAGTTAGGCCCAAAGTGGAGGATGAACCCACTTTACAAATGCTATGTGCTGATAATCATTCCGGGTTAAGTATAATAAGGAGAAAGAACCAAATCACAATCTACATTTTATTGTAACCGCGTGATTGTTCAGAAGTTAATTCCAACTCCATACTGAATAGGTTCTGTATTGACGTGTCTGCGGGGCCTCGATCACACAGTTGCCAGTACCAACTTTGTGTTATGTAATTCTAAAGCGAGCAGATGTGGGCGGCATGATGATGATCAAAATCAACAATTACAATTGCTGTCTGTATTGATGGCACAGTTCAATACTTGGCTGTTGACTCACAGGGCATGGTTATTAAGGGTGTCCAGACTTTTTCTCATCTTAACTTCATCACCTCCTTCAAGAAAAAAAAGATAATAATACAAACACACACATTTCCTTCTTATTTTATTACAAATGAGTTTCAATGCGTGAACATGAGCAATGTCCTCGACCAGCCATCCTCTTTTGCACTGCAATCTGGTAGGATCCTATTGGGGTTATTTTATTCATTTAGAATCAATGGAAGGAAAAAAGAGAGAAATATGCAGTGGCACCATAAACATCAGTGCTACTGTCATTAGAGTTACTTAGAAACACATTTAAATCTCATAACCTTGCTGGTCACAGATAATGCAGTAGAACAGCCACCGTGCACCAAGCGGGCTGGCATGTTGCTAAATGCGTTCACCCTCCACACCCCACAGGATGCATATTTGGCACTGTGCCAAATTGCAGTGAGCAAAGAGCCAATTGGACTCACTTGCTTCTCCTCTATTTAGGAACATGACAAATAATACAAAATTGATGCTAAAAATGATATTCCAAAGCAATAGGCAACCATTTAGAATCCCTGGAAGCATTGACAATTTTAAATGTGTGAAATATGCATGCAACATGAATGATGTCAATACAATTTCAATATTTGCATATTACTTTGTGATGATTATTTGGTAGTTTCAATATTAATCTCTAAAATGAGAATGTCGGCACATTCTTTACATCACCTTTGTCTGGTTTCAAATGTAGACACGAAAGCCTCTGAATATGATGTTGCAGACATTTTGGATAACTCAGATTTGTGGAAACTGTTTGAAGACCACTTGATGATCCAACACGACTGTGGATGAATTTGTGTTACTGTCGATGCTTTGTCTCAATGCTTTGATCAAGAAAGTGCAAACTGGATCTTTTGTCCATCAAGACCCAAATAAACAAAACTCATATTTTGGGACCGCTTTAGAGGTTTCTTAATCCGATGCAGGTTCAAATCTGGGACAGTTGTTATTTCTTTCCCCCTGCTCCGATGATTTTTTATTTTTTTTGGGGGGGCCGGGGGTCATTTGAGGACTGCAAGTCTGTTGGGAGTGCCTGCTTCCTCAGCGGGCAAGTTAATGAGCTGGCTCGTTTGCCTTTCTTTATAATTCAATGCTGAAAGAAACCAGCAATCCCTGATGTCTGCTACATCATCATACAGACGTATCGCGCTCAAGCCATATTACGAGCTTTAAGAAATATTTTTTAGTCTCTTCTTCCCTCCTAATACCTTTTCAAGGAACACGCTACAGATGGTCCAGCTGCATAAGTAGTCACGCTAAAAATGAACACACAGCTTTGAGGCAGCACAAGTGAGCCATGTGCATAAATTGATACATGTGCGCCCTTTTAAAACCCGCGCCGCTTTTTGTGATAAATGTGACATGCAATGAAGTCTTACTGATATAGCAGCATCATATCTGTCACAGTGCATGTGAAATCATTATTGTGAAAACATTGTCAAAATAGAACGACTGAGTGCTACAGGGTGAAAAGCGAGACAATCGGAAAGGGTTGTAATAGAATTTTCAAATCAGTAATGTGAGAAAACTAGTCAGCAAATTCCGAAAGGAGCCAGGCAATGTTTTTTTTTTCTTCCCGACATATCTGGCACAGAAAGCAACACACTGATTCAAGATTGGTAACATTCAAATACAAGTACAACAGGTAAAGAACACACTGGTTTACAATGTTTTCAAAACTATTATCAAAGACACGTCGACACCTTGCAAATCTTTCGGCTTACAGTAAATGCAAAACGGATTCGCTCATACGAGTCTGCGGCCCAAAGAGAATATTTCGATGTAAATTCATAAAGCATGAAATTAAACAACTTCCTTCTACTCAGTAGAATCTACTGCCATTTGCATATAAAGTCTATAAAAACCGCAGAATAACGACCACTGACCCCTTTCCAGTGCGGTCTATAAGCTCAGGGAAGACTTTTTTTTGTTTGGTTGGCTGACGTAATTGAAAAAAAAAAACAACAACAACAATTGGACACGAAATTTAAGAAAAATGGTTGACCAGAAGAGTGTAAAAACAATACATAGCATGATGATGAAACATAACTGTAGAAAATATACAGAACATATATAAAACTCCCATTATTAATAAACATTACAAAAATAAATAAGTATTTCCCGGTCAATGTTTTAACACTGACACCGGTGAAAGAAAGTGAAGGCAGTTTGTTTTCTATTAGGGAAATTTTCAATATCTGATTAAAAATAGTGCAGTATATACCTGCTGAAAAAAATGCTAATGGTTTTTATGATGTCCATCATAAATCAAGTATTTTTGCAAGGGGGAAAAAAGGCAAAAATTAAGCACAATGTACCAAATGTGAGCATGTTTGATCATCGCTAAAAAAATATTAACATCATGCAATTATTTTGACAACATGGATTAAATTCAAATGAAAATGGCCTGTGGTAAGACACTATAACAATAGTTCTCAGCAAAAATATCGTTCTTGGTTAAATTTTAGAATCCAGCACAGTGTATAGCATCAAAAATGTGCAAAATAATTAGCATGCCTTGTGAGCAGCTCCGAAAATATCAATTCTGCTCCATTACTAAATTCTTTCTATAAAAGAAGTTTACAGTATAAACACAGACTCACAACAGGAAGCAACTACGGTAGGCCTAAATATGGCAAACTCCTGCCACTAAATAGTTAACAGTAAATAATTTATAGCCGATGTTTCACTATCATATATCACTTTAGTGTTTTTTATTTTTTTCTGACGTACGACCCATAAGATGATGCTGAATGGACCTGATTAAATTCTCGTTCACAGTAGAGGTGTTCACAGTGAGTCATTCATTCTCTAATCAAAGCATCTGTCTGTTATCCAAACAGCTTTGACCTCAAGGGTCGAAAAAGCCTTCATAGAACAGTAATGCATCGTCACAAGGGCCACAGTGAGGATAAGGCAGGAAAAGAGTGTCACTGGAAAACAAATGATTTTGGCTCCTTCACTTAAAGATGCTGAATTAAATATAGAGCACATTTGTTCTGCGGGGTGTCAATAAGAGAGACTTGTAAGCTCCATTGTCAATACATTGTAAACATTTTAAATACTCTCTGATGCTATAAAATTCAATTTAGAGAGAGCATTGGAGTTGACATTGTCAGCAAGCAGAGATAAGTCAAGAGGGGGGTAAAAAAATCTTGTGTGACTGTACCAGACCTTAAGTGTAACTCACCAGACCATTACACAATCGCAGCTCATGTAATGTACCCAACATCCATTTAGGATTCAGCTGCACAACTGATTTTCCACCAATGTTTTATAATGTGGTACCACATTACAATTATACAAAGGTCCCTTAAAAAAGTATACTCAGCCTATGTATGCACACTTGGGGTAAAAAGAACATGTATACACCCATAGCAGTTATCAATTTGACTGCAAATGATACCAAAAACATTCTTAACTGACAGTGTCTTCTACTCTGTACAGAATTCTTGATAGAACATTTGTATTAGCTCATCTGATGTTGGGCACGCGTACACTACCTAATATCCAAATGACGTCACTCGTAGCTAGTCACTTCCCAAAAGAATAAAAGTCTTTCAACCTTTGTTTGATGAACTCTGCATTTGAGGATGATGTAACTTTGGTGGTGTTACCTGCCTTTTGGCACTCTTACTTAAATATCAATGCACACCATGAACACGTGTAGCCATTTCTAGGAGGTGTTTGCCAGTTTGACAACATAGCTCCCAGATTAATGCTACTCACATCTGTATTAGGTCCATGTAGCGTATTTGACATGACAACAATGTGTTAAAGTGCATTGTAAAAGTGTGTCTGTTGCTACATGTTGGAACGTATTGTAATAGTGTGGCAATGCAATTTTTGCATGCAAATATGGCTTCCGTTAAGCTGTATTTACACTCTGTCCCCCGGTGACCAGGTTTGTCCAAATTGTAGTACATCATGGTAATTTAGTCAATTTTTCCCTCTGTATTCAAGTGTTGTTAGGTTTTCTGACAGTTTGTCTATCCATGACAAGTCATCTGGGGAGAGTACTACTGAATCCTGGAAACTCAAGGATGCACTGACTCCACTACGATCCCTCCTGCGCTGTCCTGTTCTGATGGAACACAATGTAAACATAGCCTTAACAGTGTTCATATGGTTGTTCATGTAAATGACAGGAAGAAATAGGCATAAAGGGGAATAAAAGAGATATTTCCATACAATGTTCCATCTATATTGGCACATAATCTATTGACAGCATACTGGATGATGATCAAGTTAAATAGCTACTCAAGTGGTCATTTATCAGTTTGTCTCATGTTTCACAGTATAAAAGTGCATTAATTGCCAAACAACTCCCCATTTTCCTATTGTAATAACCTGCTTCGCAAAACCAAATTACCGTAGTGTGTACCAGTCTCTTTCACACCTGGGTCTCAACACCATCAAGTTTAGGCATCAGGATGCGAGGAGTCACCCCGGAGTTGAGGTCCCTCTCAAACTCCAAAAGCTGCCCCATGAAGTTTAAGTTGGGGGACACCACGGGACGGCGGCTGCGTACGTATTTGTAGGCATCTGTCATTGTCATGAGGGTGTGCTTCATTAGATAGGCGATGACAATGGTTGCGGAACGGGATACGCCTGCCTGGCAGTGCACCAATACGCCCTGTCCACTCTGATATGCTTCCTCTGTGGATGGAGGGGATTGAGGGGTGGGAAAAAGACAATTATACTTATAATCAAAAATATATAGTGATGAGGACAATCATGTACTCCAAATGCATACCGTGCTCCCCTGAAGGAGCTCAGACTGGACTTATTTAATGTAAAAAGGGACCTGGGGTACTTGTGTTCTGTACCCCGTGAAGCCAAAGCTCTCCTTGTAGATGAGATCTCAACATCAAATATTCTTTAATTACATTTTTTAAATTAATTTCTTAAATAATACTGAACTTGCAGTCCAGGCATTGGTGTCAAATCCAGGTCATGAAGTTGAGAACCCTTTTACAGTTTATATTTAGCTTCAGGTGGAGACCAAAAATTTGAATATAACAAGCCAGCTCATTAACTTGCACAGTGAGGACACGACACTCCCAGGAGGCCGATGCGGTCCCCACAAGTGGGCCTACTCAACCGGGACTTAAAAGAGCTCCCTGGGAGAAGTCATTAGACTGCCAGTTGTGTAGAAGTACCAGAAGGTGAAGGTTTTTACTTGACACATTTGAGTAAGAGTGTTCCAGATCCCAAGAGCCATCCATTAATTCCTTTTATTTGTTTATTTATTATTAGTTTTTGCATGTATTATATGCCAATTGGAGAAAGCAGCATAGGTGCATATCTAGAATCGGGCATGCTATTTTGACTTATTACCAAACAGAAGAGTCAAATGGAATTGGTTGAACCATCTCACCAATGAACTCAAAAACCTCCTCAAAGTATTGTCGAAGGTTTTGTTTGCTGTTGTCTGTAGCTGGCAGCCTTTTGTAGTGCAGTCCTGATTTGAGGTGGAAGAGAGGGAGGTGTGTGGTCACGTTGACCACATAGCCGATGTTGAGGTGCAACAGCAGATCCAGATCTTGAGCATCTCTCTCATTCCCAAGATACAAGAATGGCAGGATGGCACTGATCGCAGCGTTCTCCGCATCGGGAGTCATCGCGGATTCGTCAGACAGTGAGGCGGGTAGTGAAGAGGAGAGCGGCAGAGTAAGGTGCACTATGGGAGAACAAGATGACATATTGAGAGAATTCTCCTACTTACGTTTGAATACTTTAAAGCATATTTTCATCAGTGCTAACTAGCTGGAATTTGATCAACGGATCATTTTTATTATGCCCCGGAATACAGAATGAGAGTAAGAATCTTACTTCTACTCTTCTCCTCATTTTGATCTCTATTGAGTGAGTTCAGAGCCAAATGAAGAGACTGAGCCGATGGTAGAGAATGTCCCACATCTCTCTGCCCAGGTTTGGGTTTGATGAATGTGCTTGGAGCGGATGGAGGAGGTGAAAAGGAAACCGGCGACGGTGAAGGGGAGGGGAGTGAGGGCGAGAAAGGATATGGTGTTTCTCGATTGCGCTCAAGTGGGCCTGCCGTGCTTGCATCGTCTGCTTTATTAAGAAGCCTTCTGAGTGAGCTCCGTTGTTCGTCACATCCTGGTCCAGACCTGCAGCCCAAAAAATCCAGGGCGGCCATCTTGTCTTGTTGCAGTCGCCGCCGACCAGCTTGGTCCGTGAGTTGAGCGTGTGCGTACTCCTGCAGGTTTTCACAGTCGAGACGGACGAGCCCGGTTCTTTTGCTCTCATTTTGGATCTGCCTCGAAGTCGTCTTTCCGATTCCTATTCCGGCACAGTGATTCTGTTGGGCTGTAGAATAGGTCATCTTTCTCGCCAGTTCTTCGGGCCAGATAGTTTGTACGCTGTAGTCATCATCGTCGGTTTGAAACATGGAAGCCGAATGTGGTGCTCCGATGCTTCTTCCTGGGGGTTTGCCTCTACGAGGATTGAATGTTACCACGATGGGGTCACTGCTACAATAGCTGCAGGTGGAGCTTCCTGTGCGGGAGGCTTTGGGATTACAGCCCGTGACACAGCTTTGTATTGCCCGAAGAGGGGCAGAAGAGGATATTGGGGTACAAGGCAGACATCCCCCAACCATTTTCTTCCGAAGAATAGCGGGGCTCTCAAAGTTTCCAGCCTCACTGGAGCAGGAGGCACAGCGGATAGGTTTGAACAGGCTTGATCGGTGTTCAGACACAGTGCTGTTAGTTGAGGAAGTGTTTGAGGTGGAGGCGGTGGAGAGACACCCTCCCAAATTTCTCAGACCCATTTCTTTGCCTCCTTTTTTTACTGCCCCAACGTTATGAGCCCAAGAAAACGAGGTAGAAGAACTACCACCTCCTTGGCAACTGGAGGCATGTTCTTTAGACCCTCTACAGCGTATCAACCTCCAGCAACCGCATCCAAAGGGGTGGCCGCAGTCAATTGTGCAGGTGTGGTCAGGACTGGGAAACCCTCCTGTGTGGGAAGTGCATGGGGACAAGGGAAGACCATGAAGAATATGAGGATGGTGGTCCCTGTGGCGAGATGGCCGAGGCTGGCTAAATTGTTGGAAGGAGACAGGGATGCGCGCGGGTTGGGGGGGAGAAGAAGATGGATGATTGGTGTTTAGGATGGATGCATGGGGAACAGGGACGGAATTGTGGTGGTAGGGAAGACTGTGGCGCACGGTGCCCAGCTTGGAGCTCTTGTGATTCAGTGAAGTGAATTCGGGCTCAGGTCTTTTCAGAAGAAGGTTCGTGTTTTCCTTCTCTTTTACATCCCTGAGCTTGTACGGCTGTGCCTGCGCAGGGACAAATTGCAGAACTCCGGCGGCTGACGACAGCTGACTGTGTCGACTTCGCTGTAATTTGTGGTCGCCTCCACCTGCCCGCTCAGCGCCGCCAGTTCTCCCCCCAGTGTGATCTGAATGCGAAGGGGCACATTGTCTCTGTGTACAATTGGCGCTTCCGCTGTGGCCTAGGGGGTTGCTGATCCCTGTTCTCCCGCCCTTGTCCAGAGTCAATCTGATATCAATCGTATGTGTGTGGGATGGCAGTCGTGGGCTAAGAGTTACGGTTCCATTGCTGTGACAGTGGCTTGGGATGTTCCTGTAACCCGGCGGCGCAACGGAATGATCGCCTGGGATTCTCTGTCCACGGGAAGATCTGCGTTTGCATTCCAAAGTCAGAGATTTACAGGTGGGTGGGTAGAAATGAGGCTGGGAAAAGTGAGGCTGTGGAGTCCGGTTGATTTGCCCATTGGAAGAGGCGGCTATCTGAGACGAGTGACGTGGAATGGATTGCGGAGAAGCCTCGCACAAGGCAATGTTTTTAGGCCGCTGGATGACCACTATACGCTCGTCGAGAGGAAGAGGAGGCATCTGGGTTCATGGGAAGCTGTCCAGTCAAAAGGAGGAAAGACGAGGCCAAAGGATTAGTCACGACATTGTACTTGGATAAAAACAGAGAAGAAAATGTGGGTCAGACTTTAAATCCCATTCTTTTTTTTGGTCCAAAATTAGGATCATTTGCCTTGGGCCTTTTCTATTTGAACAGACCCGTTGCTGTGTCATTGTTGGCACGACTAGTCAAATATTTATGAAATGTAAAGTCAAATCCCACAAGCACCACTGACAACATAAGATTGGATATGTTTTCAGTCTGATTTTTTTTTTTTAAACACTCTGAAGCACCTCTGCTGTCTGAGGAAAATGAAAACATAGCATAGGATCAAACAGTAATAATGTCACATCTCATATTAAATATTTTTCCACTGCGAGACTAATAAAGGCAAATCCAATCCAATATGAACTTGTCACACAGAATTATTTCATCATTGGCATCACAAATGCCAGATGAAAATTACACCCACTGGTGCACATTTGACCCTAATGGATAACATTGCGGCAAGGAACCGCCACTCCCTTTGCCATATCCATTTAAATGTGCACATCTTGTTTTGTTTTTGCTCACTTGTATCAGTGTTCATCAATATATCCAAAAAGTTGGCATCCCCGAAACAGAGGGTGCCATAATAATGAAACATTAAATCAGAAAAGGTTGCAACGGTATGCTAATCCGGATTGGCAATTTGCTTCTTAAAAGCTTGTTTACAAACATTATGATGAACTTGCAACAACCTTCATCCCTGAAGACTCATCAAGCCTTAGCCAAACACATTTACTGATGTAAGGGATAATGTTGGAATCAGGGTGGGGGCGAGGAAGGCAATTCTGCTCCGACTGAGCCATTTTCCTGCGCGTTTTCGAAGAGTCCCTCTTCCACCATACACGATTGAAATGAAAAGGTCATCAACCGGTTCTGGAAGAGTCTGATAATGATTGTTTGAATCAAGTGTGTTGGAATTGGGAATCTTGTGAAACAAGCAGCACTGCGGCTCTCTTGGGCCGTAGCGGCCATGTGATAAATGTCTACTCTTGAACAAAACGGACTGTTTGCTCCTGTGGTCAAGATGTGCCACACACAAATAGATATGGTTTATTTTTGACAAAATGATTCCAACTGGTTGGCTGAATCGGAGATGGACATTTGTCTTAGTACAAAACAAAACTAAACAGATCACAACATACACAAAACAATTAGTTTTTCCCACCACGACACGGCACAAATAGATCACAGCTCATTAAAAGGCCACTTTGTGTTTATTTGAGCCATTTAATCACCGCAATATTTGTCATTAACATTTAATGACTTGTTGGAACGCAACACAATAGAAAACCAATCCCGATGAACACACGCTGATGAATGGGGATCATTTGTGATATGAAATGACTCTGGGGTTCATTAATCTGTCGATTAAATACGTTTATCTATTTTTCAGCTCATTGGAAAGCTGGTCCAGTTACCACGCACTTTGTTTTTGGTGCAAGGTGTTCAGCAAGCTTCTGTATACTGCTCGACTGGGCAGTTTTTGTTGTTGTGGTTTCTTTCTTTTCAATTTGAGAGGCTTATTGAGTGTAGTATTGGATTGGATTTGCTTTAGTAGTCTCACAGTGGAGAAATTTACATTTAAATTCATTTAAAACAATGTCTTGATTGATATTACTGGCCGCAAGTTTGACATTTTGTGATATTGTTCAGAAATAGCTTTTCTTCTTCTTCTTTTCCTTTTGGCTTTTCCCTTCAAATTGAAAACAGCATGACAAATGCTCTACATTAAGTTTTTTTTTTTTGTTGAGATGGTGACATACAGAGAGTGAAGTGACAGACTATTTAACACTGATGTTAAACGTTCTCTGTGGTCAAACGCGATGCAGGGCAAGCGTGAGGAGAGCAAAGTATCTGGATGCCATAAAGTTACCCTATTTTTTAGACTATAATGGTATTTTGCCAATACTTATATAGTGAAGAAAAAAATCGTATTTTTTCCCCAGTGGTCACATTAGAATAGTTTATATCATGTTTCAAAGTGGAATTGTAAACAAACTGTACACCTACAGCACATTGAAGAGCGGTTCATCATAATGCTACCCTAAATTTTTGGTGAAAGAAAAGTCGGCTTTCACCTTCATAAAAATAAGAAAATCTTTATTTGTCTAAATATGTATGTTTGTATGTAGTATGTTTATTTGTCTGTATATTCATATACATTCCCAATTTACACCAAGTAAGAAGAATAAAATGTATAGGAACTACTGTAAAGGCACCCATTCTTGCGACGCCATTTTACCCACAATGACACAAATAATTCCAATAATAATTGTTATCGTCTTTTTTGTTTTTTGTGGTCGACTTGACCAATACAGTACCATCAATTACTATATTTCAATAGCGCGTGTGTGCATCGGGTTAATTTTCAATTGTTCCCAACAGACAGATTGAATCACACCGTAAACAAACACAGCAGGGGAAAATAAACAAAGCTCGAATAGTCTGGGGATGGCCTTCATCCCCCACACCAAACAGATACCGACCCAATGACAAGGCAACCTGATCTTTGGTATCCTCATGATCACGTCCATGCACACAATCTGCTGATGGTGTCCTCATCTTTTGTGTGTGTGTGTTTTTTCCTTTTTCAGTTTAGCCTGTGGTAGAAAGGGGGGGGGGGGGGGGTTGCATTGACCCAGATTTGTCATGGTGGAAGCCGCTATGTCTCTGATCGCCACTCTCGACACTGCCACTGAAGGCCAGCTAGTGGCCTTTTCACTCCCTCGTTGCTGTATATTCAGACGGCAGTCATAGTCCCGAAGACAATGAATGGACCAAAAAAAGAGTAAAACAAATAAATAAAAAAGACAATCCGAGCATGCTCTTTATGTCATCACTCATGTGACACGCTGACGCGATCAAGGTGAAAGGGACAAATTTTAACATTTGAGTGGATCACCAGATTGGCAAGCAGTGTTTCTCTGTTCCAGCTTCAAAAATCAACTCATCATTCTTTCAAACGTGCATGTTTCATCCAAATAATGTTTTCTCTAACTATATGTTAAATGTTTAAACTTGAATAGAATTCATTTAAAGGTCATACATGAGCCTACATGATCGATCGAAAGTAACAATTTAAAGTTTGATGCATTGACAGTTACAAAATAAAATGCTTTTGTTGCCCATTTACTCGTGAATGTGCAAGCCAATACCCCTTTGGTAAAATGTTTGTTGCAAGTACGTTTACACAAAAATGTGTCTTCCACTCCACAGTGGCATTTATAAGTGTAACAAAATGTTATCTACAGTAAAAAACGATGAGACAGCTCTGGAATGAATCTCATTAGATGTTCTCCCTGTTCCTAATGTTGTTGTTGAACAAGTATTGCAAAACACAAAAGTAGAAAAACTTTTTCAGTCATCTCTCACAGCAGTGGGTGATAATGGTCCCTTGCCACCCCTTAAGTAATCATCTCGCTCCCGTTTATTGGTGCCTGAGTTCCTCGCAAGAGTCTTAAGGGTATTTATTGTATTTATTTATTGAATATATTTTATTGCTTTGCCAACAACAGCAGCAAGAGCAGAACTACAGTGATTATCTGTGTGCACTTGGAGTCATCGATCACAGCAGCGGTTTCTTGTCATGTCAAATGCGCCTTCAGATACGGTGCAGCATTCGGGGAAGGAGAAACAGTTGAGGGAATTTCTTTTTGGGAACCAATGCTTACTGGGCTGTAAAAGATGAAATACAGTCTTTGTGTTTCTTGTGCCTGCGGCTAAAAGACATTACATGTACCTGAATGTGTCCGGCATGAAACAAACAGCAGATGCACTGTGCACTTGCAAATGGCAAAAGTGAGGATGTTCAATCAATCATGGAATAAATTACACAGTGTAGGTTCTTTTTTAAATGATATGACATTATTTATTTATTCCACGGCGGAGGCTCCCTGAGTTGTTTGGAATGACATTAATCAATGTTGCATGTATTTATTGTGTGAGCGTGCATGTGCCTCCCACCAAACTGGACAGACGAATATGTCCTGACAATGACCGAAGGACAAAGAAAAACAAATTTTACTGCATCACTGTGTATGAAATTATTGTACCATTTGTAATTGTTGTCAACTTGCACAGTAATCAGCCTTTTAACTCATTCACTGCCAGACATGTGCAAATAAGTGTCCACTCCAGTGCCAGGGTTTTTGTCATTTTCAGTCAAATTTCAGGAGCCACAGAATATTGCCTTTTAGGACTACATAAACATTCAATGCAGCGTAAGAAACCTTCACCTTTCTTCTTTCATCAGAAAAAGAATTGATTCCTAAATTATATGGGTCTGGAGTTATATGAGCTTGAAATGAGGGTGGCTGTCTTAAATACAATGCCATACATACATATTAGTTTATACAGCTTTTGAACAACAGTAGAAGCTGTAACAAAGTGCTGACATGGAAAAAAGGTAAATGCTGTCCCCTTGTGGAAGGGAAAAACATTACCAGATTTCTGGCCAGCGCTTTATCAGCCCCCCAGCATGAAAACCAAAACCCGAGCAAATTCGGGAATGGCGCTCTACGTCATATTTTCAATTCCCAAGTACATTCGTGAATGGCAGTGAATGAGTTAGTGACCACTTTGATCCTTTGATGCTGTTTTTGTTGCAAAAATCTTGCAAAGTAAATAAAACACATGGTCGATTTTTTTTTCATCCCTTCAGTTAATAAAGAAAACATGAGACTTCCATGCAGTGTGACAAAGCGTCGCCTTTACACCGGTGTCACAGCATCGTGTCTGGTCTTGACCCAAACATTTGAAGTGTCGCTTGCAACAGCAGCTGGATTGTGTGTGGAAGGGAGAAATCGGCTCAAAGAAAATCGGTAAAAACGTAATATAAATGGTAATAAAAGCAGCCGTGATGATAGAAAATTGCAAATGTTGATATGTTGACAATGTCAAAGGGCTTATCAGAAACGGACCAACTAGGCTGAGCAGCTAAATGGGGAACCGGTCTTGTCTGCAGCCTGAGAAGGTGTGGCCAATGCATTCTGAGTCACTTTTAATTATGCCCACAATGAATCATACCGCCAATTTACAGTCCCAAGCGCATAACAATGCACGGAAGCTCGGTACAAGACGTTTACTTATTCTTATCGTTCGACTTCAGACCGTATTATTACAGCAACATGAACCTTGAACCAACCTTGGATCAGTTCTTCACAAAACGCCAGGCAAAAACCACTTCTAAGAGAGACTCAAGGGCAAAAAACGATGATGATGCATAATTTTTATTCTTTATTTATAACATTGTGCGCAACTGCAATTTATTGTGCAATAATCTACTGGAATTATAACATGTATGTGTTACATATTTTGATCAATTTGTACGTTTTATAATACATTTACGGCTGAATTTGGGGGTGCTCGGAACGGATTTGGGCATTTAAATGGAAAACGTGTCTCTATTAATGAAACGGCTCTGGAAGAAATTTCAAAAATAGAACATTTTGTAAGTAGAGGTCCCACTTTATTTTGCATTACGAGCAGTAGAAGTAGGACAGTTTGGCTTTTGAAAAATTGGTCTACAATCAAACTGTGGCCTCAGGGTTCTTAAACATCAATTGGATGTCAAATACTTTTAAGTCAGAACTAGATAATTCTTTGCTACCCTTTTTTGAAATGCCATCCAAAAAGGGAAAATAAAGGATTCAGTCTTGACCGTAGACATAGATGATTGTAAGTGTAAGATCATATAAATTGGTGGGCATAAAACACATTTATCGATAATTTATAGACGAACCCCTGCTAGTCAGTCCATCTCATCTAAACCAAAAAGATTTATTCCCACGAAAAGTTCCCATTTGTCTAATCCGCGGCCATGTTCATCAGAAGAAGAAAAAAGTGTGGCCTGATATCGAAGACTAAGAATAGCAATAGAGGAGAAGCTCCTTAGAAAAGAAACGTCGGAATTTGAGTCCTCTGTCAGATAAAGAAAAAAGAAGCCCACAGTCTGCTTCAAAGACTAATCTCTTCTGGTAACGAGTTTCTGAAGCTTCACTGTCATGGCGAGTTATTGGGGGTTATTGTAACAATTTGACAGTTTAAATCACATTGCCAAATGCCCAAAATATTGATGCTTTGAACCAAGTGCTTCCAGTAGTCAAATCTATTGCATGGCCCGATTTTGATACAGACGGCAAATCCCAGAAAATTGGGACATTGTATGCAACATAGAAATAGAATTGGAGAAACATTTAAAATCCTTGCAAAGCAACTTTTTTTCCGTTGCTTTGTGTGGTTATTGCAACTCTGACTTTCGAAACATGCCCCTTAGAATGACACGGCTCAATCTCCACTCAGCAGCTGCAAACTGTATAACTGTCAAATATTGGATGAAAAAAATGACAAATTGAGAATATGGTTTATTCTGGTTGCAGTTTGAGTAGGAATTCCACTGAACAGTCTATTTTTAAAACCCCAAATAATTTAATGCACAAAGTACAGTACTGTCTTCAGATGGACATTATTAAGAAAGGTTGGACAGCCCCGAAGCTAGCAAAAATAGCAAAGAATATCGCAATTTTATGAGTTTATCATGAATCCACACGTTCATAGTAAAAATGTGAACAGTTTAAGGGCATTATTTCTAAAGTTTCTTCAAGTCCCAAGTTATTTCCTGGCTAGCAGCATCCTATAATGGACGTGTAGTAAATCACACCACACTCACAGCTGTGGACTGATTCAGACGTAGCATAACTGAAGGCCAAGGGTTAACATGTACGGCCCACCACTGATATCACCAATACAATTTGATCCTTGACCCTTTTTGTTTTTCTCCCAGTAAGCTCCTTGTTGTGTCTCATCTGCATGACCAAAAACATGAATAATTTTAAACAATTCTCTATTTTATGAAAATACAGTAAGTGATAAGTGAACACATTTAGCGCCTTTTCTCACATCCGCAAGGGGTCCCACTAACCAATTTTGCAGAATTAATTGCACTCCCGTCGTGTTCAAGCCTTATTTTCTACCTTTGACAGTATAAAGCTGCTCTGCGACTAAAAATACATCACTTAATATCAACAAACACGGTGCCATAGATGAATGAAGAAACGCGCTAACGCGATTCCTGGCGTTCTCCAGTCAGCGCAATTCACGCATTTCAAATGTAGCACGCGTGCAAACGTTAAATAGAAATTGCGTGTTCAACACACAAAGCCTGATGTAGACGTGCGGTGAATAGGACCCCCCACACATGTCACCAAGTGGACCGAGACATTTGCGCACGCAACCCGTCAGGCCCACCGAACCGGACGGTGACGGTTTGTCAAAAAAGGGAACGACTTACATCATGAGAAGTAGTCTTGGAGAGCAGTCGTCATTGAGACGCAGCGTCACCACTCGCCTTCATGCCTGCGCTGGTACCGTTGGATCTGGTCTGATCCAGATGTGTGTGGCGCCGAGGCAGCCCGCGCGCTCGCGTGGACATCGGGGCTTCAGAATGAGGAAGATACTTACATTTAAAGAACAAAAAAATCGATTTAGTTTGCATGAGCAGAAAAAAAACTAGCTAGCGTTTGGCCGAGTGAGTGTGTGTAAAGTGAGCAAGGGCGCGTGCGCGTTGGCACGTGTTCTCGTTGTGCGTGTTCTTGTGTGTGCGTGTGTGCGTGTGTGCGTGTGTGCGTGTGTCGGGCGTGCAGGGAAGTGGGCTCTTTTGTCTCTGCTGTGCATGACATCATCTCAGGCCAATGGGGGAGCGCACGAGACCAAGAAAGGCCACGGGCGTGCACGTTTGAGACACCCAGTCATGTTCACATTAGTCATGATCGTCATCCGATTTTTCGCCCCTCTCTTTTGCTATTTCGGGTCAATAACAAGACCACTGCGCTGTGAATTCAAATCATTTGAGTTGTTTATTTTTGGCAGCAAGGTGGTGCTAAAAACCATTAGGTGGCAAATGAAATTCACGTTCTGTACTGAAGTACATGTAGTAGAAAGGGGGGCATTGTTGATTTTATAACGACTCTGTTCAACGTAGGTGCATTATTATGACTCTTATAAGTAAAGACATGTTTTCAAAATGTTTAAAAATAGCTGGATTTTCACCTGCAATGAGTTTTCAGTAGTGCTTGTACAGTAACATGTTTTCATTCTTGAAGGATGAGTCCTTTACAAATTGTTAATTGCATGACTTTACAACCAAACGAAAACTCTCTTAGTTGAATATTTTTATATTAACTCATTCACTGCCCGACATGTGCAAAAATGTGTCCACTCCAGTGCCAGGGTTTTTGTCATTGTCACTTGAATTCCAGGACTGGTGGAATATTGAGTTTTAGGAATACATAAACATTCAATACAGCGTTAGAAACCTTAGACTTTCTTCCTTCATCAGAAAAAATAGTTAATTACTAAATTATATGGGTCTGGAGTAATATGACTTCGAAATGAGGGCGGCTGTCTAAAATACAATGCAAAACATACATAGTATTAGTTTTTATAGCGCTTGAACAACAGCTGAAGCTGGAACAAAGCGCTAACATGGGAAAAAGGGAAATGCTGCCTCATTGTGGAAAATAAAAAAAAACATTGCCAGTGGCCATGGCCAGCGCTTTATCGGCACCCAATCATGAAAAACAAAATCTGAACAAATTCGGCAATGGTGCTCTACGTCATATTTTCAATTCCCGAATAAATTCGTGAATGCCAGTGAATGAGTGAAATGACCCCTCTGCAAAAAAAAAGCATACTGTTTGTCTCATTAAATGTATGCAACAACGTCTGCAGTCAGCCAACAAATGATTGATCCGACTTTCTGTGAGCGACTGCTTTGCTATTGAGCTGAGCTGTCACTATTACTGACATAACTTACAATGCACTTTGGCAGTGAAGCGGAGAGGCTGTTCGTTTGGACTGCCAAATCATTTTATGTGCCTTTTAGCTTTGGACTCAATTTTATAGCTAGCATTTTTTTAGGGATGGGTGAGGATAGCTAAATTGTCATTATTCAATTTCATGCAGCTCATGGCAAAAATGTAAAATATTAACGCACTATCCATTTGTCAATGCATAATCAAACCAATAAGTCAGTGAGGCCACATCACATTAGCTTGTGGCGTCACCACTGTCCACTGAAACAAATGCGGCATGAAGTGCGATTGCCAGTCTGACAAGGAAGCATTTTTCATGAGACCTTAAAGGACCTCATCTGACTTTAAACACAGTAGCATAATCTGCCTTCAGCGGCTCTGCCCCCAAACGTTGGAACTCACTTCCTCCCAACATTCGTAACATCGATTCTCTGTGAGTCAAGTCCAGTGACGTGCAGTCAGGGGAGGCAAGGGAGGCTGTGCCTCACCTGTCATCATGGAAATATCAAATGAAAAAAATACATTAAACAGTTATTAGTGATTTAGTGATTTGTACTTTAAAGTTCTTTTCCATTTAACTTCACCATTTTGGATTTTTTTTCAAAATCGCTGAACTTTCACATTTACCGTTCAAATATTAAGTAGCCACAAGCGGTGAGGCAACAGCTGGCTGTAAAGTCACTTTACATTATAAACACTGTACTACAGTGGTTATTTTACTTTATTTTATTGTGTGCATAGGTGAGGCACACAGTTCTTCTGCCTCATGACAGGGGACGCGGGTGATTAGAGGTTCTTCTTGCGACTCCTCGGCTGCAGAATAATAGAATTGGTGACAGCAAGCTACAGTAAACATTTAGCAAGTTAAGTGCAACCATCCAGTCATTTTTTCGTGTTGCTTGGCCTCATTTTCAGAATGGAGGATTACATATATAAATTGAAAGAAATAGAGACTTTTAAAACTGAAGAAAGATAAGGAAGGCTTCTACAAAGAAGTTATCAATGCCTTTCTTCAGAAGGATGGACTTCATTTATAAGTAAAGGTAACACGATAATATTTTATTCTTTTTTTCTATGCTACAGTTTATATAAAGAATGCTGACATGACATTGTAAACAAAACATGTTGACTGTTGCCAATCAAATGGTGAATAAGCTACTCTGTAGAGTTTATATGTTTGTAAATCTGACTGTGATGACGTCAGTGCCTCACTCGCCAGGAACCTCACCGCAAGTCACTGGTCAAGTCCCATCTCAAAATCCACCTATTTAAAAGTGCATTTTCTGTGTAGCTCTCCCTCTTGTTTCTATTTATACTTGTATTTTATTTATTGTATTCTATTTGTGATTGTATTTTATTTATTATAGTACCTATGCTTGTCTGTGACTGTAAAGTGTCTTTGAGAGCTTTGAAAGGCGCTTAAAATGTATTATTATTATATTGAGCTGCAACATGTCTCTCAACTACTGCCAGCAGCCACTGACTCCATTTCCCCTGTAGAAGAATTTACAGTATGTGTAACCCCAGCCTCTACTGTAGCGCCTTATGTGGTTTGCCTTTTATTTGGAAAACGTTTATAGATTTGGAAAAATGTGTTCAATTCATTGAAGGTATTCCTTATATAAGGAAAAAGATTGAGAATACACCATTCATTGGGGGTGCACCTTATACTCCGGTGTGCCTTATGCATGGGAAAATACGGTATAATTTTTCCAAATAAAAGGCAGACCACATTATATGTTGCAACCGTAGAGGTTGGAATTACGCACGACTTCTTCTATGTGGGGAAATGGAGTCGTTGGCTGCTAACAGTAGTTGTGAGACCTGTTGTGGCTCAGTATTGCTTCACATATATAGAAGGCGCACCTGCATATAAGGCGTAGGGTCATCTTTTCAAGAAAATCAAGGCTTTTGGGTACGCCTTTATACACCGAAAAATACGGTATTTAAACCTTCCGTGCATCCTGTAATCTGATAACACGAGAACCAGTCCACTTTATTAACTGCTGTCCCTGAGAGGATTAAGTGATCACACTATAATGCAAATTTCCCCATTGCGGGACGAATAAAGGTATTCTGATTCTGATTCTGATATAATAATAATAATAATAATAATAATACCTTTTATTTCTAAGCGCCTTTCAAAACTAAGGGACACTTTAGTCACGGGATAAGAACGTTATGTTTTATTTTTACCTGAAAACAAGCTTAATAGCAAAGTTCTAAATGCAAGTATATGGCACAAAAAAAGTTAAACACAACTGACATGCATTTTGGCAGTAACATATCCTGTATAATAAAACCAGGGCAAAGTAGTGTTTTAAATAATGAAATGGCCAGGGAATAATCCAGTTATTATTATAAATTCTCTCATTACGTTCTGTAGTCAGCAATCCATAACCTTATACAATAGGAAATGGTTAGTTAACATACTGTGTATTCTATTTAAATGACATTGTCAGCCCATAATTTAGACACGTGGGTCATAATCCGTTTCTTACTCACCAAGAGGGGATCAAATTACTATACTTAACAACTGTTCATAATGTACACGCTGCTTAAACCCACAAATGGGCCCCACAGAAGTGATTGCGCGATTGATTAGGATACTACTTAACAACTGAAATGGTTCTACTTTATATTACTTCAATATTAATGATATTGCACCAACATTAATTTTGATCACTTAAAAATACCTACTTTTTTCCATCAATCTAGTCAAATCACATTAATTTTTATAATTTATTTCTCGCATCTCAGTTACTTATCAATGATCTGCTTGACTGTACACAGCGTGTGACATCCACTTTCTTGTACACGTGACATACAGTACGCAGTTGTTGGACAATGATGTCATGAGGGAAATTACATCATCTCTTCTAATCACAGTGTATCGGGGCCCACTTCTTCAGGAGCAATCAAATGCCAAAGATTGAACCGCACCCTGAGATTCTACCAAAACAGAAGAAATGCAAGACATTTCACTGAATGTAACTTTGAAGCTCCTTGTGTGCTCTTTTTGAAGTTAATCACTGTGAAATATAATCTGGTGTTAAATTTGAACTTGGATCCTGCTAAATGTTTAAGGGGTGCAGTGACCGAGAGCTGACATTTGGGGGTTTAAGTTGACAATCACAAAAAAGATAAAGACTTTAGAAAATGATAGAGGGTTTTTAATGCATCCTTATGAATCTGCAAATGAAGACAATGAGGCATGATACATACCTTAAATTACAAACATTTATTTCCATTTTTTAAACTTTACATTAAACATGCATAACAATAGGTTCAAGTTTGACACTGACTGGAATTATTCTGTAAATATGGCTTTACTCAATGAATATAAATAAATAAATAAATAAATAAATACAGATAATCTCTTGACATGATACTGTCAATCTCAAAACAACAAGACCAGTTCAGTGATTGTGCTTATATTCAATGCAAACGTGGACTGCTTTTTTACTGTGCTTTTTCTAGGGCGATTTTATCGTGAACGGTCACAGTGTCAGTATAATCAATAAGAAATCAAGACACGTCACCAAACATTTTGTGGAACGCTAGAGCAAAATGCTTCTCGCCAATATGTACACACATACACACAAAGGTAAACACGCTCAAATTGTAAACACAATTTAAAGCAGGCACTCTGCCCTTTTGGGGACCTTTTTGTTATCCATTCTTTATTTTTTTTCAAGAAAATGTATTTTTAACTTGGACTATACCTAACATGACACCGATGAAGAGCGTTGAGATATTACTGCTGAGATTCCACGTTACAGGAGCACATCAACACACCGTTGTTCAAATATCACATATTGCACATTAAAATAGATTTCCAAGAAACTGTCCGATGCGTGCAGGAAAAAAAAAACTTTCACCAAATCCGCACACGCAATGTTCACCTCTTACATGACAAACGGTCAATATTTAATGTCAAACTCATGTAATAAATACCAATGCACACATTTTTACAGTTCCATTTCCTTCCGTGATATCTTCTGATTTAAGTCAGTCGTTATCCAATGCGCTAGATTAGATTTTTTTTCTCTCATACATTTTCTAGAAAGTCCTATCATAAAAATGTAAAAGGTCAAGAGAACTGAACAGAAACAAAGATAGGGAGCAAAAGGTTATCTGAGATCAACATGGATTAACAGGAAGAGAAAATGTATTTAGTTGACTTCTGTGAAAAAAAAAATACAACAACATTCTGTAAAAACATAGAGAGGCCACGTTTAGGCAATCCTCGCTATCTCAGAAGCCGGGCACGTGGCAGTAGGCCTCCAGCGAGGCCAACAGGATATAGATGAACCACAAGGAGAGGAAGAGGAAGAAGGTGAGGAGCTTGGCTGTCCGTGGGCCTCCAAGCTCGCCGCCTGATATGCTCGGACGGCGGCGGTAGAGCAGCACCGCCACGCACACCAGTGCCATGATGGTGAAGAGGGTGACTGAGAAGGCCAGGGAGCCCGGCTGAACCTTGAAACGTTTGCCTCTGGTCTTCCAGTAAACGGAGGCGATGGTCCACGCCACCCCGATGCCCAGGAACACATTGACCGCATTGCTGCCCGTGACGTTCCCGATGGACGCATCGGCGTATTGGTCCTGGATTGCGGCCACTTTACTCGCAAATGTGTCTGGAGCGGAAAGATAGGGCAGGAGATAATTTGTAAAATGCAATTGCCATTTGTCAGACGCTGAGTAGGAAAGAAAATGGCTGGATGGATGGTACTCTAGCTTTTGCACATTTCAGGGACAAATGCTCGCAGTTGTGTACTTTAGACGCTCACTGCTTTTGAGTTATGGCAAGCCAAAAATCAAAGGGACCCATTTTTTTGGAGGGCGGGAGGACTTCTTAATTGCTTCGAAAATTGCACAAACATGTACTTTTTTTAAAAACTCATTCACTGCCATTCACAAATTTATTCGAGAATTGAAAATATGACGTTGAGCGCCATTCCCGAATTTATTCGGGTTTTGGTTTTTCTTGCTTGTGTGCCGATAAAGCGCTGACAATGGCCTCTGCAATGTTTTTCCTTTCTACAAGGGGGCAGCATGTCCCTTTTTCCATCTTAGAGCTTTGTTCCAGCTTCAGTTGTTGTTAAATCGCTATATCAACTAATGTGTATTGCATTGTATTTTGGACAGCCGCCCTCATTTCAAACTCATCTAAATTCAGACCCATAGAATTTAGGAATTAACTCGTTTTTTTTTCAGATGACAGAACAGTCTAAGGTTTCTTGCGCTGCCTTGAATGTTTTGTAAGGCACTTATAAATGAAATGTATTATTATTATTATGTGGGTCCTGGAATTCAAGTGACAGTGACAAAAAACCTGGCACGGTAGTGGCCACATTTTTTAATCCTAATAATACATTTGATTTCTAAGCGCCTTTCAAAATTGTCAAGGTCACTTTACAGTCACAGCATAATTTTTTTGGGGTACATATTTGGCAGTAAATGAGTTAACAAGCTACCGTCGTAAAACATATGGTTTTGCAAGACTAACCTCCTTTTTGGCCCTTTCTCAAGATACACAACAAAAACTAACCCGCCTTCTCGCACAATCACTTTATTGTATTGTGTTTGTTGTGTTGTATTGAAATGTCAAAGGCAACAACATCAATTTAATTCTGAAACAAATGTTGGACAGCTCTAAAACAACGGACAGTTATATAATCTGAAGGGCACTCCAACAGGAAGGCTGATGGCGCTTCTTTCTGTTGCCAAGTTTCATAAACCTCGCTCCCACACGGAGGGGAAAAAGCACATAAATGAAAATTTTCCACTGATTGTTGTCAAAGGAACTGCATGTAAACCCGGAGCGCTTAGCATTTACTCTACCGTGCAATTAAAAGCAAACAAACATTTTTTTCTTGTGCCACTTGAAGAGAAATCAAGCGTTCAGAAATATTGTCATCATTGCAGTTAAGCCTAAATCACTTGTGCGTGTCTGTCTGTATTATAATGTCCCCTGGTGGCCATAGCGCACATATCAGAATGAACTCGACGGCTAAGACATTTGAATGGGCCAACCTCGACGAGAGCTTTTAATGTGGTCATGAAATCAATTAAATTAAAAAGTCAAATCGCTACAAAACTTTAATGTCAAATCGAGCTTCTCAACTTACTTTGACAAAGTTCCTTGGCACCAAATTCCGCAAGGTAACACCAAAAGTAATGCTGTTACTGCATTTGGCCCCACGATAAATGTGCAGATTTTTCTTTTTAAGGAATAATTAAAGCACGATTGATGGGGGCTATTGTGCCGCTCGACGCCACAGGGATGCTATATCTAGTGATTGTCACAGTTTATGATACTCTGAAATAGTAGAGCAGCAGCCCTTAATTGCTAGGATAGTTACTGCACTATTAATCAGGCTTGCTGATTTTTTTATGTAGAGTCACAAAACGTTGTCGTCTTCCTGAGTGATTAAAAATGACTCTCCCAAGCAGACAACAAATATCGGAGAAGGGGGGAGTAGTTTGATATAATTTACAACCTTACTTTCCTTCATTTATCCAAGAACAACCATCCGTCCATTTTCTGATCAACTTTGACTTCACAAGGCTCATGGGGGTTGCTGAAGCTTATGCCAGCTGTCGTATTACTTTTTCTAGAAAGTGCTATCCGGCAGAAGGCGAGGGACACCCTGAACTGGTTGTCAGCCAATCGTAAGGGTCACAGAGACAAACAACCATCCGAAGCTGACACAAAGGACAATTTGGAGTGTTCACTCAGCCTGCCTTGCATCTTTGCAACCTACCCTGTAACACCCAAGCCAAATTGAGTTCACGTTGAAAGCAAAGTTCTCGACAATGTTTGGGACGCAATGACTCATGAAGAGCATGTTAAGACATAGACAGAGTCAAAGGTCACTCAGTTCATCCCAAACAGCTGCTCCTACATCGGAAACAAACGTCAGACGTAACGACAGGAGACACCCACCTGGGACAGACGTGCCCAGGGCCACGAACACCACGGCAGTGACCGAGTCTTTCAGGCCGACGGTGCACCCGAAATGAGAGGCCAGATCCCCGGTCACAGCTGTCAGGATGCCAATTAACGAGATAGATACAAAGAAGCAGGCCCAGCCGTTCCAGTACTCGGTGGGAGGAACGAAAGCGAAGAGCACTTTCCAGAAAACTGTTAGGAAATGCATGATATAATCAAAGCAGGAGGGCAGGCGCTCTTCTCCGCTTTCTTCCTCATCGTCATCACCTAGGAGAAAGGTTGAAGAGACTTGAATTAAGACTGAAAAACATACACCATACCTGCACTATTTCAAATTTTAGGAGCCACCTATATGAAGGGGAGGTGCCACATTTAGTCAGCTATTGTCCTGTGAGTTGATTAGACGAAGACTTTGGTTCATCTGTGAGTGCATTTGAGGAACCAAACACCTACAGTGTTCTGATCCGTACCGATGTATCCTAATATCGTAGAGGTAACCCAAATCTTTGAATCAGCACATGGTTGTTTAACATTGCAAAATATCAGTGGCGGTCCGTCAAGGCCTGCAAAGTCTTCTCTGCTGGCCTGAACATATCTGAATCATAGACTGATGTTAGTGATATTTTGTCCATGAATTCTTATTAAAAAATTTAAAATTGTCTTTCAGCTTCCTTTCAATACTTCTCCCATATTGCACTACTTCCAGATGTGTGTTTCCGTATTTAAGCATTGAACCAATCACATTTCAGCCATCATTTGTAAACAGGGTCAGAAATCTACCTGGACGCCTTCACAGTAAGTTCTGCAGGCCCTGGAGCATAAAAATAAATGTCGAAGAGACTGTTGCTTCAACCAATCAGATTTTGAATTGGCAACACAAGGCCTGCTTGCAGGTACTGGAAACATCACAGTTTTCGCAAACTATGATTGGCTAGTTATAGCCAATCATAGTATCACTAGCCGCTGGTGATAAATGCATACTGGCCAGAGCTAGCACACTCTATCGGGAGCAAATATAGTGTGTCGATTTAATAGTGGTTTTGTCAATTCACAATGACTGAAGGAAAACAAGAAAGTGATTTGGTTGCAGATTTACTGTTAAAGCCAAAAGTTGTACATTATTAAAAAAAGTCGGACTAGCAAAAATACAAAGATATTGCAATTTTATGAGGTTATTATTGATGCTTCGCCATCCTTCGCCATTGACCTTCTCTGTGGTGCGAAAGAACGATTTCTGACCCCATATCATGAATCCACACGATGGTAAAAACGTATCCAAGTTATTTCCTGGCTAACTGTACCCTCTAGTACCGCACAGAACATGTAGTAAATCACACTCCACTTTTTTACAGTGGCAGCTGTGAATTGATTGAGACATATGTAACGGAGTTGTGCGCTTAGATTATTAAATTATGAAGGAAGTGACGCAACGGCGCACAGTGTGGCACTATGTCCCGCCCATAGTTTCCAGAACAATCTCGAGGAGATTCAGGGTGAGTCGCAATTTTCTGTTGGTCTTGATTAACTGCGCAATAGAAAAGCACATGTACTCCAAAGTTCCACTCGACAAAACGTGAAGTAAATAATGACACAAAAAGTAATCTGGACTCGAAATGAATAAGGGAACTAATTCGATAACACTAGACAGTACAAAAGGGGAAACAAAATAAGATATTGTCATGAAAATGCGCGTTAATCAAGACCAACAGAAAATTGCGACTCACCCTGAATCTCCTCGAGATTGTTCTGGAAACTATGGGCGGGACATAGTGCCACACTGTGCGCCGTTGCGTCACTTCCTTCATAATTTAATAATCTAAGCGCACAACTCCGTTACACATAGCACGACTGAAGGCCTGGGGTTGAGATGCATGGCCCGTCACTGCAAAATGCAAACCCAACAGTGAAAGCACATAGGTAAGTACCTGTACGTATTTTAGTGGGAGCTTGGTATAAAAGCAGAAGCTCTTTCTGTTAAGAAAATCTGCATGCAAACTCTGGTGAACTCGAGGAGGAAAGAATGAAAAGACCAGATGAAGTAAAACGACATATTGAGCGTGCGAGTCATTTATTTTGTCGCACTGTTGATATGTCTTAAAATGCAAAGGTAGGATTTTAAAAGAAAAAAAATATTTACCATGGTACAAAAATGCCCATAAATACTTAATGGCCATTAATTGTACAGGCGGGGGAGAACTGGCAAGTTCAGTATTTAATGATGGACCACATGCATTTTTAATTAACTGTCTGTCTGGGATGGTGGAAGAAATAAGCACTGAGCTCCATTAAATGTTTGCCTGCCAATGTACTAAAATAGCAACAGTGGGTTGAATTGGGTGTTGAGGTGGATAATGAACATTAATGAGTAATATTTTCTTATTTATTTGACCACAGTGTAAGATGGAAGCTTTTTTTAGCAAGTAATAGTGTGCACTCGAAC
Source organism: Hippocampus bargibanti (assembly GCF_051943395.1). Classification (NCBI taxonomy): domain Eukaryota; kingdom Metazoa; phylum Chordata; class Actinopteri; order Syngnathiformes; family Syngnathidae; genus Hippocampus; species Hippocampus bargibanti. The sequence goes on along the minus strand of NC_142749.1, from coordinate 7,268,444 downwards.
ATGAATAATGCAGATAACAGCAATTACCTTGTGTAGCGCCTTACAAAAGACAAGGAACATTTTCTAGAAGCAAAAACATGAAAACAATATTTCTTCACCCTTGTGCTTTCACGCTTGGTGGGGAAAATCATTTCTTTCAAGTGGATTCTTGGCAAAGTGAAACATTGCGGGTACTGGACACCAGGCAAAAATTGAGGATGTTGAGAAGCAGCTGGCAAACTAATTTGAGCCCAGGGGCAGTATCGACCTCTTCCACTGTTTTGGGTGACAGAGGAATGACGTGGTGAGACAGTTTTGGGATGTACAAACTCACCTGCACTGACAGTGACGGCGCTAACAAATTGTTCCCTCCAGCTGCTGCTCCCCACCACCAGAGCCAGGTTGGTCTTTTTAATCAGCTTGTCCACCGTGCTCTGCAGACAAACAAAAAGACTCGTCAAACGTTGCCTAAAATCACATCGTGATTGCATTATGGTGGGACAAAAGCTGCCTCATCTCCCCAAGGGTCCTTTTAGGGGAAAGCCTCTTGTCCTGCTTTTATTTGATTTCCACAAAAAAAATCCCTCAAATTGTTAACAATGACGTGACTTGAATGAAGGAGTTGGAATAATCATTGTGATGCCATTAAATTGAACTCTGCGACGAAGAAAGAAGGCACACCGTTCAGGGTATTGCAGTTTGATTGCACAACTAATCTGAGAATATTAGATGGAAGGAGAAGGGGGGATCCGGGGAGCAGGATGTAAGAAAAAAGTTATAATAATCTAATTGCGATTTAGGGCAGCCCGGTAGTCGAGTGGTTCACACGCCGGCTTCACAGTGCAGAGGTCGCCGGTTCACGTCCCGCTCCGGCCTCCCTGTGTGGAGTTTGCATGTTCTCCCCGGACTCGCGTGGGTTTTCTCCGTTTCCTCCCACATTCACATGGCAGGCAGATTGAACACTCCAAATTGTCCCTAGCTGTGAGTGTGAGAGTGACTGTTGTTTGTCTTTGTGTGGCCTGCGTTTGGCTGGCAACCAATTCAGGGTGTCCCCGCCTCGTGCCCGAAGACAGCTGGAATAGGCTCCAGCACCCCCCACGACCCTAGTGAGGAATAAGCGGTACGGAAAATGGATGGATGGATAATTGCGATTTAGTTTCTCCACAATCAAGGTCCTCAAAGTTTAAAAGTAATAAATGAATCTGTATTGAAATAAACATCCATCTATTTTCCAATCCGTTTATCGTCAAGAGTTGCGGTTTGCTGAAGCCTATGCCAGCTGTTTTTGGGGAGTAGGTAGGTACACCCTGAACTGCATGCCAGCTCATCGCAGGCCAAACAATCATTCACACTCACAATCACAGCTCGGGCAATTAGGAGTGTTCGATTGACCTGTCAAGCAAGTTTTTGGAATGTGGGAGGAAAACTGAATACCCAGAGAAACCCCACACAGGCACAGGGAGAACATGAAAACACCACACGGGAAAGCTGGAGCCGGAATCCAACCTGGCATCTGTGCACTGGGAAGTCGACGTGCTAAGCAGTCTACCGCGGTGCCGTGACAATAAAGAATCAAAATTATAATTCGTGAACATTTTGGTTTCATATCGTACGCTAAACTAAAGCCGAATGAATCGTAAATGGATATAAAAGACTGCATGTTTTGCTAAGTTCAAATTGTTATTTACTTACTAACTACATAATTAAAGTGTTTTAATCGTTTGCTATGACAACTTGACCAAATTGGACTCGACAGACATGGTGCAAACATAAATAGGAAGTCAGATGACAACAATAATGCAAACAACGCGTGGCGCTGTCTCACCTTTCATCAAACAATATCTAAACATGTGGACGGAACCTCTTAAGCATTGAGTTTACCTCAACACTATATCAAACAATAGGTTGGAATTTGATGAATGTTTATTTCATGGTTCACCACTTTTGAATGGGACGGAGTTGAGTAGTTTTGTGGTGTGAAATGCACTTTTATGGATCAAAATATGCATCATAGAGCATCATCCTAAAACATAAAGGTAGTCGGAGGACTTTAGTAAGTTTGATTGTGAGTGAAGTTATCATTTGCCCCTTATTTTCTCCACTTTTCCCAAAGGTCGGAAACGGTAAGTGGGAACCACTGTCAGTGTGTACTGGTGATATTCAGAATGAGGGAGAGCGATGGAGTTAGTCAGCATTTACGCAGTCTTGGTCTAAAAGAAACAAGTCAATTGTTATTGCCAATCCCTGTGGGCATTTGCTTGACCGACCGCAATGCGTCACAATGCGACTGAAAGAGGTTGAACAATATCTAATTTGGGAGAACAGTAAAACAACAAGAAAATACTCACTAAGGATAATGCAGCAAAAAAAGTGAAAGGACTGTCATCATCTGAAGTGCATCTTGACATGAGCTAAATTTAAAATGATGGTTTTTGGTTTTAACCTATTGTTGGCTTTTACGCAAACCAAATTTCACTCCGCCCCCTCCCCAACTCACTTTCAAACAAAGGTTTTTCAGTCATGCGATCATGTAATAGCATATATAGCAAGCGCTCAAGGATCACTTTTTGCCATCCACTGTTGCTTCTGTGTACGCTCAGTCATACAGGAGTGGTCCACTGAGGAAAAGGTTTCTTCTGGCGCCATCTGTACTTCTTTGAAGGTGTCAGACATTTCGGTCCTCATCCGAAGAGCTTCGTCGGCAAACTAAAATTAAGCTGGTAACCCTGGCCCCTATATCCTTAATGGACAGAGGTGGCTGTGGCAGACCTCTGCTCTGATAGTGAGGTTAAAATCTCAACTAAAGAAAATAGATGGTTTGAAAGAGGGATAAAAGGGGCAATTTTTGTAAAGGCCATGGTGGCTTAAGGATTAATTTAGACTGTGTTTACAAAACACTTCTTAGGTCGTTACCATGTAGGCTTAGTCATGCTACTAAGGTAAAACAGAGCCAGGGATAGAACAATAGAGGTAATCAGCGTGGCGAGGTAATCAGATTGACTAATGAAGTGAAACCAGAGCCAGGGATACAACAATAGAAGTAATCAGATTGGCTTCAGGTAGTGGCCCACAACTGTACTACCCCAACATTAGAGCAGGGACCCTGAATTGGTTGCCAGGCAATCGCAGGGCACAGTAAGACATAGAACAGACGCTCTCACACTCACACGTAGAGACAATTTGGAGTGTTCAATCTGCCCGCCATGCGTGTTTTTTGGAATGTGGGAGGAAACCGGAGGACCAGAGAAATGCCACACGCGGGCCCGCGGAGAATATGCAAACTCCACACAGGGAGGCCGGAGCGCGACGCGAACCGGCGACCACTGCACTGTGAAGCCGGCGTGCTAACCACTCAGCTACCAGGCCGCCCTTGTCTATTCTAATTAATCAAATTGTAATACAAGAAAATATTTCAAATGTACATTTTTTGCATTTCTTTTAAGTGATTGCTAAATTCATTGTTTAACAGTCCAGCTCAGACTTCAAAACTTTGCATAGTAATCGCATCATTCAATCGAAGTCATGGAAATCCGATGCTCCAGTCTTTTCTTTCGCATACTAAGTGCAGCCTGGAAAAGGGCTCAAGGAATGGATGCGGAATGACAACCAAAAAAAAAGTCTCTCTTGCGAATATATTTTAAGTGAGTAATCACCATGTCATATGAAAACAAGTGGATTTCTGTCGTTGAGTCGGTGCTTGTTTAATGACCAAATCAACGACTGCGCATTGATCCATCTTGTGACTTTACTGACGCTGCCAAAAGCAGGCATCACTGCTGTGTCTGTTTCACTTCCAGCCACCTTGATATTGATGCGGAACCGCATATCCATCCATTTTCAATGCCGCTTGTTGTGAATGGGGTCGTGGGTGAGCTGGAGCCTGTTGCAATTAACTTTGGATGAGAAATGGCATGTGCACCGGATTGGTCACAAGTCAACTGCAGGGTGTGTTGATAACAGCAGGGGTGGCCGAATTACAAATATATATATATATATATATATATATATATATATGTATATATATGTGTGTGTGTGTGTGTGTGTGTGTGTGTATATATATATATATATATATATATATATATATATATATATATTTTGTGTGTATATGTGTATATATGTATATATATATGTATATGTGTGTATGTATATATATATATATATATATATATATATATATATATATATATATATATATATATATATATATATATATATATATATATATATACGTAGATGTCTATATGTATGTCTATATGTATGTATGAGGGGGAGAGAGAGAAAGAGAGAGAGACAGGGACATGGAGCGGGAGAGTGAGACGCCATTTTCAGAGAGGGAGAGAGAGGGAAAGAGATCTCTAATGGTTGTACTAAATTCATCCTGTCTACTTGATAACTAATGTTAAGCAGATTCCTTACTTACAGACTGTATTGTCGGTGTTCAAATACCTGACATGTTTCGGCGACTACTTCCGCCTTCGCATGTTTCGGCGGAAGTAGTCGCCGAAACATGTCAGGTATTTGAACACCGACAATACACTGTCTGTAAGTAAGGAATCTGCTTAACATTAGAGATCTCTAATGTGTGCATTGCACTGGACACACAATACGACTCCCAAAAAATTAATTTGTTACAATTGTAGAAATACAAAGGAACTAATTGCAACTACATGAGAGAGACAGGCAGAGAGAGAGACCGGGATCTCTAATGTGTGCATTGCCCCTGACACACAATACGACTCCCGAAAAATTAATTGGTTACAATTATAGAAATACAAAGGAACTAATTACAACTTCAGCAGTAACCAAATTTATCTCTATAACGAACCAGTGAATTTAAATAATTCAGTTGTCGGTTGCACTCTTTAAAATGTATGGTTGTTTTCAAAATGGTGCGTCACTAAATGACGTGCAAGTTGGGTTTGTGGGTAAAAAAAATAAATTGGTCACAAAATGCGGCAATATGGCCTTTGATTTTTTTTTTTTACCGGAATGGCAACAATGTCCAAGGTAAAAACAATAAGAATTTGCTGGCTTCATTTTAGCATGCTGAATGAAATACCTTCAAAGAAAATCCATCATCCCTCAAAAGATGTACAATTTTATTTTGTGGATTAAACAACGTGCCGAGACTTATTTTGAAAACTGCTGTACAAATAATTCTGCTATTATTTTCATTATTATCACTATGAGCAAACAAACATCCAAATGAAATCATGCAGACCACAAAAAGTGCAAAGAAACAAGTGGTGGATTTGATTCAGCACAAGCGCATGAGTAGCCTGTAGAAAGGTTGATCCTGCTTCTGAATTACCTTAAACTCGTAGGACTCCTCAATGACTACCTCCAAGCTTGTATGTTCTCCCAGACACGGGCAGCCCATCTTTGCCACGTCCTCCGGCCCGATTGCAGTCTTGTTATCATTGGTGTCTCCTGCACAGATTGGACAAGTGACAGGTATTACCTGGGTAACCGTGCACATGATGCGCACATTATGAAGCACCGGTTCCGCTTATACGATGAGTCATTTGAGTCATGCCAAAAGCTGTTCATGTTAGTTATGGATGGATACATTTTGAAACCATGACCTTGGACTGTATAAATCACATGCACACACGTGGCACTGTGTGAAAAGGATTGATGCCAAACTTAAAATATGTCAGGGTTGAATTTGCCCACTGAGGCATGCGCTTGTTCTGACCGTGTCTCTGTCCCACTTCCAGCAGAATGGGCTCTTCCAAAATAATGGTAAAAGTCTTGTTCTTCTCATACTCCTCATCGTCTATGATCTTCACGTTCAGCAGTTTCCTGAAAGCACAAGGTCAAAAAGGCCACAGACACGGATCAATGACCGAGTCCCAATTATTTCAGAAACAGCAACCATTTGACGAAAAGACAAATGCATTTTTTGGCTCGCTGCCGAAAATGGGATGCTCCTTATGCTAAGTGTGACTTTAAAATCCAAATACAAGTATTTGTAGTCAAAAGCGACATAGCCAAGGGGCAGACAACCCACACAATGAATCATGAAGAGCTTTTATACAGTATGTGAAAATCGCAGCTCGGCAGTTGAATAAAATGCCACTAAAAATCTTTCCCAATGAGAGAAAACAGCCACTAATTCTAATCTGTGAAGGATCAATGTGTCCTGCATTTACACAAAAAAAACACCTGAAATGGCGCATGCATTTACCCATTTGTTTGCAGATTTGCGATAACACTAATGCAAACATTCAACCACTCCATACATTTAATTCAGTCCATGTATGCCAAAGTACATTTATTTTATTTATTTCTTCATTAACGTATTTGTCGCTGGTCAGATTGTAGATACAATCTGCCTTGGTTGAAAAACTACTTTTAAAATCAGAAGTCAAGAACGGTGACAGTTATTGTGCATTGCATTAGATGAAATTAGATTCGTCTGTGTAAGCTCTCAGTCGTACAGGATGGTCCATCGATGAGAAGGTTTCTTCAGCCGTCCTCTGTACTTTTTGAAGGTGTCGGACGTTTCGCCTCCTATCCAAGAGGCTTCGTCAGCGAACTAAAGTCTGACTGGTCGTATCGGCCCTATTTATACATCCCTAATGTCCAGCCATGGCGGCGCCGGACACAGCTATGATAGGTCTCTACTCTCAGGTTGGGGGGAGCAGAGGACCACTCCCTGTGGCCCCACTGATTGTTCCTACATTCCTAACTGAAATTAGATTGGATTGGATATGCCTTTATTTGTCTCACAGTGGAGAAATTTACATTTCACAGCAGCAAAGTGATTAAAGGAATGAAAGTAGAAAATCAAAATACATGAGCTGCTGGAAAGGCAGCCACTCACGCAGCGCCGTCTTGAAGTCAAAACAACAACAAAAACTAAATAACAAATAATATGACAGCACAAAGACACAGAGAGTCATTCCTTCTGAAGCACTTTCTGTACCCTCTTTGTTACATGAAGCAGTTCTAGATGAAAGAAGAGAGGATCAAAGCGTGGATCAGGGACATCATGGTGGAACGTGCACCTCGACTACAAGACAAACACGCAGCTGTTGCATCCATTGACAAAGAGATTGTCTCAAATGACAATGATTGTAGATGAGCCTTAATTTGTCACACAGTTGAGAAATTTACATTTCACAGCAGTAAAAACAAAATACAGGAGCTGCTGTAAAGGCAGCCACTCTCACGGCGCCATCTTGTAGTCACAAACAAAATAACAAATAATGTGACACAACACAACAGACACAGACAGTCATTTGTATTAGGCGATACTAGATGAAAGAGGATCAAAGCGTCCTTTTCACCAGTGGATCAAAGATGTCATGGTGCATTGTGCACGTCTACTATAAGCTAAGTGTTGAAAGCAAACATGAAGCTGTAGCATTCATTGCCAAAAAGAGATTGTCTCAAATCTCCTGTACCATGTAAATAATCTTCAATTCCAAGCTGTGACAGTTCCACATATGCATCAGCGCTCTGCACTGACGCTCCGTTCTTCTCATTTCAACTCAAGCCATGCATCCATATAGCTGCAGACTGTGCAACAGCACCGAACTTTCCGCTCAACAAAGCGGGGCTGTGAAAATGCTGCCCATTACAGGCGCAAAAAAGCACAATCGCCCCAGAGCTGTCCAGTGTTGACAGTCAACTGGCACTGACATTCCTCCCAAATCAAAAACAGTGCTGGCATATTCGTGCTGCCGAAAAGGTGCAACCGCTCAGCATAGTGTCCTCCTTGATGAATGTCGTGGCCAAAAATGCTGATAAACAACTTTATCTGTTCCACATGATGCACAACCACACAACGTACTGTGGATGCACTTTGTGTGTGTTGCTTTGTACACTTGTCGTGACTCCAACCACAACATTACTATGTCAATTGAAATTGAAAATTCTTATCTTTTTTGAGTTGGAATTTGATAAATCTGTTGTACTCAACCATATTTATAGGATCTGCCGCATTTCACTCGAATTTAAGTGAAAATAACAAAAATAACACACGACAACAGACGAATGATGCTCATTGTTTTGCTCGCTGTGGAAAATTGCCTCCTGGTACATAGCTGCTTGAAATTACATTTGTGAAGCTGCAATGTTCGACTAAGACGGACAGACAATATATTTCTCAAGTCGCTTCCTTCTTTTGCACACTCCGTCTCTTCCTCTTCTTTTTTTCACCTCCCTAATAATATGTGGGTGGTTGTCTATTTCCGTCTACGCATACACAGCGCGCCCAGGATGCGGCAGCATGCAGGAAGCGCCCCCCCCCCCCCCCTTTTTTTTTTTTGCTCACAGAAGAAAAGCAGATTTATTTTAAACAACAATGACACGTCAGGGCCAAAGTCATGCTTGTGGGAAGAAAAGAGCCTGGAGGCAACAGTAAGAACTCGGGTGGATTATGTTGATGGACAAAGTGAATTTACTCAGAGGTGCGATGTGAAGATGTTAGTAGGAGACTGTTACCGCAGCTATGGAATCCATTTCAGCAGCATCTGTCATCCCACCTCGATGGATGATGTTTACTGATTCGTGTAATAAGATGAACAGGAAGTAACTGATGATTATCATTTCCATTTCAAAGAGTCTCCACGCGGGAGATGAACGTCTTGAATGGCTGGAGCTTCATTTAGGTTTATATTTCCAATCAATGAGTACGCAAAGACTGCAAAGAAATCCAAATGTTCACTCAGCAGTGAGTACAGCTGTCAACCAAGAAGCAATTAGAGAACATAGTAAAAAAATATAAAAAATCATTCACTGCCAGACGTGCAAAAATGTGTCCACTCGTGTCATTTTAACTCAAAAGTCAGGACCCAGCGCATATTGAGTTTTCGGACTACATAAACATTCAACACAGCGTTAAAAACCTAAGACTCTCTGCTTTCCTCAGAAACAAAGGAGTTAATTCCCAAGTTATATGGGTCTGGAGTTAAATGAGCTTAAAATGGGGGCGGGTGGACAAAATACAATATATACATATTGTTTTATACAGGGCTTCAAAAACATCTGAAGCTGGAATAAAGTGCTAACATAGAAAAAATGGAAATGCTGCCCCCTCGTGGAAAGGAAAAAAATATTGCCAGAGGTCTGACCAGTGCTTTATCAGCACCCCCACAAGAAAAAAAAAAACCTGAATAAATTCAGGAATGACCCTCCATGTTATACTTTTCAAGTCCCGACTAAATTCAGCGAATGAGATAATCTTTCTATGACAGATGAAAATGCTGAAGAACTGAAATTAAAGACCAAACGTGCACAAAAATTATTAAACAAGTCCCAAAATAAACAATGCACTTAAAAATGGCCACTGTCACATCATTTCTTCCACTTAGCTGACCAAATTGCAAATGTGACAGTACACTACACCGGCATTCGTACTGGGTTACAATAATGCATTCGACTTTACAGATCATCTATGATTGCCAGACACTCAGCATTGTTGTCCATACGGGACATTGATCGCACATGTGAACATAAATCTCCGGCCATTTAATTTTGTACAATGGTGGCAACGGGCGGCCCAGTAGTTGAGTGGTTAGCACAACGGCTTCACAGTGCAGAGGTCGCCGGTTCGCGTCCCGGTCCGGCCTCCCTGTGTGGGTTTTCTCCGGGTCCTCCGGTTTCCTCCCACACTCCAAAAACATGAGTGACTCCAAATTGTCCCTAGGTGTGAGTGTGAGAGTGACTGTTGTTCGTCTTTGTGTGCCCTGCAATTGGCTGGCAACCAATGCAGGGTGTCCCCCGCCTCGTGCCCGAAGACAGCTGAGATAGGCTCCAGCACCCCCCGCGACCCTAATGAGGAATAAGCGGTACGGAAAATGGATGGATGGATGGATGGTGGCAACATTAATTCTGCCATCCAAAAGTAATAAAGCTCCAAGTGTATCACTGTGGCCGTCGTTTGCATTTATGGAGGTTGCACAGCATCATACTAAAAGGTCTGTACCATATGTTAATGATTTTATTTCAGCGGGATAAAATTAAAACTATCCCCGCAGTTCTAATTAGTCCGTAAAATTAAAAACATCCCCGACAGTGTCTGTTGGATCTGACAAGGCTGCGCTTCACATTGTGACCAGTCAGCATATGTGCCTTTAATCCACGCATGCAAACCAGAAGGGACAAGTCAAATATGGGAAGGATTCCTTGAATACTAAAATTGGCCATCCATTCAAGTAGAGCATTCAGGGTGTCATGGAGAGCTGACATGAGCTTTATGGATGACGCCACTCACTTTTGCTCATCTTCCTGTCCCGTTTGTCCGGCGGTCACGGCCAACCTCTCATGACAGAGGCGCTTGTCATAAAGCATCAAGACTGTAAGGTCCCTACTTACTGACTACTTCTGATAAGTGGATGTGATTTGCTTGGCTCTTGGAACAAAGACAGTTGAGGAACAAGTACAAGTACACAATGTGGGGCTCTGTAAATTTGGTCATGTGAAAGGTTTTCTCTGCATACTTTACATTTGTTTTTTGTTTTTAATGCACTACTTGATTTGAAGTGACAGTGAATGAAGACGATTTCCGTTTGTTGAACACACTGAATATCTCAAAGGGATCAAGTAAGTGCATCAATGCCGGAAATGAGCACTAAAGCGGCACAGAAGCACCATGAAGAAATACGTTTCCTAACGCCCCAGTCAATGTTCGGATCTTGACACATTTGGGATTTAGCTCGGAAATCAATCATTTGCTGTACATCCAGACAAAGATGGAAGACACTGAGGTTCTGCACAATATACTGTGTGCGCTTTTACAACAAAATCTGAAGAATTTAAGTTTAATGTTACTGTTTATTTTTCCTACCAGAGTAAAGCTACTTTAACGTTTTACAACCACACATGTATGTTATCAGAGGCGGGCCGTGGATTTCATCGCTAGGCCTTCAGTACGTCTGAATAAATCTAGACTGAAAAAGGGTGATATTTACTACAAGTCCACTAGAGGGTGCTATTAGCCAGGAAATAACTGACAACCTTTCTTAATGATGTCCATCCATTTTCTTGAAAAGTCCGTCTTGAAAATGGCTTTAACAGTCTATCTGCAACCAAATCAATGTCTTCTCATCCTTCAGCCATTGTGGGTTGACAAAACAGCTATTAAATCAACACAACATATTTGCTTATGCAGCTCGCTACCGATACAATGTGCTAGCTTTGGTCAGTATGCTCTTGTCACTAGCCGCTTGTGATCAGAGCAGTTTTGGCAAAGTATGATTGGCTAGTGACTAGCTAATAATAGTTTACGAAAACGGTGACGTTGACCAGCGCCTTCAAGAAGGCATCGGCACCCCTTTCTGGTTGCCAACTCAAAATCTGATTGGTTAGAGCAACAGTTTGATCAACACATTTGATGCGACAGGGTTAGCAGCACTGATTGTGAAGGCATCCAGGTAGATTTCTGACCCTGGTAACAAATGATGACTCAAATGTGATTGCTTAAATGCTTAAATATGAAAACACAGTCTGGAAGCAGGGAAACACGAGAAAAGTAATGAAAGGAAATTGAAAGACAATTTGGAATTATTTAATAAGAATTCATGAACAAAATACAACTACATCAGTCCGTAATTCAGATATTTTTATGTCAGCAGAGAAGGCTTTGAAGGCCTTGACGGTCCACCACTGCATGTTATACTTAATGAAATATTTGGTATCCCTCCAGCCCATGGAGGTGTATCTGAGAATGTCTGGAAAGTGCGCTGTATAACTTTGCTAAGTTATATTTGCAAATATATCTTTTGTGACACGAGTCCTGGACCTTTTTTTGACTCACCTTGTACAAATCAATGTTTGAATGTTTTCCAATTGTCAAAAAGCAGGGCACCAATTTTTATGGGGAAGATGTTTGAACAATCACTTTGATGTTCTTGTTAAGTTATTGTTAAGTGAGTATTACCTCATAGTCAGTTAGTTCACAATGTTATCAATTGGTAACAAGAGTGAGGAGTTAAGAACGCTTGGCCATTGATTTTACCATTCCAGAAGTGTTCCCCCTCCATTCACTGAGCTTTTATTTTAGCTTATGTAACTGTCCCTGTTATCCACTTTAGCGCCAACTGGTGTGTCGCGGCACACATACTGAGGAAAAAAAAGTCACAAAAGAAAGCCATACATAAGCATCACAAGTTCTGTGAAGGGCTTCAAATAATCCATAAACAATGCATGGAGAACACTTCTCTTGCCAGCTTGTTTATTTTCGCTCAGAGGCTTGCCTGTACAAAATGAACTATATTTGCTACGCTGCAGAAGCGTGATGTTCATTTCTCATTCCACTAGATTTTCAATGAGTTCAAACTGGCTTTGGGGGAACAAAAAAAGATGACAAGCTTGTCTTGTTTTAACACAGTGACACTTGGATAGACACACAGAATTACAAACACGCAAGGTCTTATCCTGGCATCCGGGAAGCATCGGTAGGTTTATAGAGAAACTCGGATGGGTGAGAGCATCCAGCTGTGTGTGAAGGATGAATGTGTGCAGCCAGTGTAGCAAGGAGGAAAAGGACCAATATTGCTCACTCCTTGGCCACCTTATTAGGTACACCTGCACACTCTATACAAGAGCCTGATCAAATACAGGTAACATCCGAGTTACGACCGGGTTCCGTTCCAACAAAACGGTTGTAAGTCAAACGGTCCTAAGTCGAAATCCATTCAAAATGGCCGATGTGACGTTTACACGACAGGATAGTATATGATGTTAATCTGTTGTTTTGAAGCAACGTTTTCCATTGAATACTATTATAGACCAGACTGTTCACAGTTCATTTATAAATTTTATAACTTAGTGTCATTTTTATCATTTTATATTTCATATTATTGATTTTTATTACTGTATAACTGTACCGGTAATGTGTACAAAACTCTTTACTGTACACTTCATTTATAAACGCTATACTTACCTTTTAGTGCCGTTTTTATCATTTAATGTTGAAAATTCGCTCTCCTGCTAACGGCCTGAAGAGGTCGGCCGACACACACGCTCGGACTCAGGCGGACGCCGAAGGAAAAATCAGTGTACGTTATTACAGGGGAGGTTGCCGAGACGGTATCTGCACTTTATACCGACTGTATTGAGTGTAGTCACGTAGTACATTTCTGTGCGAGTGTGTGACATGTTGGCTGTCCAAAATTGTAGTATGCGTTGCCAGCTGCTTGCGCGTTGTGGTGCGAGGCGTAGAAATAAAAATAAAAATATAAAAAAAGGTCTTGCGGTCGTGTTCGTAAGTACGGGTGGTCATAACTCGCAGCGGTCGTAACTCGCACCGGTCGTAACTCGGATGTTACCTGTATTTGGCTGTTACAAAGCATTTGTCAATGCAAAGTGAACAAATTGGTGGCATCCGCCAAGATATGCTCATTGCCGAACGGGGCTCCAGTTTTATTCAGATGTGATAAAGTTGATTGTCAGTTCCATGGGAGTAAATTGTAATAGAGACCTGACTATTCAGGATGTGAACTGATAAGATTTAACAGTGTTACAAATTAGGTAGCCCGAAATAATAAACAGTACTTTTCATCCTTACGGCATATCCATACATCTATTTTCTATTCAGCGTTTGTCCTTATTAGCATTGGAGATGAGCTGGAATTTATCCAGCTGGCTAGGGGTGAAAGTTGGGATACACCCTGGAATGGTCCCCAACCAAACAAAGGCTTCTACTCGAATCGCCGCTGCTGCTTTTTTTTCTTTTTAACAGCACCAACAAAACCTTTACCTTGTAAAGAAAATGCGCATCACTACCAACTGTATATGGAATCTGAATATGAACCATATTTGGATGGTGCCTGAAAACAAGCTCATTTGTTTCCGTGACACAAAAGGTCACATACACAAACTGAAGGCAAAGATGCCCCGAGTTCAATCTGCATGTTTTACGAGGACAGACTGAACGCTTAAAATGAAAAAGATATGATAAAAAATTCAGTCCGTCTGCAGCTTCTGCATCGCTTGAAGCAATAACTCAATTTGATCTTGTTGAAAGATTTAGGTCTGAGAGCAAAACTTAAGTATGCGCTGTGGTAAATACATCAAGTCCTTCTACATGCACTTGGAAAGCAGGAAGAAGCAGAGGTCACGTTGATGCAAACAGACTTTTTCATTTCGGATTCCGATGCCGACGGGCATTGTCATCGGTTCACGTGCACTTTCCTTTATGTTCTCGCTTGGATGTAGAATCACAGGTTGACTTTTTCTTTGCCTTGCAAGGTGGTTCCATTGATACAGAAGGCACGATTCTAAACAAGAAATGCTGTCGTTCTGTTTAGCAGCAGTAATCTGATGAATAGTCAAGTATCGTCTCTGCCTTCAAACGCAAATACAAAGTGCCCGCTAGCCCCCAATTTCCCTCTGTTGTACACCCTTCACTCATTAAGCACAGCTCGTGTAGTTGTCTGCATTATGTGAAGATCCTTCGGGAACCTTACTGAACTTCGGGTAATTGCACTGGATGCTCAGGAAAAACATTTTCATTGCCCCCTTGGAGCTACATTTTGTTCGATGTCGATTTATAACATTAACGCCATCCAATTTTCAAATGGTAAAAACATTCCAAAATGCCAGAAATTGGATACGTTCAAAATTCACCAGCATTGTGAGGGCAGGACCGAAATGGGGGGAGATGAGAATTCTGTGCATTCACCTGACGTTTTTTTTCCTTCCTCTGTGCACTCAGCAAACCCACACAATACTCCCACTCACTAACCCTGCAATCCTGCTTGCGCAGACACATTTATTTGACACGTTTTATTCAGTGTTTTTCCCGGTGTCTTAATGCTACTCATGCTTTCGCTTACCGCGCTGTAGATCATTTGCCGTTCTTAGCATAAATTTTGTGATGAAAATGATCACGCAAAAACACTTTAATAGGTATTTCATGCCATTAAGTTTTCAGTTTCTCAGTTCTGTACTCTTTTAATCTCTCCACATTGAAGTGTTGCATAACTACATTTTTTGTGTTGCATTTTGAATGTATGGAAAGTGCAATGCAAATAAATTGGACTTAATAAATAACTAATGTGATGAATGTCGGGTAGGCATCAACAAATTGCTGGTGAGATTATCGATATTCTTTCACTACAGCACTATAATTAAAAACAACACAGTCGGGAGGGAATGCTATGGAACAATCTATATTCTCTGATGATTGACGGGATACGCGGCAAGCATTTTATGCAGAAAACGCATGTTAGCACAACAGAGCAGTGAAGTCACCTCATGGCTTTTTCTAGAGGAAAAAATATATACCCTGTATATCGTTTTAGTGCCCTTGCTGCTGGGATACCCAGGTAATATTTGCACAAGTTGGCCCAACCGATAAACGTTCTACGCATAGGTTCATAAGTCAAACTTTGTTTGACAAAACTCCAAAATCATAATCTTTTGGCACACACACCCATTGAATCAGTTTCTTCATCTCAGGCCACGTAATCCTTGTGCCGTATGATCAAGGTATGATTAATCACTAATAATTCAGTCCCACTGTTGTACTGTTTCTCCCTCATCGACCAAAAATGAGCATTCAGAAACGGAAAACAACGTAAATCTGTTCAAGTGATGGACTAGTTTAATTCACAAGCTACAAACAGTCTGCCTCCTCACGCCAAAACACGAGTCGACATCATGCTTGAAACGACATTGCGGATCAGTAAAATCAATTGATTGTTGGACTTGTCTGTACAAGTCGCGCAAACATCTAAAAAACGTTGTTTATGTCGAATGTACACTGATCCAAAGACAGCCATCGCCCCCCTTTTCCTCCTCTCTACATCAGCTATTACCTGCTTCACAGTGATATCCTCTTATCCACCCACATCAGCTCTCCGAATGAGCTAAGTTTCTCAGAGCCAGTATGTCAACATGTGGGCTCCAATGTTTGATTAAGAGATGCAAAGGAACAGAGGAGGTAACCATCCATCCATAAATTTTCTATTGCTCTTCAAGAAGCTAGAATCATTCATGTTGTCACTGAGTGGGAACTGAAACGCCTGCGCGCAAGTCACCCGAGTGTACCACCATTATGTGACGAGGAGCAAAGCAATAAAATAGATTTTGTCACTCACATGGTCTCGTCGTTCTGAAACTCCAGCTTGCCAGACACTTCCTCGTAGTCCTCGCCAGCCTTGGCTGTGCCCTCGACAGTGTGGTAAGGCACCGCCACCTTGCCCCTTGCACCGGACGTCCGGTGTACTTTAACCTGCATGTTTCCGACACTTTCGCTGACCCTGGTCGACTTGCTCTCCAATGTAAAAATGCCGGCGTGGTCGTCATCGTAGATGGTCACCGTGGCGGTGTGGGCGCTACCCAGGGCGGCTTTCGGAGGGATGTGAGAAGATATACCGGCCATGGTGTTGCTGGAAGAGAGAGAACGCGGCTCCAGGACGGAGACTTCTGCTCGGTGGACTATGCGGGGGTTGCTCAGGCGCACATAGAAGTGTTCATCTTCTTCGAAAATGTCATCATCGATCACACCAACGGTGAACTCTTTTGTAGTCTCGCCAGGTTTGAAGACCAAAGTGCCCTCCGCGAATTCATAATCTGACCCAGCGTTGGCAGTGCCATCCTCCGTGCGGTAGTCAACCTATTTGAGCGAAAATATGTCAACTTCAGTGGTCATACATAACGGTACACTATTCAAGATAGCTATAAATCAAGGTGTTGAGTGTCTCACCTTCACGGTGCAGCCGGCTTCTCCTCCGTGCCGGCTGACTGAGAGTTTTAAGGAGCCACAGTTTTCAAAGCACTGGTAGTGGGAAGGGTCAAACTGAAGGTAGATAGTGTTGGGGTCCTCTTCCTGTCCGCTAGCCTCATGGCAGCTCACCACCTTCCGAGCTTGGTCGGCAGCGTGCTTTTTCAGGATGTTTCCGGCGCCAATCATCATCCTCGTGGCTTGTATGCGGTAGAAGGCCCGACTCTTCTGTTGCTGGACTAAGACTTGGTAGTTCGCCAGTTCGATCAACTGCTCCATATCCTTCTCTGGATGCCTCTGCTTCAGTTCTTTGAGGGTGCGAGCCATCTCCCTTCTTGCTTCCTCCTCTTGGTCCTGCTCCGCACTCATCCCGCCACCTTCCTCCACACCCTCCAGCATCCCGTCCAGAGCCTCTTTGGGGTGAGTGTGTGAGTTGACTCCCTGGCCATCCATCTCCAAGTCCATTTTGGTGAACATGGCATCTCCTTCTGATTCTATGATAATGCCACGGTTTTTGTCGGCGCGGTAGCGTTTATTGACATACTTGTAGAAGAGCAGACGACGGTCTGCGATCCAGGCTTGTAGCACGCAGAGTGGGAAGAAGAGAAAGGTAAGAACTGCCTCCCAAACTTCCACCTCACCGGGAGAGAAAACGGACAGGATGAGGTATAACCAGATGTAGGCAAAAATACTCCAGGCGCCAGTGACAAAAAACACCCTGAGGTGCTTTATCTTGCGGGTTTCGTTTTCTGGCACTACATAAACACAGATGGCTATTATGATGAACATGTTGAATGCAGCACTACCCACGATGGTGCTCGGACCCAGAGATCCGGATTCAAAATCATGGCCTACCACCTCAATGACGGACAGAAGGATTTCTGGCGCCGATGACCCTAAAGCCATTAGAGTCAAGTTGGACACGGTCTCGTTCCAAATGCGCACGGTTGTCGTTGTCGTCTCACCGTTGGGCTTCTTGATGGTGATCTCTTTTTCCTGAGAGGTGATCACCTCAATTGATGACATGAAGCGGTCGGCGATGATGGACATGCCCAGGAACATGTATATGAGGGCCGCAAAGTAAACTATGGCTCGAGCCACCTTATCACCCACCACGGGGTTCTGCGGGTTCCACATGGGTAGCACCACGCCGTCAGAGCAGTTATCTTCACTGGTGCAGTTGCCCGCTTTGCTGCCAGAACCTTCATGACTGGAACTGCCTTGGGACACGTGGGTGACTCCCGGCAACAGCAGCAGCAGGAGTAGGACTGGGAGGTATACATAAGGTGTGAAAGATGAAGTCTGCTTTTGTAGAAACATGCTTCTGTTGGGAATTCCTTCAGGTTAGATTTTGTTCACGGGAGCCGCTGCAAAAAGATAAAGAAAGGGGGACATGGACTTGTAAATAGAATGAAGAAGGACGCTTGTTCTCGAAGTGAAAGCGGAGAGACAGGTTCATTGAACTAATGTCTGCCTGATACTTTGCACATTGTCTCACAGTTATTCCTGAAAGGTACCACTTACACTAAGGAATTTGATTGGATTAACCTTTATTAGTGTTCTTCATACTTTTTTGTCATATCTTTTTTATGATCATACGAGTGCAGCGTGTTCTCCCGGAGAAAATTCCTTTCGTGTTCTACATACTTGGCCAATAAAGATGAATCAGATTCTGATTCTAATTTCATCTGAACATTAATTGTCAATCTTACGTTGGACCCCATAACTGAACTTATGGTACTTCCGTCACTAGATATTTGGTGATGTGATCACAAGCTTTAAGCCCGTTAGCTTCTCGTTTTCTTTCTTTTGCATTTCAGCTCAGCAACAGCATTGGAAAGGAATTGCAATTTGAGTCCTGAGTGCTTTTCCTGAAATAACACTCACAGTCTTTTGTATGCAAATGATGTGGGCTCCAATAGCTTGGCAGCTTTGGAAACCAGAAATATTGGCACCTACTAATCGTTGAATCACCAGTGGTGGCCTGCCCCACTCCCACGCATACTGTGTAATGTGGTCATTTTGTGCAAAAGCAGCGGTGGAAAATGTTAACCTTTGCACTTGCAGAACGAAGCGGAAAAGTGACTCAGGCTATAATGTCATGTCGAGTTTGATGGGATGCCGAAAATAAACCCTGGTTAAAAAAAAAAAAAATAACAAGAAAGAAAAGATTGCATCTGTGACTGTGAACACAACTTGGCGGTTTCAACAGGATGAGAGTGTTGGGGATTTCATAAAGAGTCGTGTGGTTGTGAAGACAGCATATACAGTATATTTCTGTTCAAAAGAGCTCTTTGTGAGAGAGAAGAGTGTGGCCAGCCCGTTTCTCACTAACTGTTGTTCATAGCTTCATTGTATTGACGTCTTAGTCTCCTGAGACGTCAATACAACATTTATGTTTGACCCTATGAATATTTTCCATGCACCCAGAGACCTGGAAATTGTAACATACTGTAAAATATCCTCTTCGCTAATATTTAACTGCTATGTTTTTGTGTCTCCGCTTGCTTCCCAATGATTTCAGAAAGATTATAGTTATTTTAGTGTCATTTGTAACACTGAAGAGATTTTTGCCTCAGACCATCAGAGTGGGTCTACAGCCTACTTGAAGAAATTTACTGTGTCACCATTTTAAAAACATAAACATACCATGGAATGAGATCATTCCAGCCTCGAGATACCTTGAGGATTTTGGCTCTTAATACAACAGTAAATAGACTCAAATATGCGTCTGAAATAGTAATGCGGTCTTTTAGCGAGATATTGGGACAGGTCTAAATGCATGTCTTTATGAAAGCCATTTAATTCATTCACTGCCATTCACGAATGTATTCGGGAGTTGTAAATATGACAATATGAGCACTATTTCTGGATTTGTTTGGGTATTGTTTTTTCATGCTTGGGTGCTGATAAAGCGCATTTTTCTTTTCCACAACGGGGCAGCATTTCCCCTTTTTCCATGTTAGTGCTTTGTTCCAGCTTCAGCACTATATCAACCAATATGTATTGCATTGTATTTTGGACAGCCACCCTCATTTCAAGCTCATATAACTCCAGACCCATACAATTTAGGAGTTAACTCTTTTTTTCTGATGAAAGGAGAGTCTGTTTCTAATGTTGTATTGAATGTTTATGTAGTCCTGGAATTCAAGTGACACTGACAAAAACCCTGGCACTGGAGTGGACACATTTTTGCACGTCTGGCGGTGAACCAGTTATCAGAAGAATTAATGCATCAGAATGAGTGCATCAAAAGAAAAAACTTTATTATTCTTGTATTTCTTGGTCATAAAATGGACATTTGAACGCCTTGAGTGAATAATTCAGACGATAGCCAATGGAACCCAGAGGATCCACATCATCATCAATATGAACACCGAGAGAAAACAGCGCACGGGGGCAGATATAATCTGAAACGGCTGATCAAAATTTTAAGACCGTTTCAAAAATAGGTTGCCTGCCGACAGCAAAGAGCATGTGACAGTGTTACAGCTACGCCATGGGCGCTCATTGACATGCAGCAGGGAAAAGCTGGCAATCTCCACCCTGACCCATAAGCTCACGTTCGACCCGAGCGTCACATTTCAAGGTGAAGCCGAACGGTTGTGGATATTATAGAGACATTTGTTTTTGTTTTGTCTGTGACGTGTCAAAGAGACAACAAACAGATTGCATTTGTGCGAGAGAGCAACAGCATCAGTGCCACCACACTGTTGCTCAGATGGGTCTCACACATCAGCACCACAGACAGCAACTCTGACAAATGCCTGACGTTCTTGCCTGGGGACGTCTTCCAGCGTTTCATCTCTACTTTTAGAAAAACCCATACAGACGATTTGATGCTTCAAAGGCTTTGAGATTAATCATCTTGAAGATGAAACAAGAATATAGAATAACAACAAGAAGAATAACAAGAATATATGATCAAAATATATTTAGTTAAAAAACCAATTTTACTTTGTTACTTCCAGGTTGAGTGAATGCTGGCGCGTGTGGCTGCCGCTGCTCACCCGCAGAAAAAATATCCTGTGACTAAAGTGTCCTTGAGAGTTTTGAAAGGTGCTTATAAATGAAATGTATTATTATAAATACATCAACAATGATGCCAAAATAAATACTCAGTATGAAGAATGAATTACTGTTGAAATAAAAGCATCACCAAATCAGGAATTAAACGTGAGCATAATTATAGCAAAACCCAACAACGCAAAACAGCCCACACATGTAAGGAGCAGCCGTTTTTTATTTCTGATAATTTATCCCACGTAGGCCAATACATGAAGTTGTCCTTTTAAAAAGCTAATTTCCTATAGTATGTAACACCACGAGAGACATTTTGACTCACCTTGCAACAGTTGTCGAGTGAGCTTGCCTCTTTGAAGTTCAAAGCTTCAGAAGTGGAACCTCTCTATAGCAAAAAAAAAAAAAGTCTTTGGTAAAATGTCTTTATTTTCATCACCACCAAAAAAGAGACAAGAGGGCTTGCCATGAAAATGGTCGTGGAAAGAGATGACGCTTAAAGGTAGAAGACAATTGAGGGAGGAAAAAAGGGGTGTGTTGCAAATGGGAGAGGTTGGTCGATGATTATTAGCAGCAGGCTGCACGTGAGAGGCTAATTAACGTCTCCATTTGATTGCACACAGCACATCAGCGCCACATGCGCTCACAGAGCGCCCCCAAAATCTCAAAGGAGACTGAATATCGGGCTCCTTGGCTGCAGATGAGCAGAGGCGGCAACCGGAGCGGTGTCCACACGCATGCAAGCGACTTCCCAATAATATTGGCGGCTTGCGCTTCATGTGTTGGAATTCCTTTACTATCAAACTTGAAACCTCCGGATTAGTTCAATTTGTTGCTCCGCGGGGCAGAAACGATCCTTAAATTTATTTTCCATGTTTAAAAACAATACACTACACGTTCATCCATCCGCAGCCCGACTGTTGGTGCGTAAAATAGGACCGACTATCTTTTCTTTTTGTGCCCGCGGAATGAGTCACAAATCTCGACAAAGTGGGGTTTTTAGAGAGATTTAAAAAAAATGAGCAAATGAGTAACGGGAAAAAGAGCCAGGCAGCTGACACACACGAGAAAAGACGAAAATGGATGGATGGGAATGGACCGACAACTGCACATCGCGAGGAGCAGGGAAAGATGGATAACGAGCGAGTCGATGGTGGTGGTGGCTGACAAGACAAGAGTGAGCGTGTGTTACGATGCCGAAGATAAAAAGAAATAAACACACGCAAGTGTGTGTGAATCTTACTCTTGCTGTGGGCATCTCCGGCGCAAGAGGCGAGGAGCGAGAAGGAAGAGAAGCGGGTAACACTGCAGTGGAAGACAAGGGAGGAGACGCCACACGCTCAATGTGGACCTTCTGACTGCGCATCAAGAGTCCACAGGCAGCGACTCTTTTCTTACTCTGGTTTGTTTGACATCATCACTCATTGCACCCGTCACCTGTTGTCGTCCAACAGCAAAAAATACACTTGTTTTAGCCACTTCCTTGGGTTACACCTGTACAGTCGAAATAAGATTCCCCACACACAAGATATATCCAAAAGTCTGACCCCCCCAATTAAAAAAATAACAAATAACTGACGACTGTCTCACGCACCAACTGTTGTGGCTTGCAGTGGTGTAAAACTGCACTGCAACGTGGAGCCCACTGAGAGCTGTTTTCAATCAAGTGTTCCTCTCAAAAGTCGAGGATGAAATCGAATTTGAAAAACGAATCAAAACGAAGCAATGCAATCATATATCGCTGTCAACAACCTCAATCCAATAACAGATTGCACAAACTGTTCACTTCTGATATCAATCAATTGCAAATATTTTTGTGATTACTTTATTTCCTGTAAATGATAGTTGTTGATGTTAAGGGCTTTGTTACAGCTTTAGCTGTGGTTAAGTACTACATAAATCAATATGGTATTGTACTGTATTGTATTGTTCTTTTCCTTTCGGCTTTTCCCATCAAGGGGTCGCCACAGCGAATCAGTGTCCTCCATCTTTGGAGGTTTGATCCGCATGTTTGTTTTGGCCAAGCTTTTACGTCGGATGCCCTTCCTGACACAACCCTCTGTATTTATCCGGGCTTGGGACCGGCACAAGAAGACATATGTCCCTTTGTGGCTATAGAACAAGCAACTCGCTCCGTGTAATAATAATATACTGATAATAATAATATATTATGTGACCCATAATTTTGTATCGGTTGGCCTTATTTAGAGATTTATGATCAAGAACAGACATTTATGATCAAGAACAAGAACATCCTTGATTCTCTTCAAGCTCCATCTTAAAAACATCAAATTGACAACAAGAAACGTCAAAACGATGGAGATAGTCTTACTTTTGCACCAATCTCACGGCAATTTTCAGCCACTTTATCCTCCTGTCAGGTTTACAGCGAGCGAATACAGAGCGAGCCTCGCCTTTGATCTCGTCAGCAGTCGACAGACAAACGTAACCACTACCTTTGGCCGTCCTGGTAAAGATGGCGTGCCCTCGACATACTGTTGACCTGCAAAGACATGATGTCAACACCTCGGTTTTTTGTGTTGGAACAGCTTATTGTAAAAAAGGATTCGTATTCTTAGACTACCATAATTGCCAGTGTATGAGGTGCACCCAAAAACCTTGATTTTCTTCAAAAGATGACCCTGCGCCTTATATGCAGGTGCACCTTATGTGTGAAGTAATGTTGAGCCACAACAGGTCTCGCAACTACTGTCAGCAGCCACCGACTCCAAAGTTGTGCGTTGTGCCTTATATTTGGAAACTTTTATATATTTCTATATCATATTTATCAAACTTTTGTCATTCATTGAAGGTGCGTCTTATAGTCCGGGATGCCTTATTTATGGAAAAAGTTTGAGAATACACGATTCATTAGAGAGGCACCTTATAAACCGGTGCGCCGTATACACCGGAAAATATGGTTAGTTTATATTGTGTATGTGAAATTTAGCAGTGCAACAATTATAAATTGAGGGGATGATGGTGGTTCCAAAAAACTCAGTCACCACCATTCACAAAATTCTTTGTCGTATAGGAGTGCTCCATCGATGAAAGGGTTTCTTCAGCCGTCATCTGTACTTCTTTGAAGGTGTCGGACGTTTCGCTTCTTATCCAAGAGGCTTCGTCAGCGAACAAAAATTTTGCTGGTAGCTCTGGCCAAATGAAAAACAAAGTAATGTAGTTTATTCAATCCATTGTAAAAATGAAAATTGTAAAAAGCAGTACATTGGGGAGACTAAACAAATTCTCAAAAAAGACTTTATCAACATTGCAAGGATAATATACTAGTGGGCCTCAATCTGCAATACATCTGCACCTAAAAGTAAGCAACCATTCATTTGACGACAGTGATGTTAAAATCTTAGCGAAAGAAAATAGATGGTTTGAAAGGGGAGTAAAATCAGCTATTTTCATAAAACTGCAAAACCCTTCACTAAATCGCCATGGTGTTGTTTGTATCGTGCTTGCAACACACTGCTGAGATCATTACCACATAGGCTTAGTTATGGTGATGAGGTGATACCAGAGCAAATGGGACAATCAGGCCAGTCGTAGACCATAATCAGCCAGGACAATAGCGTAATTAGTGTAGCCTCAGGAAATGGTCCTCTGCTCCCCCCAACCTTAGACCTATCATAGCAGAGGTCTGGCACCGCCACCTCTCGACGGTAGGGCCAGAGCTACCAGCAAAATTTTAGTTCACTGTCGAAGCCTCTTGGATAATAAGTGAAACGTCCAACACCTTCAAAGAAGTACAGATGACGGCTGAAGAAACCTCTTTATCGATAGAGAAACCAATATGTATGAATTGCATTGTATTTTGGACAGCCGCCCTCACTTCAAGTTCATATAACTCTATAATTATGGAATTAACTCTCTTTTTATGATGAAGGAAGAGAGTCCAAGGTTTCTAACACTGTATTGAATGTTTATGTAGTCCTAAAACTCTGAAAATATTTTGTGGGTCCTGAAATTTGAGTGACAATGAGGAAAAACCCTGGGATTGGAGTGGACATTTTTTGCACGTCTAGCAGTGAATGAGTTAAATTGCCCAATGGTGTGTATGCAAATGGGTTTTGGCTATCTGTTACACTGGCCAAAATGTACCCCAATACCCTCATGCACACTTCTATGACTGAATGAAGACGCGCTCTCATGGGAAAATGAATGAACGGAGAACTCTGCCACGAGTCGTCTGTTTAAATCGCAAACAGCCATGAATTGGAGACATCCTACAACCAACGCTTCTTAATATGAGATGTGGGCTCATTATCTGGCATCTGCCATTCAATGGTTGCTGAGAGCTGTTCCCTTTAATAATTGTCAAAACCGAGCCTTGTCGTTAAGTGCAATAGCATGATTTAATAATGAGTGACGACCGCGAGGAAGCAAAGATGCGTTTACGGAGCAAATGTTAGCCACGCATGAGCTTGTGTGGAATTTGTTTTTATTCTTCTGCTCCTGAACTTGAAATTATCTGGCTATCGTGAATGGATGTAACCTCAGAAACACCAACATCTGACGTCCTATTTGGCTCTGTGTCCAAATCTTCCCGTCTATGTTGACCCTCTGTCCATCGTTGCTGCTGCCAAAATCAGTCATAGGAACTGATTTGATTTCCACGCAGAGCATTTTCAAAATGGACAAATATGATAAGATTATTAGCCTAGGGTATGTTCTTTGTGTATTGGATTCGGTTGTCCTTTGAGTTGACAAGCAATTTCCTTTTTTTTTTTTCCTTTCGCTCCTTACTTTTTGCAAAGATTTTTGGTTTGTTCCCACTTTTTGCTAGTTCTTTGTCACCAATGTCTTTAGTTGTACTTTGTCGGTCGTGTTTTTTTTTAATAAATAAGACATTTTTATTGCATTAGTTATCAATAGCTATATTTTAGTTCATCTATCGGTTTACGCTTGTTCTTTTCGTGACCCTTCTGGACACCTGATAATGATGAAGTTAACTCATTCATTGCCATTCCCAAATTTATTCAGGAATTGACAAGCATGACGTGGAGGACCATTCCCGAATTTATTTGGGTTTTGTCTTCGACGATAAAGTACTGGTCAGACCTGTGGCAAGGTTTTACCCTCCCATGAGGGGGCAGCATTCCCTTTTGTACAGCTGCCCCCATTTCGAGCTCAGATAACTCCAGACCCATATAACTTAGGAATTAACTATTTTTTTCTGATGAAAGAACAGGATGTCAGGTTTCTAATGCTGTATTGAATGTTTATGTAGTCCTAAAACTCAATATTCTGCGGGTCCTTGGAATTTGAGTGAAAATGACAAAAACCCTGGCACTGGAGTAGACACATTTGTGCACGTCTGGCAGCGAATGAGTTACGTTTAAATATTATTTGAATTATCGACACGTTTTTTGATTGGAAAGTTTGATTTGGGGTGATATTTGGCTTAAAACATGACGTCATTGTATTTTGTTGTCTAAGGAGAAGAGAGGCTGAAAATATTGACACTCAATATTCAAAAAAAAAACAGAATAAAATGTGTGTAAATGTGTCTTGTGTAACCTCCAAGGTTACAGTAAATTGCCAACTGTGTTCGTGTTTCACTCACCTGTCATTCAATGGCAGCTAAAATAAGTGTAATTGGTTGTATAGTTCTCTTTACATCTCGCGATTGACTGGCGACCAGTCCAAGGTGAAGTCTGCCTTTGTCTGAAGTCAGCTGAGACCGATTTCAGCTCCCCCGTGTCCCAGAACAGGACGAATGGTATTGAAAATGATGCATAAATATACTCGGTCCTGTTCTACAGAAATTTAATACTGGTAAAATATATTTGACAGTCGACTTCATTTTCAGCTCAACATTCTCATTTCTAGATATATTAGGCAAAATGTCAGATGTCTATTGTGTTAATGAACCGGGGAGGCGTTTGTATAGTGGTGTTTCGTTTTGTTTGCAAAACATACAATTTTCTTTTTTCACAAATTCAAAGAAAGTACCTAGTTTCGCTTCAGTCCAAGAATCTTTCCTCTTCCTGTCGGGACATTGAAATGAGAATAAGGCAACAAGGAACCCAAATTTAGCTATATGGATAAAAGTGACGCTTATTTACCGTTTATTTGCTGATGTATTTAGATTTTTGTATTTCATGACTTGTTTCTTTGCTTAATCGCGTCCACAGCTTATGTCATCGATGTCTCTGTGACGACCTTCTCGGACCTCTTGGCTTTGATTTTTGTTACATCACCGACAGTGACGAGTTTTGTCACTGGAGCTGAATGTCTTTGAAATGATGTATGAAATTAATGTGTCATCCCTCCCTCAATTCTTTGTGTGACATCATTCAAAATAAGTTTGCCCTGAAAACGTCACGAATATGTCATTTGTTTTAAAATCGGCTCTTAACTCAATCGCTGCCAGACAATGTGCAAAAAAATGGCCACTCCAGTACCAGGGTTTTTGTCATTTTCACTCAAATTGCAGGACCCACAGAATATTGAGTTTTAGGACTACATAAACATTCAATGCAGCGTAAGAAACCATAGACTCTCTTCTTTCATCAGGAAAAAACACTTAATTCCTAAATTATATGGGTCAAGAGTTACAGGAGCTTGAAATGAGGGCGGCTGTCCAAAATACAATCCATCCATCCATCCATCCACCCATCCATTTTCCGTACCGCTTAATCCTCACTAGGGCCGCGGATATAACAACATCTGAAGCTGTAATAAAGCGCTAACATGGAAAAAAATGAAATGATGCCTCCTCATGGAAAGGAGAAGACATTGCCAGAGGTTTGACCAGCACTTCATGGGCACCCTCCGCAAGAAAAAAGAAAACCCAAACTAATTCGGGAACGGCGCTTCACATCACATTTTTCAATTCCCGAATAAATTCAGGAATAGCAACAAATGAGTTAATTTTCTCTGTCGTTGGTCCAGGCTCTTTTATTCAGAAGACCCAAAAAAGCTTTCAACACAAATGAAATGACACATTTCAGCGACATCGCTGAATTTTGTTTCTGTTGCTATGGTAATGTTTGTGCTACAATACATCCATAACCATTTTCATCACTGTTGTCCAGTTGAATTATGTTCTTGGCACATGTGTGAAAGTGTTGCTGTGTGGTTGCTGTGCATTTCATTGTCTCTTGTGTCGCTTCAAGCATACGCTGCCAGTACTGTGCAGGTGCTGTGCTTTTGTTGCCATGAAGAGCTGACAGCACCGAGAAACAGACATATTTATTTTTTTGTGTTTGTCATTACGACATGAGAGTGCACTCACAACAATTTGACCAGCGCAATCGAATTTCATCTATTACAAGATCCCGGTGGTCATTTTTTTAAATATTTGTTTTGTGCATGAGTGGGCAACTATATTGCATCATACTCAGAGATGAGCCCACCTGATTTTGAATGTAATAAGTCAAAAGGGCACACAAGAATATATCATTCTGAATGATGAAATATGGAAAATGTGTCTGATCGTTGATAGAAAGTCACATGCATGGGTCAAGTATAATGTCTCTGGGGTTGTTTGAGACTCCATTTTATTGCTAAAAGTACTCACCGGAGGAGCAAAGGACATACTGAGCAACTGACCTTAAGGTCTGCAGGTCATGAGACATTTAATCTACTTTTCTTTGTGTATGATCTTCTAGATGATTCTTCGAGCATTGTATAGTTTCCCCAGGATGGGTGGTACATTGCTCGCTGTAAGATTCCTCTAAACACCGCGCTTAGTCTTTCAATTCACAAAGCAATGATTTCAGTCCCAGCGAAGCGACGTGACGGTGGTTAATTGGTTTTCTGTCTGTTTTAGATTGGTGCTTTCCACAAGCACTCGCTGCAGATTGTTATCCGGATTAGCAATGCGGATGTTTTTCAATGTGTGCATAGTGATAAAGGAAAACGTCGAAAGCTGCTGCGCATAAAACCCCACAGCAGGAATTGATGGTGAGTCATTTAATAATCAGCCCTGTTAGACACCAAATGTGACCTTCTGTTGCTGTTTTCTAGCCAAGATGTCGCCATCTTCTGGTTGATTTAATATCTGTTAGTCTTCATCTGCCACAACAAACTAATTAGATTAGAACATTCCTGGATGAAAACCTGTTCCAAGAAGATTAAGAGTCAGTGTCAGTCTGCACTTTTTTCAACATTACGCAGATAATCAAGGCAGCACATCGCACCTTGATAAATGGCAGTAGAAAAAAAATCTAAATGGATTTTGACAAATGTCTTTCTTTGACCTGTGATTTAAAAGTCGATTTAAGTATTAATAGCCAAAGCGAGCCCCAGGTCGTCTTGTTGCACTGCTTTATTACTTGTATAAAAAGTGATATCCAGTTCTGCCTTTGAAAACACGATTCAAATACAAATATTAATCAATTTAATGTAATCTTTTATACAGGTCTATTCTATTTTTAGATCTTTTTTATATATTTGTCAATCAATGAAATGGTTTCTTCAGCCATCATCTGTACATCATCTTTCTTTGAAGGTGTCGGACATTTCCCTCAACATCCGAAGAGCTTCATCTTATATATATATATATATATATATATATATATATATATATATATATATATATATATATATATATATATATATATATATATATATATATATATATATACACACACACACATGTACATACAAACTTATACACCTAATGGACAGAGGTGGCGGTGCCAGACCTTTGCCCATGCTTTGTAATAATAGCTATGATGCTGAACTTCACCATGAACTCAGAAATGTCTTAAAATGTGTTACTATTGACAGATTCTACTATTTTTATTTGATTCATATTATTATGTGACAAACCTGATAGAAGGAGAAAATAAAGGACCAATTCAGAATCATCTTGAACAGTCAATCTAAAATAGATTATTTGCATACCTGACTAAATATCCTTCCCAAAAATGTTGACTAATGTTCGCCCCATAAATCAACGAATGCAACTGATTGTGTGCATTTGTATTAATTTCGATGGCTGGCTAAGCTTTATTAATGATAATTTTGTCATAGCATCAACAAAGCATCGTCATACAGTTTCAAAACGGGTTACCAATAACTAGTTACGACCACTAGAGGACAGACTACAGCCATTTATGGACAATCAGCTTTCTCATGTAGTCAGAAAACATTGTAATTTTTTAACATTTGAAAGTTTGACAATCCTTTTCAGTTCTTCGAAATGTCAGCTGCAAAATAGGTACAAAATAAATGCGGGACATTGACATTGTAACAATGTCATGCAGTCACATGACCACCATGACACAATCTTTCTTACCACAGTTGCATTGGAGCACTGTGCATACATGTTTTATTAAAAAAAATACACTCTTGTAAATGAAAGAATGAAGAAGGTGTTTCTTCTGTGACTGTGTTCTTTAAGATTGATGGCAGGACATCAGTCGTAATTTTATTGAGAATCGCAAAGAACTTGTGCAAGGCAGCCGGGGAGTCGCCGATCATACTTTTAACACCTCTCAGAGTTATGGAAATACATAGATAAATTGATCAGTGACTAGTTGTCAGTCTGACTACTTTTGATCTAGCTAAACAATAATTCCATGCTCAAGCGAGATGCGATAGGGCTGAATGTTCTGTCAAGAGTCCAAGATAGTGGCTGTAATTCACAGGGACGAGGCCACAACCTCAAGTCTCCATCCGTGCCTCCATTTAATGTGATGCAAGTCGTGGTCAGGGGAAATACAGCCCCTCCCAGTTGTCTTTGGGTAGCCCCTGGACTGGTCCTTTGCAAATTACACTTTGTTCTATTACATTTTGGGGATTTTTATTGTGATGGTGCAATTGTCAAGACACGTGGCCGTGGCAGCATAGTCGTACAGATGGATATTTCTTGATACCAATTGCTGCTATTGGTTCATTTTGATGTCCTTTTTTTGTTCACTATTTTAGTCTTTTTCTCCTAGTCTGTTGACTTATCTTGAACTCATTTATTTTGGAATTGTGTTGGTTTTATATTTTTGACAGTTCAGAATAGTTTGTGTGCCTTTTTGTTGTTTTATTTGTGGGAATTTTCCACATTTTTGAAATGAGCTTTTAGGCCACCATACAAATTCAGGGATGGAATCTTGAAGGCTTTTGGAGGATACGCTACTGATAACTGTATATGTAAACACAATCCATGACAAAAAAAACTACACAGTATTTTTACATGTGACACTGCTGTAGGGTTGTACAACACTGCTCATCACTTTTGAAAGGGCACTTGACATTTATAGATTTTATGTATTTTGGGTCCTTTCAATTTAAACAAAGTAAAACTACTTGAAATGCAGAGTGATATAATATGAGACCCTCAGCCTTGGAGGATTTGGTGCACCAAGTGCACACAGCTGCTTGGCTATCGTGTTATGTTATTCCACGCTAGGCTGAACTATCCAATAGCTGCCAGGAGGTGCTGGTCTCTTTCCAGTTTTCACTCATTTCTATCTTTTATATCACAGCAGGAGATGGTCATAATGAGACAATAGAATCAAAATAATTACGTTGGGCTGGGCCTTTAATGACACCATTATTCATCGCTGACACATTCGGGATGTGAAATGGGAAATAAGAATTGCAGGTGAAATGTCTGTGCGGGGTGACTTCAATAATTGCTGAATGGATACAATAGTGATGCAGACAAAAGGGGAAAAAACAATTTCGATTTAGCCTGCTCCCTCATCAGTGTCTGGGGGACCAAGCGATAATGGAAATGTATAAATGGTAGAAAGAGAGGTAGAGAGAGAGGTATGTAGAGAGGGGGGAGGGGGAGAAAGAAAAAGGTGTGAGAGAAGGAAAGAGGGAGACAGAGAGAGAGAGAGAAAGAGAGGGGAAGAGGGATTTAGAGAGAAAGTAAGAGAGAGAAGAAGAGAAAGAAAGTGACAGAAAGAGGGAGAGACAGAAAGAGCGGGAGAGAGAAAGAAGCGGGGAGGAGGGAGGGAGGGTGGTAGAGAGAGAGAGAGA
Organism: Hippocampus bargibanti; assembly: GCF_051943395.1. Classification (NCBI taxonomy): domain Eukaryota; kingdom Metazoa; phylum Chordata; class Actinopteri; order Syngnathiformes; family Syngnathidae; genus Hippocampus; species Hippocampus bargibanti. The sequence continues at coordinate 7,236,823 of NC_142749.1, read as the reverse complement.
GACAAAGAGAGAGAATGAGAGAGAGGGAGAGAAGGGAGAGAGATGGAGAGGGGGGGAGAAAGGGAGGCAGAGAGTGAGAGAGAGCGAGAGAGAGAGAGAGAGAGAGAGAGAGAGAGAGAGAGAGAGAGAGAGAGAGAGAGAGAGAGAGAGAGAGAGAGAGAGAGAGAGAGAGAGAGAGAGAGAGAGAGAGAGAGAGAGAGAGAGAGAGAGAGAGAGAGAGAGAGAGAGAGAGAGAGAGAGAGAGAGAGAGAGAGAGATGAGGGGATGGGATGGCACAAGAGGCAGGAGACCCAGAGCGTTGAGAGAGGAGAAATAAGAGCAAGAGGGGAAACGGGGTGATGCGATTGGCTGATTCTTTCAGCATTGAGCACGATAGAAATCCATTTCTCCCAGGCGATGAAAACAAACAGACTGTAGACTCAGAAAATAGACAAAGATGCTCTTTTTTGTGTTTGTTTTTCATCCCAGATCTTAAGAGAGAGACAGAGGAGAGCAAAAAGGAGGACTTTTAACTTCAGACGCTCCGATGTGGACATTTGTATTTTTGAAGTCCAAACGAGCACTGATGCGTCCTCTGTTGACATGTTTTTTTTTTTTTGTTTCTCTTAAGAATCTAACCAGGCGACCAAGCCTCTTTTAAATGTTTATGAATGGGGATGGTTTAGGGATGAGACAAGAGACTTGTGACATGCTGTCGACCCAAATTGAGCAAGACGTGGACCGAGTGGAATGTTGTCCTCTGTGGCAGACACCACACCAGCCAGATTCAGGTATTCTCCGCTCACTTTCTAAACCAGTCAAAACATCAGTGTTGTCTACTTGTCTTTTACTGCAAATGGAATGCTGACATCATGAGCAATTGGCTTGGAATTACTGCGGCCTAAAAGTCTCCCTTTGTGTCAGCCTAGCGATGCTTTTATGATGGAATCTCTGCACATTTAGGGAGACATGAAGAGACTAACTGTGTAACTGTCAACTCTCCAAAGCAACAGTTGGACTGCAAGCCATAAAAGAAAAGATCGTAACTCATTCATTGCCAGACGTGTGCAAAAATGTCTCCTCTCCGGTGCCAGGGTTATTGTCATTGTCACTCGAATTCCAGGACCAACAGAATATTGAGTTTTTGGACTACATAAACATTCAATGTAGCGTAAGAAACCCAAGACTCTTCTTTCATCAGAAATAATGAGTTAATTCCTAAATCATATGGGTCTTGAGTTATACGAGCTTGAAATGAGGGATACATTCGATGAAAAGGTTTCTTCAGCCGTCATCTGTACTTCTTTCAAGGTGTCGGACGTTTCGCTTCCCATCCAAGAAGCTTCGTGCTGAAGAACCCTTTTCATCGATGGACCACTCCTTTACGACTGAGTGCTTACACAGACGTAATGAGGGATACATTCCAAAATCAATGTAATTCATGTGTATTGGTTTATAGAGTGCTTAAACAACAGCTGAAGCTAGAGTAAAGCACTAACATGGAAAAACGGAAATGCTGCCCCTGGTGGAAAGAAAAAGGACAACAGAGGCCATGGCCAGCACTTTATCGACACCCAAACAAGAAAAAAACAAAATCCAAACCAATTCGGGAATGCTGCTCGATGTCATATTTTCAATTCCCGAATAAATTTGGGAATGGCAGCGCATGCGTTAAGTGCCACAAGCCATAAGCATCTTGCACAATAAAAACAATGTTGCTGTTGTCGTTTCGCCAAGTCGCATGTCATGTTGTGACGTTGTGATCTGAACTAAATGAGAATGAGTGCATTCACTGAAACTGTAACTTGTGATTGATTATAGCTGAACGTGAGTGCTTGACCTCTCTGGATGATCCAGAGTTGCACCTGAGGGGGCCAAAGTGAAAAAAAAATCTCCCTTGAGAGAAGGGGAGCAACAGAGTGAGAGAAGCAAAGGGGGGTTGCTTTCCCTTTCTCTCTCTCTCGAACCCGTCCCGTCGTCAGGCTGGCTGGCACTGCCATGGCATTCACCTTTGCGGCCTTCTGCTACATGCTGACCCTGGTGTTGTGCGCCGCCCTCATCTTCTTTGTCATCTGGCAGGTGAGTACAGCACTTAAGTGGATTCACACAGGAAAACTTCCGAACAGCAACGCAGCAGTTGCACCACCTCCAGAAGTGATCAGGTGCATCCGTATCTCACAGCAGGTATAAATGTATGTAATTATGTCACTTTGAAGCACAAGATAGGCTCAGGGTGAAGTAATTGCATAGTTGACAGGTGCTTCGAAATTCCCTGCGGTACCCATCAAGGGATATATTGTTCTGTTAATGGGAAACAACAAAATGGAAAGACAGACTAATTCAAATGGGAGTCTCTGAAGTGCACTGTCAAAGAAATTATGATCACGTATATACAACCCATAAAGACAAGGAGGAAAGGTTCAATGTCCTCCAAGATATTGCTATCATTTTAAAGTGCGAGCAGCCCAATAAGATCACGGCGGATCTACATAAAATGCAAATCAACCCCTTGCAATCTTTCAATTCATTTTTACTATGACAGTATATCCCGTTTAATCACTTGGGAATAAAATGTCATGCTAGCTTCCCAATATTTGTGATTTAAGGTAAAATCTCGGCTCATAATAAATAGTAAATAACAGTGACGGGCTGTGTATATCACTCCTGGGCCTTCAGTAGTGCTACGTCTGAATCAATCCACCATTGCGACTGTAAATAAAAAGTGCGGTGTGATTTACTAGAGTTAGCCAGGAAATAACTTTGAATAAAGAAATACTGTCATTAAACTGTTTGTGTTTTTACCATGAAGGTGTGGATTCATTATATGGGCTCAGAAGTTGCTCTTTCACGCCGCAGAAGATTGAACAACAGGATGGCGAAGCATCAATAATAACCTCATAAAATGGCAATATTATGTATTATTTTCTGACATATTCGGAGCTGTTCGACCTTTCTTAATGATGTCAATTTTTTTATGAAAATGGCTTTGACCGTAAATCTGCAACCAAATCCATTTCTTCTCCCCCTTCAGCCATTGTGGGTTGACAAAACCACTATTAAATCAACATCATATATTTGCTTATACAGCTTGCTACAGATACGGTGTGCTAACTCTGGCCAGTATGCGCTTGTCACGAGCGGCAAGTGATACTATGATTGACTGGTGCCTGGTGCCATATATATTATGTGAGCAGGCACTGCACGTCATCAAATCGAAATCTGATTGGTTAAAGCAACATACATTAGTTCAAGCAACAGAGTCATCAACACTGCATTTAATGACACTGCATTTTTGCACTTTAATGGCATTTAACGACCCTGCATATCCTGTGACTGTAAAGTGACCTTGAGAGTTTTGAAAGGTGCTTAGAAATGAAATGTATTATTATTATTATTATTATTATTATTATTATTATAACACCCATAAAAGGAAGCTGAAAGACAATTTGGAATTATTTAATAAGAATTTATGGACAAAATATAATTATCATCAGTCTGTGACTCAAATAATTTTAGGCTACCAGAGAAGGCCTTGCAGGCCCTGACGGCCCACCACTGATAAATACTAACTTTATGGAGGTCATTGACTAACAAAGCCATCTCACTGGGTAGCATTCAAGTTGTTGTGAAATGAAGAATGTTACAGCACATTATTTGGATTAGAAAATTGTCTACAAGATAAAATGTCAAAAAGTTCTCTAGATGGACAAATATGATATGCTTTCAACATGGAGGGAGCTGAGGGTATTGTTACAAACATAACATTGAAACAACTTTGACATGCCAGTGTATTGTTAGATTTATGAGTGTAAGCCTATGAACGTGTTTCTCAAATGAATCAGGATCTAAAAAAATAGTTATAGGAGCCAAATATGGACTAAATTCTCACTGGGACAGCCTGCGATTGTCGGCGGCTCCATTTGTGTTCAGTATGTTGACAAACTCTGCTCTTCAAACACGCCACAGCAAACTGCACGTAATACATTCAAGGACTCATATTATTGCCTGACCAGTATGAATCTACAGAATTTTTCGGTCACATTTGCACAGACCTCACCAGAGACTTCTGATAGGACTTGCAAACATCAAAGCGACACAACAGCAATTCGCTTCTCAACATAATACGAACTATTGTTACAAATTCGAGGCTGCAAATGACTAACGTACCGACTGGCTGAATGGTGTGACTACATATGAGTCATTCGGCGTGTCTGAGCGAGAAAGCAAGGAGGCGGGTGGGGAAACGGCAAGCCAGACATCCGCTGGCTTACCGTTCAACCATGTGATTGAGAAGCTTATCCAACTATGATCCTGAACCACCAACCACCAGCAACACCCCCCACCCCACCCCCACACCATCCCACCCCCCAAGGCGAGTCTCAACACAGTGGCGGAATATCCCTATTGAATTCGGCCGGCAGCCAATCAGATCGCTAGCTCACTGCATCAGTAACCACGCAACCCACGACGGGGTTTACCTTGTTGCTATGGAAACTGTATCTGTTTACAAATGTGGAGGGGGAAAATGATGGAGAGTGTCATATAGAAATAAGTGATTTCCTTATCCTTCATCAAAGGTGAACATAAATAGTAAATTTGATATTGGACCGCCTGGATGGTACATCTATACAAAATACTGCGGCAAAATAAATGTCTATGATTATTTTTAACTTGGATTGTTCTTGTCAAGGCATATAACTCATTAACTTCCAGACGATGTGCGAAAATGTGTCCACCCCAGTGCCAGGGTTTTTGTCATTTTGACTCAAATTGCAGGACCAACCGAATATTGAGTTTTAGGACTACATAAACATTCAATACAGCGTAAGAAACCTTCAACTGTATTCTTTCACCAGAAAAAAAGATGTTTATTTGGAGCTTACTTGGTTACAAAGGGTAAATGTTAACCCCTCGTGGGGGGGGTGGGGTAAAACATTGCCAGTGGTCTGACTGAAGCTTTAAACGCCCCCCAAACCCCCACAAGAAATAAACAAAACCCGAACAAGTTCGGAAATGGCACTCCACGTCATACTTTTCAATTTCAGAATAAATTTGGGAATGACGGTTAATGTGTTAATGTAAATGAATTGTCGTATGTTATCTTTTAGATTATTGCATTCGATGAACTGCGCACAGACTTCAAAAACCCCATCGACCAGAGCAATCCCACCAGAGCGGTAAGAGACGTCTTGTGCTACTTGTGCCATGCCCCAAACAAAAAACATTTTCTGGAATACAAGGCGCACCTTCGACGAATGACATATTTAAAAACATTTTCCAAACACAAGGTGAAGCGCATTATAAGGGGCACTTTCAATGAATGGCATATTTTAAAACGTTTTCCATACATAAGGCGCACCAAATTATGAGGCGCATGGTCAGCTTTTGAAAAACATATTTTCTTTTAGGTGCGCCTTATAGTGCAGAAAATACGGTAATTAAAGTGTCAAAAACTATACAGGCATTCTTCACCTGTCTTTATATACAATCCCTTCCATCCACATTGACAAACAACCACTTCCGCCTATTTCTGGACAATTTAGAATTCGTAATAAGCCCCCTATTATGTTTTTGGAATGTGGGAGTGAACCCGTATCCAACAGGAAGCATGGGAAAGAATAATAGCACAGCAATGGAAGTGTACATCTGCTCACTCTTGGAACGAATTTAGGTGGAAGAACATTGTCAGATTTTTTTTGAGTTCCGGCACAAGGATCGAGTACAGCTTGCTGGAGAGCCTGTGGCAACAACAAAGCATCATATTATCATGTTTTTTGGGAATGCCCGGTCATCTCCAAATCCTGGAAAGACACAAGAATGACAGTGGGTAGGATTGTGGAAAAAGTGGTTCCTCCAACCTTTGAAGCCCTGTATCTGGGACTGGAACCTGATTTAATTGTTAACTCTGCCCAGAAATACATACATAACATCGTGCTGTTAGCCTGCAAGAAAGCAATCGCGAGGAGATGGCTAACAAAAGAACCCCCAACGGTCAAAGACTGGATTAAGGTGGTTGGTGAAATTTAGGAAATGGAAAAGATTACTTTCATAGTCCGAGGCGAGCGAGAGAAATTTGAGGGACTATGGGATACCAGGGAACATTTTTACAGCAACCTAAATGCTTATAAATATATTTAAGTTAACCTATGAACCCCAATCCACTCAAGATCGAAATTGTTAATTATTGCTACTCTAATTACTATTATTTATTAGTTTTATTTGTATTATTATTATTTTTTCTCTTATTGTTTTCATCTATTTGTTTACTTTTCTTTTGTATATGGCACAGTGAACAGGACATTGCACCAGCAGAATTGAAAAGAAATGTAAAACGGTTTATTTTGATGTTGATTATGTGATCTATGTTTTGTTTTGATGTCTGGACCAGATGATGCTCAATGTGACCATGTTTTCCTTTTGTAATGGTTCTAAAAGTTTTCAACAAAAAAAAAAACAGAGTACCCGGAGAAAACCCATGCAGGACCGATACCTCTGCACTGTGAGGCTGACACCCTAAGCACCGAGTAGCCGCAAGTGAAACATAATACACTACTATACAATACATATGAATTTATATAGCGCATTAACAACAACTGAAGCTGTAACAAAGCGCCTAACATGGACAACTACACTATACAGGAAAAATAAAGCACTCACAAAGATAGTAGAAAGCATCAAGGAGTAAAACCAAGATCATGTTGGAATCATGCTGAATCGAAGGCCAAGTGAGTTTTGGGATGGCTTTTAAAGATGGGCAGTGAGGGTATTGCCGAATGTTCAGTGGGAGGTCAACACCAAAGACTTATTTGCATGCAGAGTCCACATCAACTTCCAACAATGACATTTGATCATGTGCTCACTACATTTATTAATCGGATGCAAATGCGGCCTTTATTTACACGATGGGATCACAAATTCAAATATTGTGTATGTGATATCTCACTCAGTCAGAAATGTCCAAACCGGATTCCTAGTTGGGAATTTCTGGCCAACCAAAATGGCTTAAAAACATCAACATTTCTCTTGACAACATAAAACAATGACATCCGCTTGTCGGCACTCTTGCAAGTTGGCATCAGTCGAGAGATTCTTTGAGAATGTTCCAGCAACAATGTGAAGCTGCAAAGCGAGAGTGATGAGAAGTGGGAGAGGAAACTGCAAAATCAGGCTGTGGAAGTGTTGAAGCTCGCCAGCCACACACACACACGCACGCACACACACGCACATGCACACACACGCACGCACGCACACACACGCACGCACGCACACACACACACACACACACACACACACACACACACACACACACACACACACACACACACACACACACACACACACACACACACACACACACACACACACACACACACACACACACACACACACGTCTTCACTGTTCATGCAGCTGGTTCTTTGTTTTTTCAATTTTATAAATGAGTAGCATATATTGGTGACATACTGCAGCGTCACACCGTCAAAGAAAGATTGATCGAACCTTTTGGTACACAACTCTTGGTTAAACTTGCTTCTTCAAGCAATTTATAAACACATTGTGGTCACTACAACCGATTGAGATGGAGACAACTTGTATGATTCAGCAAAAGTGAAAAAATATGTATTTATTTATTATTATTAATTGTAAAATTATTTGTACTTTCATATATGTACTTTGCAAGTGTGTTTGAATGTCATCAAGTCAAAATAGGAGCCCTCATGTTTAGCATGGAGAGCCAGATGAAGCAATGTGAAAGAAGCCTACAGTATCTTTCCTTCTTTGTTTCTGGTCCACAGAGGGAAAGGATTCTCAATATTGAGCGAATCTGCAACCTTCTTCGCAGAGTGAGTAATTTCGGCTTTTCACCTGCCACTGCTCGATAACCACACCGGGTGGGGGCTTCATTTGTCTCCCCTTCTATTGGGAGTGTCATGACGCATTCTCCATTTCACATGGAGCCACCTTCAGTGCTTCAATCCACACCCACACACTGATTCAGAACTCTAATAGGGATTTTTCCCCGCCTTTTTACAGACTAAAAGCATTATATCTGACACATCTGCCAAAATTAGGAGGACATTTTGATTTCCAGTGCATGTCTTTTGTTCGGTCTGATAATAACAAAAACGCATACGTAGGAATAGTTGATAGAATGGTGTTATTGTGGATGTTATGTGTTCTGTTTTATTATTGTTTTTAAGTGTTTTGTAACAGCTAGAACTGTTGTGAAAGCGCAAGACAAATAAAGATGTATTGTATTAAACTGTATTGCAAAATACACGTCTTTCAATTGCGAATTACATTGAACGTGAATCCTTCAACAACACGAAATCACAGGAACAAGGTCAATATGATTCGTATTAGAAGTACAGTGGTGCCTCTACTGATGAAATAAATTAATAAATTTACACACAGTGATACAGGAAAAGTCCGTCTTCGCCAGTGAGAGGATAGGATGATGCTCAGTAATAGCAAATAGCAGAGTAACTATAAGTATGTTCACAAAACTCAGACCTGTGAGTGGCAGCCCATTCTGTATTTTTACCTTTACCACCTTGAAATTTATTTCATTCCGAGAGGCAATATCTTCCTGTTAAGACATTTTGTAACTTGAATTTTGTATGAATAGACATTCAAAACTCGAAAAAAAAAAAGGTTTCTTCAGCTGTCATCTGTACTTCTTTGAAGGTGTCGGATGTTTCGCTCCTCATTCAAAGAGCTTCATCAGTGAACTCGAGTTGTGTTGGTAATCCTGGCCTTATATCCCTAATGAACAGAGGTGGCTGTGCCAGACCTCTGCTCTGATAGGTCTCTGCGCTAAGGTTAGGGGAGCAGTGGACCACTCCTTGAAGCCAATCTGTTTACCTCTATGGTTCTATCCCTGGCTGTGGTTTCACCTCATTAGCATAACTAAGCCTACGTGGTAAAGGCCTAAGAAATCTGTTGTAACCACGGTCTAAATTAAACCTTAAAACACCATGGCGATTTAGTGAAGCGTTTTGTACTTTTACAAAAATAGCTTCTTTTACTCCCCTTTCAAAGCATCTATTTTCTTTTGCTGAGATTTTAACCTCACTGTCGTCAAATGAGTGGTTTCTAGCTTTTAGGTTCATATGTACTGCAGATTGAGGCCCACTAGCATTGTCCCTGTGATGTTGATAGTCAGTTTTTGAGCCTTTGTTTAGTTTTTCCAATGTATTGCACTTTACAA